>NC_083717.1:121516405-121837542 GCF_028564815.1 Eubalaena glacialis
AATAAGCCAGTCACAAAAAGACAAATATTGTATGATTCTACTTATATGAGCTACCTAGAATAATCAATTCATAGAGACAGAAAGAAGAATGGTGGTTTCCAGGGGCTAAGAGGAGGAGGGCATGAGAAGTTACTGTTTAAGGGATACAGAGTTTTAGTTTGGGAAGATGAAAAGTTCTGGAGATGAATGGTTTTGGTGATGGTTACACAACACTGTGAACGTACTTAATGCCACTAAACTACACACTTAAAAATGATTAAAATGGTAGATTTTATGTTAGGTATGTTTTACCACAAAAAGATCTGCTAAAAATATGATTCCATATATTAGATAGGGAGATATGAAGATTTATATTAATAAACATTTAGTTATTTGATTTGAACATTAAATTTTACTGGGAAAAAACATTAAATTTTAGATATATATAAATAAGTGGGCAAATAGAAAAAATTTTAAAGTAATGGATGGTGGGTTTACAGGTGATATTATTTTCTTATATTATACATTCATATTTTCATCTGAAATTTCTAACTTTCTTAAAATGAATTTATGAAAGTTATATTGTAGTTCCACATCTCAGCCTCCTCTTTTCCCCCAGGACACTGACTAGAGATGCAGCAGCTTCCCTCTCCCACCTGTCACTACCCTAACCTGGAAGTCTACTCTGCTGCTCCCTCTTGATTTCTTGCAGCTGTAAGTCTGCTGGCATCACATTTAATCCCTGATTGAAGTTGGCCCTTGGTGTCCCAATGAGGAATAGGGTTTTGACAGACATAAACCTGGGAGAAGTGACTCCAGTCAGAGAGGATGTCATGAGCAAAACTGCAAACTTTACAGTGTGAACTTTGGAAAAGGCAAGGAGTCCAGACTGGCTAAGTCACCTTTTCCCGTCATAAGTCATTATTATCATCATTATCATCAACAAGGATAAAAAGTTAGTCTTTTTTTAGACTTGATGTTTCACAAAGTGCTTTCATAGAAGGTCATCATGACAAGCCTCTTAGATAGCCTCATCCACCAGAGGGCAGACAGCAGAAGCAAGAAGAACTACAATCCTGCAGCCTGTGGAATAAAAACCACATTCACAGAAAGATAGACAAGATGAAAAGGCAGAGGGCTATGTACCAGATGAAGAAACAAGATAAAACCTCAGAAAAACAACTAAATGAAGTGGAGATAGGTAACCTTCCAGAAAAAGAATTCAGAATAATGATAGTGAAGATGATCCAGGACCTTGGAGAAAGAATGGAGGCAAAGATCGAGAAGATGAAAGAAATGTTTAACAAAGACCTAGAAGAATTAAAGAACAAACAGATGAACAATACAATAACTGAAATGAAAAACACACTAGAAGGAATCAATAGCAGAATAACTGAGGCAGAAGAATGGATAAGTGACCTGGAAGACGGAATGGTGGAATTCACTGCTGTGGAACAGAATAAAGAAAAAGAATGAAAAGAAATGAAAACAGCCTAAGAGACCTCTGGGACAACATTAAACACAACAACATTCTCATTATAGGGGTCCCAGAAGGAGAAGAGAGAGAGAAAGGACCCGAGAAAATGTTTGAAGAGATTATAGTTGAAAACTTCCCTAACATAGGAAAAGAAATAGCCACCCAAGTCCAGGAAGCACAGCAAGTCCCGTACAGCATAAACCCAAGGAGAAACATGCCGAGACACATAGTAATCAAATTGGCAAAAATTAAAGACAAAGAAAAATTATTGAAAGAAGCAAGTGAAAAACGACAAATAACATACAAGGGAACTCCCATAAGGTTAACAGCTGATTTCTCAGCAGAAACTCTACAAGCCAGAAAGGAGTGGCATGACATATTGAAAGTGATGTGAGGGAAGAACCTACAACCAAGATTACTCTACCCAGCAAGGATCTCATTCAGATTCGATAGAGAAATCAAAAGCTTTACAGACAAGCAAAAGCTAAGAGAATTCAGCACCACCAAACCAGCTCTACAACAAATGCTAAAGGAACTTCTCTAAGTGGGAAACACAAGAGAAGAAAAGGACCTACAAAAACAAACCCAAAACAATTAAGAAAATGGTCATAGGAACATACATATCGATAATTACCTTAAACGTGAATGGATTAAATGCTCCAACCAAAAGACACAGGCTCACTGAATGGATACAGAAACAAGACCCATCTATATGCTGTGTACAAGAGACCCACTTCAGACCTAGGGACACATACAGACTGAAAGTAGGGGGATGGAAAAAGATATTCCATGCAAATGGAAATCAAAAGAAAGCTGGAGTAGCAATACTCATATCAGATAAAATAGACTTTAAAATAAAGAATGTTACAAGAGACAAGGAAGGACACTACATAATGATCAAGGGATCAATCCAAAAAGAAGATATAACAATTATAAATATATATGCACCCAACATAGGAGCACCTCAATACATAAGGCAACTGCTAACAGCTCTAAAAGAGGAAATCGACAGTAACACAATAATAGTGGGAGACTTTAACACCTCACTGACACCAATGGACAGATCATCCAAACAGAAAGTTAATAAGGAAACACAAGCTTTAAATGACACAATAGACCAGATAGATTTAATTGATATTTATAGGACATTCCATCCAAAAACAACAGATGACACTTTCTTCTAAGTGGTGCTCGGAAAACTGGACAGCTACATGTAAAAGAATGAAATTAGAACACTCCCTAACACCACACATAAAAATAAAGTCAAAATGGATTGGAGACCTAAATGTAAGACTGGACACTATAAAACTCTCAGAGGAAAACATAGGAAGAACACTCTTTGACATAAATCACAGCAAGATATTTTTTGATCCACCTCCTAGAGTAATGGAAATAAAAACAAAAATAAACAAATGGGGCCTAATGAAACTTAAAAGCTTTTGCTAAGCAAAGGAAACTACAAACAAGAGGAAAAGACAACCCTCAGAATGAGAGATAATATTTACAAATTAATCAATGGACAAAGGATTAATCTCCAAAATATATAAACAGCTCATGCAGCTCAATATTAAAAAAACAATCAACCCAATCAAAAAATGGGCAGAAGACCTAAATAGACATTTATCCAAAGAAGACATACAGATGGCCAAGAAGCACATGAAAAGCTGCTCAACATCACTAATTATTAGAGAAATGAAAATCAAAACTACAATGAGGTATCACCTCACACCAGTTAGAATGGGCATCATCAGAAAATCTACAAACAACAAACGCTGGAGAGGGTGTGAAGAAAAGGGAACCCTCTTGCACTGTTGGTGGGAATGTAAATTGATACAGCCACTATGCAGAACAGTATGGAGGTTCCTTAAAAAACTAAAAGTAGAATTACCATATGATCCAGCAATCCCACTCCTGGGCATATACCTAGAGCAAACCATAAATCAAAAAGACACATGCACCCCAATGTTCATTGCAGCACTATTTACAGTAGCCAGGTCATGGAAGCAACCTAAATGCCCATCCACAGAGGAATGGGTAAAGATGTGGTACATGTATACAATGGAATATTACTCAGCCACAAAAAGGAATGAAATTGAGTCATTTGTAGAGACGTGGATGAATCTAGATACTGTCATACAGAGCGAAGTAAGTCAGAAAGAGAAAAACAAATATCATACATTAACGCATATATGTGGAACCTAGAAAAATGGTACAGATGAACCGGTTTGCCGGGCAGAAATTAAGACACAGATGTAGAGAACAAATGTATGGACACCAAGGGGGGAAAGCGGCGGGGGTGGTGGTGGTGTGGTGAACTGGGAGATGGGGATTGACATATATACACTAATATATATAAAATGGATAACTAATAAGAACCTGCTGTATAAAAAGATAAATAAAATTAAATTAAAAAAAAAAAAGGTCATCACAAGTCTGTGAGGTCAGACCTATTGTCAAATTTTGTAGATGAAGAAATAAAAAGGCCTCACTTTTTTTTTTGGTCTGAATGTGAAAAACAAACATAAAATAAGAACCTTTATTACTGTGGCAGTGCAAGTCCTTCCCACTGGCACAAGGTTGCTCCTGCTTATCAGGGGAACGATTATCTCTTCTCCCAGCTGCTGAAAACCAAATCCTACCCAGAGAGGGAAAGGGTACAACTATGGGCAAATTAACTGTCACTTTTGGGGATTGGGCAAACTTTAAAAAGTCACAAAACAAACCCCAGGGTTTGAGCAGAGAAGAGTTATGGAGAAAATGTTCCACTTGGAAAGGAATCTGTGATACTGTGACATAACTAGAAATAGATAGGTGGTCTTTGACTCTGTTCTTGGCACAGAGCTCCTAAAACACTTGGAATTTCCAGTGTTGAGAGAGGAAAAGAGGTCTTTTGCCAGATGAATGAAGTGTCTTTTGGAAAGCCCTTAGGTAATGTAGGGATGGGGGCTGGTGGCCAGAGGAACCAACTTTGTGATTAGAGGGTTGGAAGTTTCAGTACCCCCTCCATCCCCAAACTCTGAGGAGGAGAGAGGGGCTGGTGGTTGAATCAATCACCAATGGCAATGAGTTAATCAATCACGCCTATGTAATGAAGCCTCCATAAATCCCCCAAAGGATGTGTTTGGAGAGCTTCCAGGTTGGTGAACACATGGCGGGGAGAGTGGCACCTGGAGAGGGCGTAGAAGCTCTGTGCCTCTTCCCATACACCTTGCCCTGTGTATCCCTTCCATCTGGCTGTTCCTGAGTCATATAAATGCCTTTTCTAATAACCAGTGATCTAGTAAGCAAAATGTTTCTTTGAGGTCTGTGAGTTGCTCTAGCAAATTAATTGAATCCAAGACAAGGTTTGTTGGACACTCCAATCTATTGTCTGTTGGCTAGAAATCCAGGTAATAACCTGGAGTTGAGACTACCGTCTGAAGTTGGTGGGGGGGCAGTCTTGTAGGACTGAGCCCTTAACCACCTGTGTGATCTGATGCGATCTCCAAGTAGATAGTGTCAGGACTGAGCTGAATTGTAGAACACCCTGCTGGTGTCCAAGAATTGCTTGGTGGTGTGGGACAACCCCTGTAAAACACACATTGGAATTGGGTCCAGTACCTTTAGGAGCCCACCTGAAGTGGTCCCTGCTTCTCTCTGCTCTTGGATTCTTTTTTGGGGAGCCCTCTCCAGTGCCCAGGGCATGTTCTTCTCCTTTAGTGTTCCAAGCAGGTCAAAAGTCTCCTTTCACTTGTTTTTCCTTAGCAAAGTGGAGAGACTGATGCTTTCCCAAAGAACCATACTGTCTAGGGCCACCTGCCCCAGCAAATGGAATCCCTGTTTATCATCTGTTTCTTCACACAGCGGGTTTCCCAGTGGTGTCCCACTGGCAGAACCTAAGTTGCCTGTCTGCACACTCAAGGCAAGGGAGACTGGAAAGGGTAACTTCTTTTTATTCTACCTTAGCATGAAGGGACTAAAAAGATTTTGAGCAACCATCAATGACAAGTGTCCACACACATACAACAACCATAATGCACCTTCTACTATCAGTGTGGAGTCCTTCTCTCTTCACTTACTGTGTCTAGTTAATGTTGATGATCTAATTTCTGTGCTCTCCTAGCCCCTCTCATCCCGGTAAGGCAGTTTTCCCAACTGGATGTTCTCCTCCCTCTCTTCCCCTTGTCTGTCTCTCTCTCTCATAGGGAGTTGACTATAGCCTAATGGTCAAAGGTCCAGGCTCTCAGATCAGGCTACCTGGGATTCAATTGTGCCTCTGCAAGTTACTAGCTCTTTGACATTTACCAAGTTACTCAACTTCTCTGAGCTTCAGTTAATTATAGTACCTACTGGGCTGGGCTGCTGTGAGGATGAAATAAAATAATACAGCGCATTTCCAGGCACATGTTATGTGCTTAATAAGTGATAGACATTAATACAATCAACATTATTGCATTTCCAATCTGAAGAACATTTCTAATTCACTATTGGTAGAGCAGAGAAAAATGATTTCACTGCTGCTCAGTGACATAGCTAGCTTTTCCTTCTGGTAAATTCCCAGCCCCACCCTTTCCTCCCAGAGATCCTTTTATGACTCACCCATCAGGTATTCTCACTCCTCTCTCCCAGACAAGTGTCCTGAGGGAGCGATTGAGGAAGTCAGTTGTGTCCCTGCCTGTGGTCTAGAGGAGTGCGGGCTTTAATCCTGAGTCTCTAGCTTCTTGGCTGTAAGGTTGTCTAAGGTTGGGAAGGTCACATGGTTGACCCAAAGATGGGCTTTGGGCCTGAGGCAGCTGCTTTTGGTGCTCCCTGCCACACATTCTCAGGCCGCCTTTGATTTGAGCTGCAGCTGCGGTGGATGGCCCTCGACCCTGCCAGTGCCCCATCCAAGAGGCCTGTCTCTGTTTTTCTCCCTCAGTTGACAGAATTGTGGTGAGAGGAGAGGAGAGTTAATGCCTTGGGGGTGACCCTCACAGTGGAGGACATGGGTCAGTGCCCCAGCCTCCTTTCTTTCAAAGGGTCAATTCTGGGGTGTGTTCTACAGTTCTTCAGAGGGCCTCTGGCTAGACTGAGCTCCACAACACTAGCTAGCTCAATAGGTACATTTTGGGGGCATTTTCTCCTTCCCTGACTCACATTTTATGCTCTGTCCCTCCTGACCCTTGGGACCACCCTCCAGGAAGTCTCAAGTTCTGGTCTCAGGCGCTATTTTCAGGGGAACACAATCCAAGCCCTCTGCCCTGTTTCCTCCTCACTGTTTAACCTCTGAATGTCTTTGTGACTAGGATCCCTCCCTGTCTGGAGAGAAAGAGGAAAGGAGGGGAAAAGAAGGGAACAGAAATGAATCTAATTCTCTCAGAGATGGGGGATCATGTATTTGGGCACCTATGGCTCTCTCATCTCTTATCTCATTCAAATTTTAGCAACAAGCCTGTGAGGCAGATAATTATTAGTCCCATTTTATGGATGAAGAAACCGAGAGGCTGTGAGAGGTTAAGTAACTAGCCTGAGGTTATACAAAAACTTTGTGGCACAGTGGGGTTTTAAACCCAGATCTATGCTCCTTCAGCTGCTTTCTTTTATGGGTGAGGGCCTTTGAAAGAATCTGGAAGCTGGACTTTGAATCAATCAAGTAAGACTATCAGCTTTTTTAAGCTAAATATTTGAACAGTGTTATTGAAGTAGAGCTGACATTCAGTAAACTGCACATATTTAAGGTGTACAATGTGATGAGTTTTGACATATGTATATGTCGGTGAAACTATCACTACAATTAAGGTAATGAACATATTTATCATACCAGAAACTTCCTTGTGCCCCTTTTCAATCTTTCACTCTGCCTTTCTATGCTATTTCCCCTTTCCTGGTAACCACTAATCTGCTTTCTGTCACTCTGTGATTGGTTGGCATTTTCTATTTTATATAAATGGAATCACATAGTATGTATTCTTTTTTGTCTGACCTCTTTCACTTAATGTGATTATTTTGAAATTCACCTATATTGTTGTGTGCATAAGTAGTTTATTCCTTTTTATTGCCAAGCAGTACTCCATTGTACCACAATTTCTTCATCAGTTCGCCTGTTCATGGACAATAATTTTTGGCTATTACAAATGTACATGTCATGTACACGTCTTTGTATGGACCTATGTTTTCAATTCTCTTGAATAAATATCTAGGAGTGGAATGCTCAATCATATGATAGGTATATATTTAACTTTTGAAGAAACTGCCAAACATTTTGCCAGCATGGTTGTACCATTTTACATTCCCACCAGCAATGGGTGAGTCTGAGCTCACACGGAACTATCCACCACAGAGGGTCCTAAACAAGATGAATCCAAACAGACCTACACCAAGACATATTATAATAAAAATGGCAAAAATTAAAGATAAAGAGTGGATTCTAAAGGCAGCAAGAAAAAAACAAAGAGTTAATTACAAGGGAACCCCCATAAGGCTTTCAGCTGATTTCTCTACAGAAACACTGCAGGCCAGAAGGGAGTGGTAAAATATATTCAAAGTCTTGAAAAGGAAAAATCTGCAACCTAGAATACTCTACCCAGCACGATTATCATTTAGAATATGAGGAGAAATAAAGAATTTCTCAGACAAGCAAAAACTAAAAGAATACAGCAATACTAAACCTATCCTAAAAGAAATATTGAAAGGTCTTCTTTATATAGAAAAGAAGCAAGAAGATATAGGAAGGAGAAAATCATAATTGGAAAGTAAACCACTTAAATTAGCCAGTGTACAGATCAAAAAGAAAAAAAAAACTATTTGTGCAACGAGGATCCCATGTGCTGCAACTAAGACCCGGCACAGCCAAATAAGTAAATAAATATTAAAAAAAAAAGTAGAAGAAAAGAGAGAGAACCCAAATAAACAACATAAGAAATGAAAAAGGAGAAATCTCAACTGATACCACAGAAATACAAAAAAAAAAAAAGAGAATACTATGAACAATTATATGCCAACAAATTTGACAACCTAGAAGAAATGGAAGACTTTCTAGAAACATACGGCCCACCAAAACTGAATCAAGAAGAAACAGATAATTTGAATGGACCAGCCACTAGAAGTGAAATAGAATCTGTAATTTAAAAATTCCCTATAAACAAAAGTCCAGGACCAGAATGCTTCACAGGCGAATTCTACCAAACATACAAAGAAGAACTTATACTGATTCTTCTCAAACTCTTCCAAAAGATTGAAGAGGGAACACTCCCAAAGACATTCTATGAAGCCACCATCACACTGATACCAAAACCAGACAAAGATACTACCAAAAAAGAAAATTACAGGTCACTATCTTTGATGAATATAGATGCAAAAATTGTCAACAAAATATTAGCAAATCGAACCCAACAACACATAAGAAAGATCATACACCACGACCAAGTGGGATTCATCCCAAGTTCACAAGGATGGTTCAACATATGCAAATCAATCAATGTAATCCACCACATAAACAAAAGAAAAGTCAAAAACCACATGATCATCTCAATAGATGCAGAAAAAGCATTTGACAAAATTCAACATCCATTCATGATAAAAACTCTTACCAAAGTGGGTATAGAGGTAACATATCTCAACATAGTATAAGCCGTTTTTGACAAACCCACAGCCAATATAATAGTCAACAGTGAAAAGCTGAAAGCCTTCCCACTAAAATCTGGAACAAGACAAGGATGTCCACTCTCACCACTTCTATTCAATATAGTATTGGGGACTTCCCTGGTGGCGCAGTGGTTAAGAATCTGCCTGCCAATGCAGGGGACACGGGTTCAATCTCTGGTCTGGGAAGATCCCACATGCCACAGAGCAACTAAGCCCGTGAGCCACAACAACTGAGCCCATGTGCCACAACTACTGGAGTCCACACGCCTAGAGCCCGTGCCCCACAACAAGAGAAGCCACTGCAATGAGAAGCCCGTGGACCGCAATGAGGAGAAGCCCCCTCTCGCTGCAACTGGAGAAAGCCTGCATGCGTTGGGTCAAGTAAGCAACGAAGACCCAACGCAACCAAAAATAAAACAAAAAACCCCCCAACCCCCCCCAAAACCCCATAGTATTGGAAGTCCTAGCCACAGCAATCAGACACAAACACACACACACACACACACACACACACACACACACACACAAAGAAATAAAAGGCATCCAAATAGGAAGGGAAGAAGTAAAATTGTCATTATACACAGATGACATGATACTATATGTAGAAAACCCTAAGGACTCCACACAAAAACTACTAGATCTAATAAATGAATTCAGCAAAGTAGCAGGATGCAAGACTAACATTCAGAAATCGGTTGCATTTCTTTACACTAACAATGAAATATCAGAAAGGGAATATATTTCCCACCTCTCATAGGACCTGATCCATGACCAAGTCTCATTTAATTTTTCCAACTCAGAAAATTGCTTTACTTAATATCTTTTGAGCGTCTATTATGTGCCAGGCACTGTAATTATGCATCATACACTTCTATCCACCCATTAACCTTAAGTAGATATTAGTTCCCCCATTTTATACATGAGGAAATTGACACAAAGATTAAGGAGTTTTCCCAAAGACAACTCTGAAATGGTGAAGCCTAAATTAGCCCAGGTCTATCAATCTGACTCCAAATCTGTGTTCTTCCCACTATACTATACTACCTCTCTCCTTCCTACTTGTCTGAGCAGACAGAAATTACTTTCCTTCCTATCTCTTCAACATTACTCCACATCTTCACCTATTTTTTTTTTAATTAAAGTATTATTTACCATGTTGTGGCAATCTCTGCTTACGGCAAAGTGACTCAGTTATACACACAGAGACGTTCTTTTTTTAAATATTCTTTTCCATTACGGTTTACCCCAGGAGATTGGATATAATTCCCTGTGCTATATAGTAGGACCTTGTTGTTTATCCATTCTAAATATAATAGTTTGCATCTACCAACCCCAAACTCCCAGTCTATCCCTCTCCCTCTCCTCCTCCCCCTTGGCAACCACAATTCTGATCTCTATGTCTGTGGGTCTATTTCTGTTTTGTAGATAGGTTTGTTTGTGCCATATTTTAGATTCCACATAGAAGTGATATCATATGGTGTTTGTCTTTCTCTTTCTGACTTACTTCACTTAGTATGATAATCTCTAGTTGCATCCATGTTGCTGCAAATGGCATTATTTCATTCTTTTTTTTATAGCTGAGTAGTATTCTATTGTATATATGTACCACATCTTCTTATCCACTCCTCTGTCAATGGACATTTAGGTTGTTTCCATGTTTTGGCTATTGTGAATAGTGCTGCTATGAACATAGGGGTGCATGTATCTTTTCAAATTAGAGTTTTGTCTGGATATATGCCCAGGAGTGGGATTGCTGGATCATATGGTAATTATACTTTTGCCTGATGATTCAGGAGAAGCATAGTTGTTGCTGAGACCTGAGAAAAAAGTATCCCTCGGTACAGAGTGAGGACTCCGAATAGTTGCTGTAGATGTCGTGGACAGCATCCCTAAAATAGGATAACCATGACTGTCATAAAGCTGCTTCTTTTTTTTTTTAATAAATTTATTTATTTTATTTATTTATTTTTGGCTATGCTGGGTCTTCATTGCTGCGCGCGGGCTTTCTCTAGTTGCAGTGAGCGTGGGCTACTCTTTGTTGTGGTGCTCGGGCTTCTCATTGAGGTGGCTTCTCTTGTTGTGGAGCACGGGCTCTAGGTGCGCGGGCTTCAGTAGTTGTGACTTGCAGGCTCTAGAGCGCAGGATCAGTCGTTGTGGTGCACGGGCTTAGTTGCTTCCCGGACCAGGGCTCGAACCTGTGTCCCCTGCATTGGCAGGCGGATTCTTAACCACTGCGCCATCAGGGAAGTCCCACTGCTTCTTTTTAAAAAATATTTTTTTAATTTATTTTTAAAAATCTTTGGCCGCACTGTGCAGCATGCGGGATCTTAGTTCCCTGAACTGGGATCGAACCAGTGCTCCCTGCGGTGGGAGCATGGCATCTTAACCACTGGACCGCCAGGGAAGTCCCAAGCTGTTTCTTCTTTACTATGAAAAGAACTTGATTCATTCTGTGTAATATATAATGAGAATAATTACATGCTAAGTCAAGAATATCTTATATTAGAGGAAATATGAGTGACTGAATTTTATGGATAATCCCTACATCCCATTTCTCTAGTTTGCAGAGGCTGCTAATTGACCCCAATAGTCTTTCTTCCCATATTCTTTAGTAACAGAACCTGTTATTTTCAGGTAAATATATGTTCACTTGGAATAAATAGATTTCCCAGCCTCCCTTATACCTATATGTGGCCATGTGACTAAATTCTGGCCAATTGGAAGTAAATATAAATGGCATGGGGAGGGAGTGGTGTGCATTCTTCTGCTCTTCGTTTTCCTGTTGGTTTAAAAGTGAGTGTGATGGCTGGACCTTGAGCAGCCATATTCCATGAAGTGGGATGCTAAGGATGGTGGAACAGCAAGATGGAAGGAGTTGGGAGTCTCATAGTTGTGGCGTTGACATACTACACCTTGAATTTTTACCTGTAGAGCCTTTATATGGGAGAGAAATAAACTTCTATCTTATTTAAGCCACTGATATTTCAGGTTTTTATGTCATACCCAGCCAAACCTAATTCTAACAGATGCACCTAGTTGTTAAAACACTATCTCTTACCAACTCTTTAATTGGTCAACAAATATCTTCTATCAATCTCTGTATCCCAGAGCTTAGCATGGTGACGGCACATAATAGATGTTCAATAAATGTGAGAGATTAAATATACAAATGGACAGTGGCCAGACCACATATAACAATAGAACTCTGACTTGTAATCTGCAGCAACTCCCCAGTCCATTATCTACAGTAAGCAGCCTAGGAAGCCAGCCTACTCTATATGTCAGGCTTGCAGGAAGTCAGACCACTATTTCTAGCGACCAGCCTAGGAAGCCAAAAAATAAGTCCTGTAACAATCTTCTCCAAACAGCTAGATCTTGATTAATAAGTGACAGCTTCCCTAAGTTTTGTTCCTGCTTCCAAATTAGGACCAACCAGAGAAAGCCAAACAATGCATCTTTAACCAATCACATAGGAGGCCCTGCCTTCAGTTAGCCCACCTACAGCTTCCCCATACCAATAGCTTCCAATCAGGTCATACCCGAAGTCTTTCTTTTTTTCCACAATAAAGCTTCCCTACTCCTTTACCTGACTTTGAGTCTCTGCCAAAATGCAAGTGAGGGTGGCTGACTCCCTTGCTGGAGGAAGCTCTGAACAAATAGCTTTTGCCTGTTCTCATTTGATTGGTTTTCATTTATTTCCACTAGTGTTTATTAAATATATGAAATGTAAAAAAAAAAAAAAAAAAAAAAAAGGTTTTGGTAGATAAATAGACAGCCAAGGTTCCTTTCAGAGAATTTATACTCTAGTGGGGTACACAGACATTAAACAAGTGTTTACACAGTTATCTTATTACAGTTGGGAGATGTGTTATGACTGCTATGAGAATGCTATGAGATTATAGCTGAGATCTAGAGATTAGTAGAAGTTAGGCAAAGAAGGTTGTGTGTCAAGAGAGATCCAGGCAGGAGAAACAATATCTGCAAAACCCTGGAAGTGGGAAGGACTTTGTACACACCAGGAACTGAAGATGTCCAGGACCATGAAGAGACTGTGCCTCAGGTCCTCGTGTCTAGCTCCCCAGAACTACTACTGTCTAGCTCCTACATGCCCATCCTCTCTGAAGCCTGATTCTCCTTTTCTTTTAGTTCTGTGATCTCTCCTGTCAAAACGTTCCTCTTTTGCTTAAGTTATATGGAGCCAGTTTCTGTTGCTTCCAACCAATCATCTCTTATTGATAGAATTGCTTTGTTACATCTCCTGAATTACCAGTTATTGTTAAACTCCTTTATTAGTATGTAACTTTTCACGTTTACATCTTATCCCCCAATTAGATAATATGTAGCTGGAAGGAACCACTAAGTTTTGGGGTGGTTGGTTACACAGCATTTCCTCAGGCTTGAGGTCCAGGATCTAGGTGATGAGATCTGGGCCCTTGTGCCTGAGCTTGGTGCCAAGATGGGATGAGACTTGAAGGTCTTATGGGGAGGGGATGAGTGTGGGAAGGATGTGGATTGTTATGACCAGACTGTGACAGATTTTATTTTCTAAAGATGACCATGTGTATGTGTTTATCACATTCTACATGCTCTTCTTGCAATGTAACTGATATTTCTTCCACCCAGAGGTGGAGTCTATGTTCTCACCCCTTGATTCTGGCCAAGGGCTTGTGACTTTCAAGACTAGGTCATGAAAATGATGTAGCTTCTACCTGGAGCTCTCTCTCAAAGTTGCCATTTTGTAAGGAATCCCAAGCCACAAGGAACAGTCATATGTATGTGGTACAGGCAATTGCTCTAGCTAGTCTCAGCTAACAGTCAATGTCAACAGCTAGACATGTGACAATTCTAGCTCCTAGCCTTCAAGTCCCTCACCAGACATTGTGGAGCAGATAGGAGCCTTCCTCACTGCTGAATTTCTTACTCACAGAAACCATGAGAGATAATAAATGATCATTGTGGTCTGAAGCCACAAAGTTTTGGAAGTGATTTGTTATGCAGTAATAGAAACTATTACATTATGTAAAAACTTGAAGTTTTTGTGTTTAAAATTTTTCAGTGAAGGAGACATCTGAAAGCTGTTAGCTTCAACCCTGGAGAAACAAAGACATATTGCAATTTTTGGAATTTATTGTGAAATGGGATTTTTAATGAATTGTGCCAATCTTTTCCTTAGATTTTTTCTAAATATATATATTGCTTTCTGTGGAGAAAAATTTTAAATTAAAATCAGTATTTAGTCATAAAAATGAATGACGTACTGATGTGTATTACCAATGGATGAACTTTGAAAACATTACGCTAAGTGGAAGAAGCCAGACACAAAAGGCAACATTATGTGATTCTGTTTACATGAAATGTCCAGAATAGGCAAATCTAGAGACAGAAAGTGAATTAGTGGTTTCTAGGGAGAAAGGGAAGGGGAGAATGGGGAGTGACTACTAATAGGTATGGCATTTCTTTTTGGGGTGATGAAAATATCCTGGAATTAGATATGGTGATAGTTGCACAACCTTGTGAATATACTAAAAAGATAGAAGCTGTACACTGAGTTGTACACTTCAAAAGAGTGAATTCTATAGTATGCAGATTATATCTCAATAACAAATTAAGATTATTAAAAAGTTTCCTTTGATCAACCATAAGTGAGATAGATCAACAAATCTGGCTATACTGTCTATATGTGAAGATCAATTTTGACAAAGTCACTGACAAATTTGCAAAAATTAAGACCTGGAACAGAAATTGTAATGTTATAATTCATTTCTATGACAGACCAATATGTAAGTATATGTTTTTCCTTTGTATTTAAAATAAAAGTATATAAATATAATTGCAATTATTAATCTGTTGCCTTTTCCTGTCTTTTACTGTTTTATCTATCTATCTATCTATCTATCTATCTATCTATCTATCTATCTATTTACTGGCCTTGTTAGACATATGAGCATGGGAAGTCAATAAAAGAAAATTATTACTCTTTCCATTTTTTCTGGCTATTATTTTTCATATCATGATTAATACTGAAATTATTTTTTTGTTATAGAGAAGGGTTTAAAAATGATATGCTTCAGTTGTCAAATGTGTAAAGTATGCCATTGGTGTTAGATACTGTTATTGAGAGTCTAAGAAAAAATCAAGGTCTAAACTGGTATGGCAATGAAGGGAATGCAAAGGAAGGAGATAGATAGGTAGATAGATATAGATATAGATAGATAGATAGATACATAGGTAAATAGATACTCTATGAATAAAACAGTTCTGTACAGTTAGGGGGCAAGGAAGAGGGAGATGTCAAGTACGAAATGTATTTCCAGCCTGATAATAACTGGCAATTCTTGGGAGTGTGGTTTATAAATATAGGTACCCAATGCCTAGAAATGCCTCTGAACATAGAGGTTCCTCAATACATATTTTTTGTTTGACTGAATGATCTTGTATAGCAGCGGTCCCCAACCTTTTTGGCACCAGGGACCGGTTACATGGAAGACAATTTTTCCACGGACGCGATGGGTGGGTGATGGTTTCGGATGATTCAAGCGCATTACATTTATTGTGCCCTTTATTTCTATGATTATTACATTGTAATATATAATGAAATAATTATACAACTCACTGTAATGCTGACAGGAGGCGGAGCTCAGGCGGTAATGCGGAAGCCGCTGTAAATACAGATGAAGCTATGCACGGTCACCTGCCGCTCACCTCCTGTTGTGCGGCCCGGTTCCTAACAGGCCAAGGACTGGTACTGGGGGGTTGGGGATCCCTGTTGTATAGGACACATCTTAATTGTCTCACTTACTGTCCATCCATCTTTTTACTCCAGCTATTACTGTGGCAACCAACTGCTTGCCCATGTCACCTGACAGTACCTACTCACAGGCACAGCTCCTATCTTTTTCGCCTCTTGCCCAGGGGCTTCTTTGCTGCAGCCTTGTGGGACACCTATCGTTTTCTGACCCTTGTGTAAAACTGGAAGAGTGAGGGAATTAACACTCAAGGGGCAACTTTTGACAATTGGGGGTGAGGGCAAGTGGATAAATATCCCAACTCTTGAATCACATTCTGTATGGCTCCACAGAAGGTGCCCAGGGGGACAATGTTCCAGTTGCTCAGGGTGGTAACCAGCTCCACATCACACCCTTGGATGGCTTTCCTTCTTTCCCATTTCACTCTTCCCAGTCCCCCACTTTTGTCCCTTGTGATTGCTCTCCGCAATAAACTACCTGCATCTCATTCTTTTTTCAGGCTGATTTTTGGGGGAAAGCCCACCCTAAGACAGATTCCTACGTATAATGTGGTATAGTGGAATTAGCACTGGACAAGGACCCAGGAAACCTGGGTTCCAGACCTAGCTCTGTCACTAACCTCAAACAAAGAGATGGACGCTTTTATTACTATTTTCAGATGCACATGTATTGACAGGAAAAGCTCTCCAAGCCATCTGTTAACTGAGAAAAAACCAAAAAGCAAGTCAAGAAATATGCTTGCAGCATGGTCTGAAGTACACAGAAAGAGCAGGCGTGTGTACATATATAGGTTAACAAATTTGTACAAAATGGCGGAGTAGCAATCGAAGCTTACTATATATTCTTGTATGGCTTGAATCGTTTACAAGGAGACTGTATTTTGTGTAACTGAAAAGAAAAAAAAAGAAATAAAAAGAAAGTCCACCTCCAAGGCGTTGAATCATGCTTATGAAAGTGGAGAGCATAAGTCAAGGCGCTCCACGAACACAAGGTGAGAAAGCGGAGCTGTGTTCAGGTGTGTGCGCTAGGGGGCAGCCGAGCGAGGACAAAGGCCTGACGGGCGAGAAATCGGACCTGCGGGAGGGAGGGCGGCTGAGTCTTTGCGGTCGCCAGGGGGCAGATGTGTAGGGCAACCTAAACCTAGAACTATCCACTCTTCCCCTGGCAGGACGTTGCAGAAGTCATAAATTCCATCCCTCTGCTGCAGCCGAGACAGATCCGAGGGTTTTCAGAGTCGAGGGGATCCCCCTTCCACTCCCCACCGAGGGAAGCTTGGCGCTCTGAGCAGCCTGCAAGCTCGTTCATACCACATTTACGCTCAACAACTCTTTTCTCCGCCCGCACCCCCTGGCCCCCACCGGCAGAGGGGAAATTGAGTCACTGGAAGGCAAGGCCAGAGTCGCCAGGGGAATGTGCGCCAACGCCAGCCTTCAGGGCCTTCCAGATGCTGGGAGGACGGGGAGGGACCTCCAGGAAAATACACAAAGTGGGGTGAGAGGGGGGAGCGGCAGGCTGGGCAGGAGCTGAGCCAGACACATGGAGAAACGCTGCCCAGGATCAAAGGAAATATGACATTTGAAAAGAATGTGCACGTCTGCTTGTGCTGCGGAGGCGGGCAGGGCGGGGGTGGCGTGTGTGGGATCAGGGGCTGGAGCGGGGTCGAGGTCTCTACCCCTGCCCTTCTCGCCTCCGCTTCCCACGTTCCTCTGCCCGCCTCTTAGGTGGAGGCTGGCCGGACGTTTCAGGATGTTCCTCGCTCTCCCTCCCCGTGGGTCTCTCCTTCCTTTATTTCCGAGATGAAGCTGGAAGGGAAATGTAACCTGAGGAGACCAACCGGAGGGGAAAAAAAAGAAAAGAAAAGGAAAAAAAAAAAATCAAACCAGGCCGCCTCCCCTCTTGGCCTCGGAACATTCTTCCCTCCCCGCCCGCCTGGCTTCTTCTCCCCGCCCCTCCGGCGTCTGGGCCCTGGGCTCGCCGCCGGCGCAGCTCCGCACGTCACTGGGGTCCCCCGGGGCTGGGGGGGTCCCCAGGGCGGGCCAGAGGAAGGACGGGAGGGAAGGGAGGGAAGGGAGGGAAGGGAGGGGAGCCGCACCGGCCGCAGCGGAGCTCGGGCCGGCCGGGCCGGGCCAGCCCTCCCCTCTTTCCCGGCCCCGCCGAGCCTGTTTTTCATTAGAGTAACGGGCGCGGTCCCACCCCGGCTGCGGAGTGTTTGTAAACGTCTGACCCGAGGGCCGTCGCTTAACCCTTTAGATGCGGGGCTGGGGCGCCGCTGGGGGCGCGGCCCTGAGCCGGAGGGATTTAGATTAAAGATAGCTGCGGCTTGTTAGACAGGTTTGTAGCCTACGGTCTGCTAGGGGGAATGGTACCCGCCTCCCACCTCCCACCTCCCGCCCCCCACCCCAGTCCGGCGTCCAAGTAACTAATCTCGATCTAAATCCCTCTCACACGACAGGGCCCCACCATGCCTGCCCTTCCTAGAAACTCCAGTCCGAGTCTTCCTTCCTCCTCCCGCCCAGGTGACAGGTGTCCAACCCTGGGGCCCACAAGGTCGCTGGGCTGCGGGGCTCTGGTAAACCTGGTCAGGATTATCAGGAGAGCTGGAGCGGGTTGCCATCGGACCCGAGATTCATTCCAGCCTACGGTTCTAGGGAGGAGGGAGCCGACTTCCCTAAGGGGCTAATTAATGGCCCCTCTGGGCGGCTGAGACTAGGGCAGCGGTAAAGTCCGGCCTGGATCCTCGCCCATCAGGATCCGTGGACCTTTGAACAGTGACCCAAGACCACTAAATGTTCTTCATTTTGGGGGGAGGGGGAGAGATGACCGGTGGAGGGCCGGATTCGGCAGGTCAAAGGCTTCCAGAAGGCCTAGGCAGAGCGGCCTTAGGCTAGGGTCTTCAAAGGAATGGCCTTCTCCTCTTCAGAGCAGCCTGGAGCCATGCTGCACCCCAGAGCCTGGCTGGCCTTAGGCTTGGAGGAAAAGGGGAGGAGAGGTGGTCCTTCCTTGCTAGTTGCTGGCTGCACAGTTCTTCAGAAAGTGTCTTCCATGGGCCGTCTACACTGTGGGCCCAGGATGTGTCCCCTTTAAGGCGCTCGGACCCGGAGCCCCTGAACTTAGACTAAGTTGGGGATTGTGGTGGTAGTGCTCCGTGCGGGGAAATGATTGTCACAACTGCGGGCCAATAGGCATCATTATGGTCCTACCACGCTTGAGAGACCGTTTTCCAATTCAGTTTTGTTCTTTTTTTTTTTTTTTTTTTTTTGAGGGGGAGGGACTGGAGAGAGGAGAGAGAGAGAGAGAGAGAGAGAGGGAGGGGGGAAGGGAGGGAGGGAGGGAGGGGGGGGGACAAGGGGCGCGTGGTTTTCCCATCTCATCCCTGGAGGAGGGGCTGGAGCATCCCGGGCAGCCAATCAGAGACAGGCTGGGGGGGCACTTTGAAGAAGTTTGGGGAAAAAAGTTTGGAAAAGTTTCTATAATAACGAGGGGGCGTCCGGAGGGAGGCGGCAGCGGCGGAGGAGGGGGCGTCTCAGAGAAGGGAGGGAGGGAGCCACGGGTCAAGATACTGCAGCCTCCTGAGATCCCCCCTCCCACCCAGACCGGGACCTGGGGGCTCTGGCCGGATCCATGGGGGCAGCAAGCTGCGAGGATGAGGAGCTGGAATTTAAGCTGGTGTTCGGGGAGGAAAAGGAGGCCCCCCCGCTGGGCGCGGGGGGGTCGGGGGAAGGTCAGTGCGGGGCTGGGAAGGGGTCTTGGGGTCCGTGAGGGAAGGGCGCAGGGATCTTGAGTCTGGGGACTTTCGGGCAGAGAGCCTGGGGTGAGAGATGAGGGGCTCAGAGGTTGAGGGGAGGTGCAGGGCTCGGGGGTCTGCGGAGGTGAGGCTGGGGACCCGGCACCACTTTCTCCTTTTTAGGTCGTGACTGGGGTGGGGGTGGGGGGGTGCCGTTGGCCGCGCGCCGCCTCTCGGCTGGGCTGTCACTGGGATGCGGGGCGGGAGGGAACAGCGGTCCCGAGAGCCCCGGGCGCTGCCAGGGAAAGGGGAGATTGGGCTCCGGAGCTTGCCCCTTGGGGACCGAGCCCTGGGCCCGCAGACGGGACGCCGGGGGCTGGGGGCGCTCTCAGGCCCAGCCGGGGCGCCCCTCCCCCTCCCCCGTCTGGCCGCAATGAGAGGCAGATGGCGGGGATTGAGCCGGGGGCGGCGGCCGCCGCTCGCACGGAATACGCGCAGCCCGCGCCACCCCCTCCCTCGCCCGGCCGGCGCGCGGCACCCCCTCCGCTGCACCCCCGCCCCCAGATTGGGGGGAGTGAGGGAGGAGCCACCTTCCCTTGTCATCACAGCCCTGGAGCCCCCCTTCCCCTGGCCACCGTTGCGATGGCAACTGGGGCTCCTGCCAGCGCCGTTTGGGGGTTTGGGAACCGCTGCTAATTGGGTTCATGTGTGAGTCGCCCCCAGCTCAGCCCAATGCTTCCTTAAACACGCCTCCGGGCCCAGCTCCAGCCCCTCTCGACCCGCCTCCCTTACCTTGAGACCCGCCCCGTCTGGTACCCCAGGTCCCAGGGCCAGGAGCTCAGAGTGTGAGGTTCTCTGAATAGGAAAAGACCTGACACGTCTGGCTCCATCTCCTCCACCTTCCCAAGGCCAACTTTGCTTTTGTCTTTGTGGCTCTGAAGGGCATCTCAGAGACCTCTCTTTGCTGAGGAGGGGGTAGCATACCAGACTTGGGAGGCTGCCCGTTCAAGGAACCTAGACATCTCACCTGCTTCTCTCTCTCCCCATCTCCTGTGACATCCCTCTCTCTGTCTCCTTCCCTTCCCATTTTGACAGAACTGGACTCAGAGGACACCCCACCATGCTGCCGTCTGGGCCTGGGGGATCCCCCTCCCTATGGCGCTGCCCCTATTGGCATTCCCCGGCCTCCACCCCCTCGGCCTGGCATGCACTCCCCACCACCCCGCCCGGCCCCCTCACCTGGCACTTGGGAGAGCCAGCCAGCCCGGTCAGTGAGGCTGGGGGGGCCGGGAGGGGGCTCCGGGGGGGCTGGGGGAGGCCGTGTTCTTGAGTGTCCCAGCATCCGCATCACCTCTATCTCTCCCACTCCTGACCCGCCAGCTGCGCTGGAGGACAACCCAGATGCCTGGGGGGAAGGCTCCCCCAGGGATTACCCCCCACCAGAAGGCTTTGGAGGCTACCGAGAGGCAGGGGGCCAGGGCGGGGGCCCCTTCTTCAGCCCGAGCCCTGGCAGCAGCAGCCTGTCTTCCTGGAGCTTCTTCTCAGATGCCTCCGACGAGGCAGCCTTGTATGCAGCCTGTGACGAGGTGGAGTCTGAGCTAAATGAGGCGGCCTCCCGCTTTGGCCTGGGCTCCCCACTGCCCTCACCCCGGGCCTCCCCTAGGCCGTGGACCCCCGATGACCCCTGGAGCCTGTATGGTCCGAGCCCTGGAGGCCGGGGTCCAGAGGATAGCTGGCTACTCCTCAGCGCTCCTGGGCCCACCCCAGCTTCCCCACGACCTGCCTCTCCATGTGGCAAGCGGCGCTATTCCAGCTCGGGAACCCCATCTTCGGCCTCCCCAGCTCTGTCCCGCCGAGGCAGCCTAGGGGAGGAGGGGCCTGAGCCACCTCCACCACCCCCATTGCCTCTGGTCCGGGACCCTGGCTCCCCTGGCCCCTTTGACTATGCGGGGGCCCCACCAGCCGAGAGCATCCCCCAGAAGACCCGGAGGACTTCCAGTGAGCAGGCGGTGGCCCTGCCTCGGTCTGAGGAGCCTGCCCCGTGCAATGGGAAGCTGCCTTCAGGAGTAGAGGAGGCCGGGGCTCCTCCCGGGGGTCCTCGGAAGGAGGTGGCCGGCATGGACTACCTGGCGGTGCCTTCCCCACTGGCTTGGTCCAAGGCCCGGATTGGGGGACACAGCCCCATCTTCAGGTGAGGGTCGTGTCTGACACCACTGCTGTCTCCAGTCATCTCACCCAGGGAGCGGGAGGGTCAAGGGATGAGTTTGAAAAAAGGTCCTAGTTCTGTGTCCTTGGCATTTCAAAAGAGAATCTGCTACCAGCTTGGCTGCTGGCAAACTACTCAGTTTTAGGGAGAATTTTAAAAACGCACCCCCTTTGGACAGATGATTTGCAAAAGGACAGTCACTCCCTGTGGATCAATTAGAAAAAGCCCCCCCAGCCCCAGAAGGACCATGTGGGTAAAGGAGGAATTCCTCTAGGGTGTCCTCCACCCCCAGCTCTGTGCTGGAACATGGGCTGGATTTCAGCCCTACAATGGGCAGCAGGAAGTCTCCCTTCTCTAACTGAATTTCTAGGGCCTGACTTGTGGCTTAAAAGTATACCTGCTAAATTTGAATAAAGTAGCATGTGTTTGCAAGTCAAAGAATTCATATTAAACCAAGCAGTTCTTGCTGTTTTTCTACACCTTTCACCCTCAAAGAACCTTGTCCATTTCAATAATCCTAAACCTTGGATGTCAGATCAAGCTGGCTCCATCCAGAAAAGTTTCCCTTAGTTGTTTCCAGACATTGCCAAGTATCACCTGGGGGCAGTTACCGGTTGAGACTCCCTGGCCTAGGGTATCTGGGTGCTCACTACAGGAAAGTTGCAGATCCGTAACCCCCAGCTCTCTGGAACCCACCTGCCCAGCCCCAGCTAGTGGAAAGGGCGCTGGCCTGGGAACGGATGTGCTCAGTCCCAGCTCTGTCAGTTGCTGGCTTGCTTAGCCCTCTACGTTCTACCCTCAGTTTCTTTATTTGGGGTTAACAAAGTAACAAAGGGGTTGATTTCTGAGATCTTTTCTGGTCTGAAGTTGTGCTTCTTTTTTTTTTTTTAATGTGGGATCTTAGTTCCCCGACCAGGGATCAAACCCATGACCCCTGCAGTGGGCCTAACCACTGGGCCACCAGGGAAGTCCCTGAAGTTGTGCTTCTTTACTTGACTCTTCCTATCCAGGCCTGGGGGTTAAACTGGGCTTGGGGTTCCTCTGTATCCAGACCCTGTGTTCAGAGCTGGGAAGAAGGGAGTCTCAGTCCTGGTGCCCATTTACAAACCCTCATCTCAAGGGGCTCTGAGGGGTCTGTCCCCCATCTCCCCTGCTTCTGCACTTGTGGACTGTTTTACTTCGGCTATAATTTTCTTTCTCCCATACCCACCGCTGCTTCCTCCCTCACATCCTGGGGAGCTGGGACCCAGGGCTGCCCTGACTGGGGTGTGAGGCTGCGGGTGATCAGTGCTCTTCTCTCTGTCTCTGTCCAGGACCTCTGCCCTCCCCCCGCTGGACTGGCCTCTGCCCAGCCAGTACGAGCAGCTAGAGCTGAGGATCGAGGTGCAGCCCAGAGCCCACCACCGGGCCCACTATGAGACAGAGGGCAGCCGGGGAGCTGTCAAAGCTGCCCCTGGTGGTCACCCCATTGTCAAGGTAAGGGGCAGAAGCCAGGCCTGGTAGCCTCTCTCCTCTCCAGTCCCAGGTCCCTGCACATGGGCTCCAGCTGTGCAGACCCATGGCACTGCCCTTTCCCACACTCCCTCTCAGCAATGACCCTGCAGGCGGCCTGGGGGAGGGACTGGTGTTGGGGGAGGAAGGGTGCACTTCAAGGACCCGGATGTACTTTCTACTCCTCTGTCCCTCCACCCCCCGCTCCACTCATCCCATGGGACACCAGCCTTATGTCTACTCTGGAAAATGGTGGCCTGCCAGATGTGGGGGAGGGGTCAGGCTGAGGCCAAAGTTCACTGGGAGTTAGGTTGTCTCTGTTGAGTTGGGCCAGTCTCCCTTGGAAGATTTTCCCCTTTGCCCAGCCCAGTTTGGGCCTCATTCCAAGAATAACACTGTGAACTCCAGGCCACGTTTTCGCCACAACTGGTGGAGAAACTAGTGCCCAATCCCCCCTGGAAATCCCTTCCAGGATATCCTTTATCTTTCACTCCTCTCCAGGGGTGGACTGAAAACTTAGGGATGGATGAAGGATGGGACAGTGGGGATTTCAATTGGGTGGCCTTTGCCTCCCTCTGCCAGCTCCTAGGCTACAGTGAGAAGCCACTGACCCTACAGATGTTCATCGGCACTGCAGATGAGAGGAACCTGCGACCTCACGCCTTCTATCAGGTGCACCGTATCACGGGCAAGATGGTGGCCACGGCCAGCTATGAAGCTGTAGTCAGTGGTACCAAGGTGTTGGAGATGACCCTGCTTCCTGAGAACAACATGGCAGCCAAGTAGGTTCCCACTCCACTTCCCTTTATTCTTCGGGCTTGAGGACTAGCCTTTTCCATGGGGTCTAAGCTAGGTCCACTCTTCCTCTCCCCAGAAGAGTTAGACATCATCCCTAGGAGGTGTCAGGTGTTCTCACCATCTAGAAGAGGACTTTGGGGCTGGGGAGCATTCTGGAGAGGCCACCTCTGGGTTCAGATAGCCCCCCCATAGTCTCCCAGAGAAGGTCATTTAGGGCTTCGGATGGAGGGTGATTCTGGCATCAGCTGGGAGGGCTTGCCTTCCATTCTTTGGCTTCAGCATTGACTGTGCCGGAATCCTGAAGCTTCGGAATTCAGACATTGAGCTGCGGAAGGGTGAGACGGACATCGGGCGCAAGAACACACGCGTGCGGCTGGTATTCAGGGTACACGTGCCCCAAGGCAGCGGGAAGGTCATCTCGGTGCAGACAGCATCGGTGCCCATCGAGTGCTGTGAGCAAAGAAGCCCTGTAGCATCTCTCTGTCTCTGGCTAACTGCTTGTCTGTGTGTCTGTCTGCCCATCTCCTCTGCAGAATGTGCGGTGCCCTGCTGGTCCTGGGGACCCCTGTAAAGGACCCAGCCCTTATTTCTATCATGGATGGGCTGGGGGAAGTGTTCTACTTTGCCCCTGCTGCAGATTGTGCCTCTGGGTTGGACCAGAGCAACCCTGTCCTCCATCTGCCCCTGGGTATCCCCCATGTATTTGTTTGCGTAGCTCTTAGGCCTACCCTGTTCATCTCTCTCTTTCTGCCCAGGAGTGGTTCCTTACATGGTCTGTGTGACCCCAGGGAGACCATTGTTTTTCTTGTGTGTCTGCTTCTGAGGAGGGCTCCTCCGGGGCCCTGTGACAGTTATTCTAGGGAGGGTTGGGGCACAGGAGGCTGTCCTCTCCATACCAGCCAGCCAGGCCTTTCCTGCACTGCTCTGCAGCCCAGCGCTCAGCTCAGGAGCTGCCCCAGGTGGAGGCCTACAGCCCCAGTGCCTGCTCCGTGACGGGAGGGGAGGAACTAGTGCTGACCGGCTCCAACTTCCTGCCAGACTCCAAGGTGGTGTTCATCGAGAGGGGCCCTGGTGAGTATCTATGGGGAGCGGTGGGAGGGCAGGCAGGAAGAGCTTGGAACAGGAGGGTGAATGATCTCTGGCGCTGTCTCTAAACTAGCAAGTTGAGCCTCAATTTCCTTATCTGTAAAATGGGGCAGATAGACTGCCCGTCCTGTTATACTGTCTCCTTCCCATGCGTACTCTAGGCATCTGAAACGCTCAGGATGGCAAATAAATGTAAGAAATACACATTCTTTTATTGAGGAGTCAGCTTTGAGCTAATTTACCCCCATGTGGCTGGGGAAGATGAGAAGGGAAGAGGTGACTTATACCCTCACAGCTGGACCCTGAGCCCCTCCTGAGTTATGGGGCTGGCAGCACAGCTCTGATTACAGGAGGCTGTGAGGTGCCCCAGAATAGAGCTGCCGGGGTGGAGAAGGGAAGACTGAGGGGCCCAGGTATACTCACCAACCTGAGACCTCTGCTCTCCCCAACCCTGCCCACCCAAAGCCCCAGCCCCATCCTCGAGTTTAGCGCCCTAGGACCATATCAGAGCAGAGTCAGAGGTTCTGGGTCATGAAACTTGGGGTCTCATAGCCTCCCTTCAAACTGAGACCCTTTCCGACCCTTGAACTTCTTTCCAGCTCTGTCATGGGAGGGGATGTTTAGAGTTGGGTGAGAGGGCTCAAGAGTTGTTTCGGGTCCCTGGACTGGCCCTGCCATTTCTCTTGGCCTCAGCTTGTGACTCTAGATCTTGGAGACAGTTGTAAACCCTGCCTGTGCTGTTCAGTTGGAGTAAACACGCAGCAGGCTCCTCTGCGAGCTAGGCCTTGTCAGGACCTTCTGAGTCTGGCCTTGGCTCCAGCAGGAGGGGAAATGGCAGAGGCCTGGGCACGGGGCAAGGGGTAGGGGCCGTGCGGCTGGGCTGGAGCCCCCTGTTCTTCCTGCACAGATGGAAAGCTGCAATGGGAGGAGGAGGCCGCAGTGAACCGGTCGCAGAGCAATGAGGTACCCGTGTTACTAGGGTCCCCCCTGGGGGTGGGGGCGGGGTGGGAGAAGTCAGGAAATTCTCAGCCGGCTCCCTTGCGCGTGAGAGTGGACTCCAGAAGCTACCTGTTCTTTTCTAGAGGAGGCAACCTGGCCACTCTGGAAGCAGGGACACCTCTAGGGAATGGACTTTGCTCCTTTGTAAATGGAAAAAGCCAGGAGGTGGAGTTAGGGCACTGGGAAGGGCTGGGCTGAGCTTAGATCCCTGAGGGCTCCCTGCCTCATCCTCTGCTCTCCCCCAGGTGACGCTGACCCTGACCATCCCTGAGTACAGCAACAAGCGGGTGTCCCGGCCAGTCCAGGTCTACTTTTACGTCTCCAACGGGCGGAGGAAGCGCAGTCCTACCCAGAGTTTCAAGTTCCTGCCTGGTGCGCTCTGGAACAGCCCATGGTGGGGGGATGCTGATGTGGGGACCGATGCAGGGGCACAGGGATGCAGTGCCCCATGGTGAGGGATCAAGGGAGGGATGAGACCTAGGGATGAAGAGATGGTTGGAGAGTGTGCGGCGGGGAGACTGCCAGCCCTCTCACCAGCGTGTCCTCCTCCTTCCCATCCGCCCAGTGATCTTCAAGGAGGAGCCTCTACCAGACGCATCTCTCCGGGGCTTCCCTTCAGCATCGGGCCCCCATTTTGGCTCTGACATGGACTTCTCACCACCCAGGCCCCCCTACCCCTCCTATCCCCATGAAGACCCTGCTTATGAAACTCCTTACCTGTCAGAAGGCTTCAGCTATGGCACGCCCCCTCTGTACCCCCAGACGGGGCCCCCACCATCCTACAGACCTGGCCCGCGGATGTTCCCTGAGACTGGGGGTACCACAGGTTGTGCCCGCCCACCTCCAGTCTCATTCCTTCCCCGGCCCTTCCCTAGTGACCCCTATGGAGGACGGGGCTCCCCCTTTCCCCTGGGGCTGCCGTTCCCTCCTCCAGCCCCCTTCCGGCCTCCACTGCCTTCATCCCCACCACTTGAAGGCCCCTTCACTCCCCAGAGCAGTGTTCACCCCCCACCTGCTGAGGGATACAATGAGGTAGGGCCAAGCTATGGCCCTGGGGAGGGGGCTCCGGAGCAGGAGAAATCCAGGGGTGGCTACGGCAGCGGCTTCCGAGACAGTGTCCCTATCCAGGGTATCACGCTGGAGGAAGGTGGGTGTGGGACCAGGGGCTGCGAGTGTGAGTGTGTGCAAGAGATTGCTCTGCATGCTTGCTGAGGGCTGGAGCTTGGCTTCCCAGAGGTTGGGCCTCCGTGGTCCCTCAGGGCCAGTTGGAGGGCCTAAGGAGGCCAGTGCTTGGTGCGTGTGGCCAGTTGAATCCAGTTGAATTCTGAAGGGGGCACGGAGTACCTGCCTAACCTTTCTCCTGCCTCGGCCCTTGGCCCCAGATCACAAAATCTCAGGGCTAGAAGTACTTGCAAGATCATTCAATCTAGCTCCCTCAATTTGCAGATTCAGGCAGTGAATTTCAGAGAGGGGCAGTGGCTTGCTGGTGTCCCAGTCAAGCACGTTTTCCCTTGCCTCAGCTTCCCCCTAAACCTGGTGACAGTGGTCTGGATTGGTGATGAGGAGCCTTCCTATTTCGCCTCTCTTTCCTCCCACTGGCTACACCCACCTCCGGCCCTGCTGACAGCGATTGCCCTGACGCTGCAGGCCAAGCCAGCAGGAAGGGGCTGCACGGGGGCCTGAGAACCCACGTGGATGGAGTTCAGCAAGATTTGATTGAGAGCAGGTGTCAGGACACAGTGGGGAAACTGAAGCCCAGTGGTAGAGAAGCCAGTGCAGGAGGAGCCTGGAGGCATCCTAGACGGAGGCCTGCCTGGAATGGATTGGGGGTCTCTGGAAAAGGAGGCGACCTGCCCCTTGCCCAGTCTCTCAACTGCCCCTCCTTTACAGTGAGTGAGATCATTGGCCGAGACCTGAGTGGCTTCCCTGCACCTCCTGGAGAAGAGCCTCCCGCCTGAACCATCGCCTGGCCCCCGCTCCCCCCTGCCCTGCCCACTTTCCCTTCATCCTGGGATGGCGGTTCCAGAGGCTTGGGGGCCAATCTGGTTCCTCTTTCCCCAGTTTCTTGCCTCCTCTCCCCTGCCCTCCCTTCCCTCCCCTGGCTGAGGTGTGGCCCCCGGGGCCTGGTGCTGCCTTGGAGGGCTGGGGGCGGGAGAGTGTGGAGGACCGGGATGGGGGTGGACCCTGGGTGGGGACTGGGAGTGAGGACTGGAGGACTGCCGGAGTGAAGGCCGTGTCTAGACTGTGTACAGACCACGGTGCTGGGAGGCTGGGACAGGGTGATGGGTAATAAACTGCTCGCTGACTAGTGTTTCAGGCTCCAAAACTCTTTGGAGAGAGAGATGGGGCAGCTTACTCTAGCCCTGGCCAGAGGAGGCTTAGAACCTGGAAAGGGATGGGATGTGGCTGGGAAGATTGCATCCCAAAGAGTATCAGTGCAAGGGAGTGGGGAGGGTTTGGAGGGTCCCAGAGGCTCCCTAACTGGGGTGAGGTCGGGAGCCAGGGTTTGTAGACCTCTCCTCCCTGGGGATTCAGATTCCTTTAGGAGCTTTGGGAAAATCTGTGTATTTTCAAGTTACTTTCTCTTGCCACCACCGAGATGATTCTGATTCATGGCCAAGGTCAGGAAACACCAGTCTAGTCCCTCTCCCTCATTTACGAAGGAGGACTCTATGGCTCAGAGAGGGAAAGGGGCTTGCCCTATGTCACACAGCTAATCAATAGCAGGTTGAACGCTGCACTCCTGGGCTCCTGCCCCCAGCCCACCCTCAGATATCCTAACCCATGGAGGTCAGGCCCCTGAAGCTTATCTCCCTGGAGCAGGGTAGGAGATGAGGGAGGGCTGGCATGGGTCCATCCACACTCTGGAATCGCCAACCTTTGGGGTCTGTGAAGACATTCTGGAAAGATCTATGTTTCAGAGGTAGACTGCAAGAAGCCAAGCAGCTCCCCAGATGCCCTGACATTGCCTGAGCTCCGGCCTTTCCCACAGGTATACCCACATATCACCACTGACAGGCCCGGCCTGGAAACCTGGTTTGCCCCATGTCTTGACAGCCTAGGGGACCAAGTCCCCAGTGGGTTGGGGAGAGCCTGGCATACAGCAGGCACTGAGTACCACTGGCCCAGCTGCAGGGGGCCATACCCCAAAGATATTCCGGGTGTTAGTACTCGGGAGACTTGCCTCACCTCAAGGCTGGTATGTCCAGTGCATCTAGACAGGCCTGGCAAGTGCCCATGTGTTCCGCTGTGGGTGTGACAGAAGCTGGCTCTGGAATGGAGGACAGGAGAACCAGGATGACCCCTGGTCTTGTCACTGCTGCTTTGCAATGAATTTCCTTTATCTTCCTGAACACAAACTGCTGCGAACCAGACTGATATCAGGTGATTGGCTCACTGGGCCATGGCTGCTTCTCAAAGGTACCCTCCAGCAGGACTAGAGTCATCACCCACAGCAGGAGGGACCCAGGGCACACGTGTCCTGGCCAGCACCCTTCAGCTCCCCCTCCAAAATCTCTGACAGGCGGCGAGTCAGCCTCTGTGAATGAAAAGCTATAGTGACGGGGACTCGCTGCCTCCCAGGGCAGGCCGTTTCACTCTCTGCCATAGCACTGCCACTCATTCATTACCAGGCATTTATTGAGCAGCTACTAAGTGCCAGCCAGTGCGTCCTGGAGGACCTCATAGCCTCATGGGGTGACAGTAAGTAAACACACATTATAACTCAACAATTCAACTCAGTAAATGTTTCTTGTACAGATAGTATGTCAGGTCTTGGGCGGGGGGAGTAAACAAGTTTAATATGGGGTACAGAAGGAGCAGAGCACAGGGGCACTCCATCCAGCTGTGGGGGGTCAGAGGGAACTTCAGGGGGTGACTTCTAGACTGGGATCTGAAGCATGACTGGGAACTGACTGGGCTGAGAGTAGGGGAAGGGCAGGCCAGGCAGAGCCACCAGATGGGCCAAGTCTTGGAGGAGAGAGGCAAACAGGGAGGGCCAGCAGATCGAGGGCTTGGCATGCTCGTGGGACTGGTGAAGTTCTGGAAGTGGGGACCAGAGAGGGAAGCAGGGGCTGGGTTCTGAGGGGCCTTGTAGCCATGCTAGGAAGCTTAGTTATCCAAGGATAATGGGCGCTTTCCCACTAGATGGTAGGGCTTAAGCTGGGATTGACACAATAGATTTGCCGCACAGCACAGTTCTTCCTTGGGTAGAGCTTCCATCTGCTTGCCTGTGACTGCTCTGCCAGCACATTGTTCTGCCCTCTGGGCCCATACTTCACATGCCTAACCCCTCTTCCCATTAGATCCTGAGGTGGGTGGGTCAACTCCCATGGTCATTGTCTCTTCCCAGGTTCCTACAGACAGCCAGCTCCCTGAGGCTGGAGTTGGGAGAGGGAAGAGAAGGAGGCTGGATCTTCGGTTGGTGCCAGAAAAGACTTTCTTGGCCACGGTTTCTCAAGGTTTCTCAAAGTGTGGTCTGAGGATTACTTGCATTTGAGTCACTAGGGAGGTTTTTTGGTTTTATTTTATTTTATTTTATTGTTTGTTTTCGTTTTTAATACAGATTTCTAGGCAACCCCTGACCTGCTCAATTGTATTCTCTGGGGGCAGGCCTAGGTTTCTGCATTTTAAACAGCACCCTAGGTCAGGGGTCCCCAACCCCCAGGCCGTGGACCGCTACCAGTTCGTGTCCTATTAGGAACTGGGCCACACAGCAGGAGGTGAGCAGCGGGCGGGCGGGCGGGCGGGCGGACGGGCGAGCGAGCGAAGCTTCATCTGCCGCTCTCCATCGCTCCCCATCACTTGCTCACTGCCTGAACCACCCGCCTCCGCGCCCATCCATAGAAAAATTGTCTTCCGTGAAACTGGTCCCTGGTGCCAAAAAGGTTGGGAACCGCTGCCTTAGGTGATTCTCCGGCATAGGAAAGTTTTAGAACTAGAGTCATCTGTCAATTAAGGGTCATTCCTTCCCACTCCAGACTCTAAAACAGCTCCCTGCCCCCTTCTCATAGACCTAGTCTGGGCTGCTCTGGGTGGAAGGTCACCTGGAAAAGTATACTTAAGGGAGGGGAAAGGCACACACATTCCTGACATTGCAGCTCACCTCTCCCCTCACCTCGGCTCTGTCTTGCTCCATGGACAATCTGAGATGGTCTCGGGGCAGCCTGGAGCTCCGGTGCAGGAGCAGCTGCCCCAGAACTTTTGAGTCTCCTTCTCTGGCTGGATCTCTGGACCTCTAAGACACCTGGGGAGGGCACACTGGGTAGCCTTCCAGGTGGGTTTGGGCTCTGCCTGGAGCAGTTCTGTGATGCCTTGGTGCACCCCCTGCCAGACTTTCTAAGTGTTGGGAAGAAGGCTGCAGAGAAGTGGCATCTCATGTACCTCCTGGAAACTCCAGATGTGGGAAGTGCGCAGGGGTTTGGTGCTTTTTTGGGAGCTGGTTTTAGTGGCCTCAGCATCTGGTTGCTTCCACAAAACATCCCAAGAAAAGAAAAGGGAAAAAAAAGATGGGGAAGGAACCTCTAAACTATAAGAGACTTAAGGACATAGCAACAGTTTGGCTATTCCTTATAACATTAAGCATAGACTTGCCATGTGATACCACCAGCAATCTCTCCCCTACATATTGACCCTGGTGAATAAAAAATTATGTCCACACAAAAACCTGTTCCCAAATGTTTATAGCAGTTTTATTCATAATCAACCCAAACTGGAAACAACCAAGATGTTCTTCAGTAGGTGAACAGATTAACTGTAGTACATCCAAGCAGTGGAATACTACATAGCAATAAAAATTAATGAAATATTGATTCATGCAACAATATAAATATATATTAAATGCACTTTGTTAAGTGAAAGAAGCCAGACTCAAGTGGCTACATTTTGTGTGATTCTATTTACATGACATTCTGGAAGAGGCACAGTGGTAGAGACACAAAACAGATCAGTGTTTGCAGGGGAGAATGCTTAGAGAACAAGGAGTAGTTGACTGCAAAGGGATAGCACATGGGAATTTTCAGGGTGATGGAACTGTTTTATGTGATCTCACGGTGGTGAATACATGACTCTGTGCCACTGTCAAAATCTATAGAACTCTACACAGATGGAAATTAATTATATACAAATTTTTAAAGAGTCATTCAATCCTAGGATAGAATGCAAAGTGTAATATATGAATCTAAATGTATTATGAATATATATGGAAAAGGTGGTGGTGGGTGGGAAGGAGCTAAAATCAGTAATTTGGGGAAACAGTGTTTTGACTGGGTACTGTAAGGCTAAAGACAAAAGGAATCATACGTACAGATTATAGTTGGTAAATTTGTTACAGGTTAATGATTCTGAAGCTACTTAACCTATATACTAGTGTTGAACAGTAAGTAAATAAATTGTAGTGAGGTATTCTCACTGTCAGAGAAAGAAGGGGTTGTTTATCATGGTGTGGGCTGGAAGGCTAGGAGAAACCCTGTGGTGCTGGATTCAAGTTGAAGACATCAGTATGAACTCATGCTCGTTTTACATATATCTATATCTATGTCTATATCTACATAATATTATATATATATAATATTATAGAATATATAATAGAGCTATATAAATATCTATATAGATCTATAATCCATAGATATCTGTTTTATATAAATATATATAAAATACATGCACATACACACAAATAGATACAGAGATAAATATAAATATGGTGTGTATAGGGGTTAATATATATACATATATTTGTTAGCTTTGTCTGCTAAGAGAGCCTAAAAGGACTGGCACCCCATTATCAATGAAGACACCTAGCATCCAGATGTTGGCTTCTAAAAACCATTCTCCAATAAAAGGAACCAGGGTTCCTTGGAAAAATGGCTAATTCTAGAGCTGGGGCAGGGGAAATACAAGGTAATCCTGGAGCAACTTGCACTACCAGAAAGTAAGTGCAAAAAAAGAGGGGGGGTGCATATCAAAAAGACACAAGAGGCAACTCAAAAGATGTTCCAATGGCCAAAGCTGAAACAATATGAACAATGTAATAAATAATGATAATATTAGATTATAATTCAAAGAATAAAATAAATCTCTGTAAGTCCACACTGCTACAAATAAATGATTGAATAAATAACTAACTGGGGGAGAGGGACAAATCTTTACAGAAGAATTCCTGTTAATAAATGTAGAAGGAATGAGGGAACTAGAAAATCTACTATGGTAGATGGTCTCCTATGAGACCATCATAGTAATAATTGCTACAGGCAAGATCCATTGATGAATGCTAAAATCAGTAGGTAAAACTTTAAGGAAGAGCAGGATATTTGCAAAGCCTCAAAGTATCTGCTCCAAAATTAGCCCTACTAATTACTGTGAGGGTTTTAACGAACTGTCCCAAATTCTTTGACCCCTTGCTCTAGAAGATGGAGCTTAATTCCTTTTGTCTTGCATGTGGTCTGGAATTAGTGACTTGCTTCTAACAAATAGAGTATGGAAACAGGAAAATTAGCAACTTTACAGTAGAGAAACAGGCAAACACCACCTTAACCAAGCGATCAAGGTTAACATCACCAGCAATAAGTCATTTGATATCAGGTGTCCCCTGATATGATGCATTAAGAATCTCACATAAGCTCTGTGATATCCTTCCCCCAAACCCATAACCTCAGTTTATTCATAAGAAAGCAACAAACAAACAACACTTGGCAAACATTCTACAAAATATATAACCACGAATCTTGAAAAGGGTTGAGATGTTTATTTTTGTTATAAGGAAAAACATAAGCATATTTATGTACTGATGCCAGTGAGGGAGTGAAGCTGAAGCTCTAGTAGGGGGAGGGGCAATCCGTTCTAAAGCTCCGTGATTTTGTAACTTTTGGAGACACAGCCTCTTCATCTACTGCTCTCAGGCCCTGCATCCATTTGGATGTGTCACAGGCACTTTGGATGCACTTTCCACCATACAGTAAATTCCTAGTTTCTTCCCTTCCCTCCATCTAGGCAGTTGCTGTTTGTGTCCTTGTCCAGGCTGGAGAATCTGAAGAAAAGAGACCCCTTCCTTCCCAGCAGGACCTAGCTGAGTTTCAATCACGCTTGGCTGTGTCCTGGGGTAGGTGGTAGCCCCTCCCTCCAGAGTGCCCCAGGAGTGAACAGCGCCTGGGTTATCACCCAGGAGTGCTAGGAAGGTGACAGACACCAGGGGGCAGCAGTAACAAGGTGAAGGGTGGGGTGGGCAGGTGGGAGGAGGAGGAAGGTTAAGAAAAGCAAGACCCTGTTCCTGCTCCTGTGAACTTCACATCCCATATCCTCTTCTGCAGTTTCACACACCACCCCTTGAAGATCGGTTCCCCCTTCTCAGGATTATCAGTCATGTGGCCCCTAGTAATCATAGATTTATTTTTAGGGAGCTTTCCCTGTCTCCTCTACTAGATTGTAAGATCCTAAAGACAAGGGTCAGTGTTTATATTTATAACTCTTTGTCTCTCCTTGTGCAGTGAATAATAAAAGCTGCCATTTTTTTGTGATATGTATTAGGGGCATGCTTTATGTGTTTTAACTCCAAGTTTTCTGCAACCCCAAACCAAGGCTCAGAAATATGTGCTAAGAACAGCAGCAACAGAAGTAGATAACACGGGTAGAGCTCACTCTGCTCCAAGCGCCTCATCAAGCCCTTTGCAAAGCCCATCTCATTTAATCCTCTCCCAACAATCCTGGGAAGTTGTTCCTATTACTCTTTCCCTTTTCATAGATGAGGAAACTGAAGCACAGAGGGCTTAAGTAATGCTAGGAGTCACACAGCTCCGCAGGGACAGAGCTGGGATTCTAAGGCTATCTCCTAACTCCAGGTCAAGCAATCTTTTCCACGGTACTGCAGCCAATTCCTTATCACATGGGTGAAATCAGACGAAAAGTAAACATGCAGGGTTGCCTTCAAATGAGGCAGAGAGACAGTCCAGAGATTGAACTTCAGACTTGGAATCGAAGGCCCTGGGATTCATGCTCCCGTTTGGATATCGCTCACTTCTTAAGTAGTAAAATGCAGGGTTTGGGCTGGTCCGAACAGTGTCTGAGGTCGCTTCCAATTCTAATGTGCCAGGGGTTTATGTAACAAATGGCAGCATGCGGAGGAGATCGCAGAAGGTGACCTTCCTTCTCAAGGTTGCTAGATAAAATACAGGATGTCCAAGCCCCCAGTCCCTCCCTGATAGGGTGGAGTGGAGATGGCTATACGGGCTGGGTGTCTGTACAGACGAGGGGCAGAACTTGTTTTGAGCTCCCGCTGTGCCCCCTCCCCCTCCATTCTTAGGCCCTTTAAGGATGTTGCTCAGTCTCAGAGAAGTCTCCTTCGTACCTTGTCCCTCATGGTGGCAACAGGCAGAGGAAGAAAGCTGGCCAAGGCCTTGGCCTGCCCTCGTACTTGGCCAGCCCCCCATGCCCTGGCTGTGCAGAAGAAGCCATAGTACTTAGATTCAACCAGGCGTTGAAACATTTTATTACCCTTGACATGAGTGAAGATATAGAGCATGAAATGTTTTTCCAAGGCAGAGGAGATTAAGTTCCAATTCCATTTTGGGTTGTTTTGGTATTATTTTCTCCATCCTGAAAATTTTAGCACTTCCTAACTTAGCACCCCATTGGCTACTGACCACAGTCTCACCTGGTTTGGGGGTCTCCCAGTTTTGGGTGGCTCTGGCTACGCTCCACCTCCTGTCTCCATCAAGACTCCTCGTTTTTTCTCTAAGGTTGTAGTCGGTCAGGGTGACCTCTTGTTCTCCCAAATGTAACACTGTCACCAAAATTTGCTCTGGCTTCATTGCTCATTAGCCATCCCAAATTCCATTCTATTATGCAATTTGCATTACTAATTCATTATCTAACAATCACTCTTTTTGTAAGGAATATAGAACTGCAGGGAAAAGTGTTGGTCTCTGCTGGGATTGAAAAGGCATGTACAGCAAAGACCTATCCTCATAGATACTGCAGCTGTGCAGGAGTTTGCCACATAGCTGTATTTATTGTTCTCAAAGCAATGATTAAATAGTATCAGGTAATGGTAGGCACTGAGGACATCAAGATTGATAAGATATGATTCCTGTCTTCCAGGGGTTCACATTTACGAGATCACTAACTGGTGACTGAGGTGTTTGTTTGGTTGGCATGGTGCTTTAATAATTCTGCCTGTTTATTGCTGTGTAACAAACCACCCCTACTTAGTGGCTTGAAACAATGATGCTTTACTTTTCCTGGCGATCCTGTGGTTTACCCTGGTAGTTCTTCTGCTGGTCTCACCTGGGCACCGTTAGGCAGCTACATCAGTCAGCAGTTCAGCTGGTTGGTCCTAGATGGCCTCACTCCCATGTCTGAGGCCTCAGCTGGGAAGCCTGGAGTGGCTGGGGTGACTTTGCTTCTCTCTGACCACACTTGGGGTCTCATCCTCCTTCAGGCGATCCTGAGCTCTTTTATGTGATGGCAGAGCATTCCCAGGGGGTGAAAACCAGAGTCTCAAGGCCCCTTGAGGTCTTGGCTCACATTGCAAATGTCACTCTCACTGCGTCCTATTGGTCACCTCAAGACACAAGGCTGGGCCAGAATCAGTGGGGTGGGGTGGAGGAATAGACTCCATCTCTGATGGGAGGAGCAGCAAGGTCCCATTGCAAAGGGGGTGCATATAGGGATGAGAGGAATGTGTGGCCATGTTTTGCAGTCTACCACAGTTGCCAAAATAAAAAAAATTCTATTTCACATAAAGATCAGGTTTACTATTTTTTTTTCTTGAAAAATAGGGCGATTTGGGCTTCCCTGGTGGTCCAGTGGTTAAGACTCTGCTCTTCCACTGCAGGGGGCGCGGGTTCGATCCCTGGTCAGGGAACTAAGATCCCACGTGCCACACGGCAAAAAGGGGAGATTTGGCAGCAAGCTGCTAGAGCTGAGTACCTACTGGCCCATTTAGACTAGACATTCCATCTCCAGATCATCAGAGCCCCCATCACTCTCTATTGCTTATCCCAGGCTCTGCTCAGCCAGTAGGTCTCCTGCTGACCACTGTTTGTGACTGCTGTCTTCTAGAATTTTAGGCGATAACCCTGGAAGACGATATGTGATGAGGTCAAATGCATCCTATAGATCATTCGATTACTTGCCATGGTGGGGAGACCTGAGGCATTATAAAGTGGCGCACAAATTTTTTTTTTTTTTTTTTACTAAAAATAGTTTAAATGTTGAAGCTAGTTGTATTAGTTAGTTCCCTGTGGCTGCCTTGAAAAATTACCACCAACTGAGTGGCTTAAAACAACAGAAATTTATTCTTTTACAGTTCTGGAGGCCAGAAGTCCAATATCAGGGTGTCAGCAGGGCCATGCTCTTCTGAAGGCTCTAGGGAAGAACCTTTCCTTGCCTCTCCCAGCTGCTGGTGGTTCCCGGTGATCCTTGGCTTGTTCCTCACTTGCATCACTCCAATCTCTCTCTGTCTCCATTATCATATGGTCTTCTCCTCCACGTGTCTCTTCTGTGTCTCTGTGTGTCCTCTCCTCTTCTTACAAGGACACCAGCCATTAGATTCAGAGCCCACTCTAATCCAGTATGACCTCATATGACCTCATCTTAATTGATGACGTCTGCAAATAATTTCAGACGTCATTTCCAAATAATATCATATTCGGAGGTTCCAGGTAGGCATGAATTTTGGTGGGACACTATTCAACCCACTACACTAGTGAATAATTCTTCTTGATGAAACAGAGCATCTTTACGTTTATGCCTATAAAAACTGCCACTCACACTCACTTGCATTCTAATATACCTTATTGAGTGAGAGACCAGTAGCATTGTAACTAGGAATTTTGCACAACTGTGGTCATACTCAGAGAGTATATCTGGCATGTGAATTCTCCAGGGTGGGAGGAAGAAGAAGAAGAAGGGAAAGTTTGGAAACAGCTGGTAAAGATAGTGAGTGCTACTTGGTCAAAGAAGAGGTTGGAATGGCCAAGAGAGTCTTCAGAAGGAAGTGGGAAGTAGTATTTGATTGAGACCTCAGATTGTAGATAGGGTTTCGATGGGTAGAGAGGAAGTGAAAGAACAGCATGGACAAAAGTTCAGAGAGTCTGTGACATATCTGTGCAAAGTGAATGGATCAGTATGGTATGAATGTTGTAAAGGTGAACAGTGAATTTGGGGGTAGAGGGGTATCAGACTGGGCTGAGAGATTAGTCCTGCAGGCTGAGTAGAACCATGGTGTTCAAATCATATGCACTGATTATATCTCATATTTTAGACTTCCTTTAAGATTTCCTATGAGCAGTAGTAATAACAACAACACTAAGAGCTAATGATTATCAAGTGTTTATTTCATACTCTAGTAAGCACTTTGTGTGTTTTATCTCATTTAATACCCCACAATCTCCCGTCTCCTTGACCGGGTAGTATTATCATCCTCTCTTTAAAGATGAAGAAATTGGGATTCTTCAAGCTAGAATGTCATCTCTGGGATACAGATATCAGAGCCTATGCTTTTAATCACTATATTCTACTGTCATCACCAAATGGGTTCCACAGATAAGAATATTGGAAAATCACTGGTAGAGAGTTACTGAAAATGTCTGAGCAAACTCATGCCACAGAGAAAGTGGTATTCTTCTGTTACCTGGGGAATCTGGATTCTGAGTCAAATCAGGGGTGAAGGTGGGGGGGATGGTCTGGTGACCGGCAGACTACTTTAAAGGTCATTGCAGTAGCCTGGGCAAATGCAGTCTGTGGCATCTAAACCAAATAAATCTCAGAAGATAAGGACACATTCATGGGTCAGATAAGAAGAAGCAGTGAATGAATTGTTTGTGCAAAACACTAACCTAAGAATGCCACTTCCTTCTTAGAAAGCGCTTAGGCTCCCTCCTGCCTGCAGCTGTGAGTCTCAGTGTTATTACATTGTTATATATATATTTTAAAATAGGGCCCTAATGTAAACTATCGACTTTGGCTGGCGATGATGTGTCAATGTTGATTCATCTATTGTTACAAAAGTACCATGTGGGATGTTGATAGTGAGGCAGGTGGTGCATATGTGAAGAGAGGAGACGTGGGAACTCTGTACTTTCCACTCAACTTTGCTAAGAGCCTAAAACTACTCTAAAAATAAAGTCTATATGTACAAAATAAGGGGGAGTGGTAATTTCTGAGGTCAGTTTAGGAAACACAGGCAAATAAAGTTAATTAAAAACAACCTGCAGGACTTTTAGTACTCCTTTAGTTTCATAACACTTAGTACAGTTACAATGAAATCATTATGTCTTTTTGTTGTTGTTGTTGTTCATCTCTAGAAACAGGTTCCATGAGAGCAGGGACCATGATCACTGATGTACCTCCAGCACCCAGAACACAGTTTGGCACACGGTAGGCACTCAATACTTACTGGTTGAAGAAAAGAGAAATCAATCTACAAGACTTGATGATTGATTGGATGGGAGAGGCCAGGGACTGGGAGGTGGTCATAGCTTCAGAGTGGTTTTAATTAGTCATAGCCTTGTTACAGACCCCGCCTCAAAGCTCCCCACAGCCTACCCTGCTTTGCTTGACTTGTGATGGCCTCTGACCGCTGGAGTCCCACTTGACCAGCTGTGCTCCCCGCCATCAGTGGCCTCCAGGCAAGTCTGCATTTGCCCCAGCACGCACTGTGCTGTTTCCACCGCCAGACCTCCAGCCTCTCCACAGCTACTCACCCTAAAAATCCTTCCACCCAGCCTCAAAGCCATAGCCTCACACCCACAGAGCTCTTGGTATTTTGCAACAATTACCAAAAGTGCACCAGTGTCTCATGGCCATAAATATGGGGAAAACGTGGTAGCCACCAGGGTCCACCGGTGTCCGTGGGAAGCTAGGGAGCAGATCCCCATGAGCCCCGCCCCGGCCTTGTTGTAGGAAGGGCTGGAAACATGCCAGGATCGAGGCAGGCAGAAATCGCCGTATCTGGAATGATGTTGGAGACAGAGACTCTCTTTGCCAGCTCAAGCCAAGATAAACAGTAATCCTAAAATCTTAGGGATGATCTCTGTTTCAGAAGTGAGTTTGAGAGCGAGATGTCCGTTAGAACATTCTTAATAACAGAAGGAAGATTCTCCTCCTTAGGTAGTGATATATTTGTATAACAACAGGTATGCCTTCATCCAGTTAATATTAAAAAATTATAAATATTTAAAAAATATTTTAAAATATTGAAAAGAGGTAATGGACTCTGAAGCAGAAAGTGGAAATTTTCTCCAGTACTGCCTACCTGCCCTCACCCACCCTCATTTTAAAATCATGCTCTATGTTTTGTTTCGCAGCCTGTGCCCTGCTGCCTGACTTTGAGGAATTGGTCAATCACCTACCTCATTATTTTTATTGGCCACATAATTTTCCATGGTTTGAGTGCACCATAATTCTGGAGAACAATCTAAGCAAGCACAGCCTTTAGTGTAGCAATTCTGTTTCTAGGAGTCTGTCCCACAGAAATACCAGCACCCGCTGAAAGGTTGTATTACCTGAGTGTTTGCCAACAGTGAAACACGGGAGATAGTCTGTTAATTTGTAATGTAATTGAGGAGAGACAGGGAGCAAATGCTTTAGGTATGAGAAACTTGGCTTTGGGGAATCTGTAGGGGAGACAATGGGCCGTTATCAAATAGAGGACATATGTTTCCTGCTAATAGAAGTTTCCTTTTGGGGGGTCCAAACAGGTAGTATCAGGCTACCTGGACTCCTGAGGTCTAAGCCAATAGAAAGGACACTCCGGACAGTAGACTTTGTTTTCCCCCTAAAAATAGAGGTTAGCAAGGGATTCAACATTTTGCTTTTAATTTTGGTACAAAACATAGAAAAATCAAGCTAAATTGCACATTTTAAAAAACATAAATATCACAAATGCTGTAATATCCAGAAAAATATGGTATTCTAAAATTCTTACTAATTGCTTGATGTGCAGTTTGTGTGACCTATACCTTGGTGTGACCATCCTAGATGAGGTGACACAGCGGGCAATAGGAATACTTCTGGAAGCCATTTCAACACAGGGACAGCAAGCAATAACTTGACTCTGTGGAGAAGTTACTGCAAGCCACAGAAATCTGTCCCATCAACCTGCAATTAATGTGTCTCCAACCCACCTTCCCCTTAGCTGGATCCCCCAAATGCCCTTGGCTGTACCAATGCCACCTGACTCAAGGGGAAGTGTGACAGAGGGAAGTGTGAAAGGAAAGACACAGTGATCTTATCAGCTGGGGTTAAAATATCTTTTGCAGATTTTACAAAAACACAGGACTGTGTGAGCACGTGGCCAGGGCCCCACCCAGGGCCTTGGCAGGGGCCTACGTGAGGGAAGAGCCCAGAAGCCTCAGCTTCCTTAGGGACATGGTGAATGTACGTCTGGGTGTGGGTGCTGGCTGGTAGACTGGGGCAGCCAGCGTCTGATGGTTCCCTCAGCCCTCCTTCCCTTGCACTTGTCTTTGTAAGTTCACCCTTATATGTCTTAGACTTAGTTCCATATTAGGACAAATAGAGGACCTTAATTCTACCCCCTGTTTTTTCTGAATGATAGTATTCCATTGTGTGAGTCCACATTTAGATTATTTCTGATCTGCCGTAACACTGCTGCAAAGAGTATCTTTGCCCGTATATATATTTTTAAGCACATGGGAGCATATATTTGTAAAATACAATCTTAGAGTGCGATTGTTTGGCCACAGAGTATATCCAGTTAAAATATTGCCAACTGATGGATTTTACCAGTTGCTTTCTCTGGGGGTTGTGAGGACATGCCAGCAGGATAAGAGAGTGGCTAACACCGTGTGTTAGCAAACACTACTGACCCTTGCCACCCTGTATGTGAAAAATGCTGTCTTGCTGTAGTTTTAATTTGCATTTCTCTTGTTAAGAGTGAAGAGAAGCATCTTTTTATATGTTTAAGAACCATTTATATTTCCTCTTTTGTGGACTGTTTATAGCCTTTCCACTTTTCTGTTGAATTAGTCTTTTTCTTATTGATTTGTGAGAGCTGTTTAAATATTAAGGAAATTAGCTCTTGGTCTGTGATATAATTGGCAAATATATTATTCCAGCTTCTCATTTGTCTGTTGACTCTGCTTATGGTGTTTATTTTCCCATGGGAAAAAAATTCTATATTTATGTAACTGAACGTATTAAGCAAGTTTTTAATGACTTCTGCTACAGTGTCATTCTTAGAAAGGCCTGCCTCTCCCAAATATAACAATAAAAAAATTCTCCCACAGTTTGTTGTAGTAGTTTCATGATGTCATTTTTAATATTTAAATATTTGATTCTTCAGGAATTTATTTTGCCATATGGGGTGAAATATGCATATTTAATTTTATCTCAGAAGGCTGTCCCATTGTCTCAAGATTATTTATTGAAAAATACACGGTATTCTCCACTGACTGAGAGGCTATCTTTGTCATATACTAAATTCCAGTATGCAGTTGCTCTTCTTTTCTAGATTTTTAGTCTGTTCCATTGAACAGCTTGTCTTTTCATACACTAGTTACATATAGTCAGTTGCATATAGTAGCTTTGTATGTTTTGATTCGAGACTTCTAGCTTACAGAACTTTTTTCTTTTTTTTAATATTTATTTATTTATTTGGCTGAGCCGGGTCTTAGTTGTGGCATGTGGGATCTTCATCATGGCCCGCGGGATCTAGTTAACTGACCAGGGATCGAACCCAGGCCCCTTGCATTGGGAGCAGGGAGTCTTAACCACTGGACCACCAGGGAAGTCCCTAGCTTCCAGAACTTTGAGAGAATACATTTCTGTTGTTTTAAGCCTCCAGGTGGTGTAACTTGTAACAGCAGCCCCCCAGAAACTGATGCAGTGACAGACCTGGGGTTTGCACGCTAGTCTTTTTAAGTCCTGTGTTCTGAATAGGAGTGCAAGGATATTCATCCCTGTTCCCGAGAGAGAGAGTGTTGGTAAGGAGAAGAGTAGGGGTGATTAGTATCATTGCAGTTTCCTGACACCTCATCAGCCTGTGGTTGCTAAGAGACGAAGGGGTATACCGACTATTCTGTGTCCCTTCCAGTCTCCCTCTTCGCTCTTCTCCACCCTGCCCTGTGTCCTGGAGGCTGACCTCAGTGGCTGGCCTTGACCCCACTGCCCTTTGGCTTCTGATGGGGTTTGGCCAGGGCTAGGCACTGGCAGGAAGTTGGAAGGCAGCTCCCTCCCGCTGGCCCAGCTTGTCAGTGGCTGTGCATCTTTCCCTAAGGCCTTCGACAGCTCCAGCTCTGGCCTGTTGGTTGGCTCCAGTAACCACTTCCCCCCTTTTCCCTTTTAGGCTTCCAGGTGTTAACAGCTTCCCCTAAACTAGCCCTAGAGTACTACACCAGTCTCTTATAGGTATTCCTTAATCCTGCCCACATCCCCATAAAAGATCCATTCTTTAAACTTCCTTGAGCCACCCCTTTTGAAAGGATCGTGTGTTTCCTACCCAGATCCTGACCAATATGGGGAGCCCCCCACTTAACTTCAGTTTCCTTGGCTGTTGTCTCCACCTGCTCATTTGTACCACCTTAAGTCCTGACCATTTCATGTGCCTTTGGGAAGCCATTTCTGCTCTGATGGGAGCCTTCCAGGAATGTAAGCTGCTCAGGCACTCTGGCAAGGTCAAGGAGAAGTCTGTCTCCCCTCTGGGTCACTCCCTCATAAAAGGTCCCAAGCAGGCCAGCTGGGTCCCAGGGCTCCCCACTCTCTATCCCAGGAACTGGGCTAGTTGTGGATCTGGGCTAGGCGGGGAGGTATTTGAGAGACAAAACCTCCTCTCCCAGTAGAGCCTTGGAGGGATAAGAATCTATTACTCTGTCAGTCTCACAGGGCAGGCCCCCCCCTTTAACCAAGATGAGCTTTCTCCTTGGAGGCTTCTCATTCCTTAGGCAAACAGGGTCCTGGCAGGGTGTGCTACCCTGTTGCCAGACATGCCTAGACAGATCTAATTCTACTTAGACTTGAGCTGGGATCCTTTTGTACAAGGTTGAGAAGGTAGATTAGGACCCGGGAGAGGAAGGCCTCCAACACAACAAGTTTTAACCTAATATTCCAGGCAAGGATTCCCTAAATGTATCTGAGTTGGGGAGAGAGTTAGATAAAAAATTGTGAAGAGCTTAGTGCGTTGCCATCTCTGTGCCCATGTTCTTGCGCTCCCTCTAGCTGAAATATCACCTCACCAGAGAGGCCCCCTCAGGGAACTCTCCATCACCACACCTTGTTTTATTTCCAGCAGAGCATTTCTCATTCCCTGAAATCAGAACTGTTTTCTTCTTTCTTCACCCATTCCATGAGGGCAGGGAGATATCTTTCTTAGTCAGTGTTATACTCCCAGGGCCTGGCTCATAGTAGACATTCAATAAATATGTGTTGAATTTGTTGAGTGAGTAAATGAATTTGGCCCTATGAATGAATTTAGATGAGGAAGCCTGGAGAGGTCAAGGGAATTAGCTACCTGCTTAGGGCACACAACTCATCAGGGGCAAAGCTGGGACTAGAACCAGGGTATCTAACTAAATCTGCTATATCCAGGGGAGAGGAAGGAGTGGGGGGGATGGGTTAGCAGGAAGGCTGAGGAGAGGCTGATCTAGGAGCTGGGCTGGTGACAGTGAGATGTAAAAGGATGGGAAAGAGGGGATCTCTGGGAAGGTATTGTGATGTACTGGCCAGAGGTGAGGTGGGGGAGAAGAGACAAGATCAAGGAAGGGAAAATGAAATGAATTGGGTGCCTACTCTGTTCCAGGTGATGTGCCAGGTGTGGTGCCTGTGTGGTCTAATTTGCAACCTGTGTTATAGATACCATCATCCCCATTTTTATGAGCTAAGGAAATGGAGGCACAAGAGTTCAAATAAATTACCCTCTTTTGCCCACTTATCAAGTACTTGATGCCTAAGCTTGACCTCTTCCCACCCTCCACACTGCCTCTTTGAACATAGGGTTAAATCTGAGAGTTTTCCTTCAAGATGTCACTGTGCATGGAGTCCACAGTCAGTTGGAAGAGGGCAACAAGAAATAAGTGTTTATTCAGGGAAGGAGTAGGGAGCACAGGTACGAGACTCTCATTTGCTTCAGAGGAGAAACTGAGGCACAATAAGGCTAAATAAGGCAAGAGCTTCTTCTGATAAAGGGAGAACAGCTAGATGTGGGAAGAGTGGAGAGAGATGGAAGCTCCTCCAGAGGGTCTTCTTCTTCAAGGCGCTATGGAGAGGCAGCACAGGGACACCAGAGCGGGCAGACCTTGGAGCCAGAGGTGACACAGATACCCTTTTCTTTTTCTGGATTCCAATCTAGGGAGAAGAAGCAGGAGTGGAGGTGGGTGGCACAGGAGGGGCTGAGTCCAGGCCAGACTAGGACTCAGTGTGAGCCCCTCTCCCCTCCCCCAGTCGGGCCCTTTCCTTGCAGCGGGGTGCTCCTGGCTTTCTGCCTGCACCTGCACACAAACATGCCACAGCCCCTGCAGCCCAGATGTGCCAGGGCGGAACGAATTTGAAGTCCACTGCCCTTTGTCCCCATAGGTACACTTGTGCCTGTCAGACAGCAGCTCTGGGTTTGGGTTTGGAAAAGAAAGCTCACCGAGGCCCAGGATGCAGACTCTGCCCTCCACAGAGCCAGGTTCTGTTCAGGCCACAGGGCTGCAAAACGTGTTCTTTGTGCTGGGGATGCCTCCAGGGCAGGGTGTTGGAGGCGGCCCCCCAGTCCAGGGCTGGTCTCTGACCACCGATGCCAAGCAGCGGACTGGCTGTGGGTCGGGGGTTGAGGGAACCCTTAGAGGTTGTCACCAACCAGACCCTCACTCCTAGCCTAAAGCTTTCCCTCTTGGCTTAGCTCAAACTTGCTCAAAAAGGCTTTCATAAACAACGCAAGTCTGAAAACTCGGGCGCTCTCCCCGCCCCTCCAGCCCTGGGGGCTTCAGGAGGGTCTGGGCTGCCTGCCAGCCCCGGGCTGTCCCCAGACATGGGGATGGGGAGTGGGGAGGCGGTGCTGTTACCCTCTCCTTCCTGCTCGGTCTCCGGCCCAGAGTTTCCACAGGCCCCAGCCTCCCAGGCTCCCCACCCTGCTCTCCCTTAACCCTTTCCTCCGAGGGAAGGAGGGGCACAGGTCTCTGTTCTCCAGGGAGGCCTGGGAGGCGGCAGGGTGGGCAGGAGGAACTGAGAGAAAGGCCGGTCCCCGAAACCATACCCCCTCTCCCCCACCCGATGCCCCTCCTTCCCTTTCCCTCCCACTGGGGAAAGGGGAATGTGGAAGGAGATTTACTTTGACCCCCGGATTCTGGCTCTGGGCCCAAAACTCGAGTGGGAGGCAGAGGTTTCCAAGACCCTCCCCGCCCCCATCCCCGCCGCCTCCCTCCTCCTTCCGCGCCCCTTGAAGCTACCCAGCCGACTCAGCTAAAGTTCATCCTGGAGGGGCTGGCGCAGTGGTGAAGGGGGGAAGGCTGGGGGCGGAGGGAAGGGAGCCCGACTGGTCCCACCCCCGGCTGTAACCTCTGGCAGGAAGAGATTGTAGCGGGAGCCGCCGCTGAAAGGCTTGGAGCTCTGGAGGAAGGGCGCCCGAGCCGCGGCGGGTGCGTCCGCGAGCCGGGAGGACCCGGGCCAAGGCGGGGGCGCGCCGCCGGGAGGAGGGGGCGTGGCTTAGGCGCCTTCGGCCGGGGGACCCCGGTGGCACTGTCGGCTCCCTCCTTCCTGGGGCGGGCGGGCCAGCCATGCTCCTGTCCGGGGGCGACCCTCCGGCGCAGGAATGGTTCATGGTGCAGACCAAGTCGAAGCCCCGGGTGCAGCGGCAGCGGCTGCAAGTGCAGCGCATCTTCAGGGTCAAGCTGAACGCTTTCCAGAGCCGCCCGGACACCCCCTACTTCTGGCTGCAGCTCGAGGGGCCCAGGGAGAACATGGGCAGAGCCAAGGTAAACAGCTTCTTCCCACCTATCACTTCCAGCCAGACCCTTCTCCCGCTTCTCACCCCCCCGCCCCCCCGCGGGTCCCCAGAGGTCCCCCGACCTGGATTCGGCAGTATGGCGGGCAGGTACTGGGCCATCCTCCTGCCTTTCCAGATCTGCAGCCTTGGGTCCTTCCCTCTGGTTCCTTCTTTTTTTTCTGCCCCACCCCTCTCTTGCGTGTCACTTCTGTCCCTCAAGTGCGCTGAGAGAGGCTCGGCGTCGTGTGTCCCCCCGTGAGCCTTCCCTGGCCAGGGCCCCGCACTTACAGCCTGCTCCTCCATCTGGGGAGCAACTTAAGGTCCTGCATTTCTGTAGTCTGTGCAACATACCTCTTTGTTCTCCACCAAGAGCCTGGAAGGCCCAGGTCTTTCTGCCGCCTTTTAAGTCTCCTTAAATCCTGGGCTGCCCCTTGGAGCCTTGCAGAGTGCTGGGACTGGAAGGGCCATTAAAGATGCTTCTAGAGCAATGCTGGCACTCTACAGATGAGGAATTGGGGGCTGGAGAGGGTAAGGGGTCTCCCTGAGCGCTCAGGGTCGGGTAGGTGGGGCGTGGCAGGGGCTGGGACCAGAACCCAGGGCTCTGGGCTCCGCACCCCACACTCTTGATGCTCTAGGCAGCCTCTTGCAGGGACTCAGAGGTGGGGCTGCAGCAGCCCTGGAAGGCAGCAGCCCTAGGGGATGGGTGGGAATCTGGGAGGAGGGCTGTGGGCTTTCAGATGAAAGGGCTTGCTGTGTGGGGCTGGATGCTGGACAGGCCAGGTCACAGTGTGCCTCTCTCGCATGTGCCCTGGCTTCTCTCATAAGCTTCTCCTCCGCTTGGGCCTCTCAGGTTCCCTCTGACCCCCCAGTCATGGCCAAGGTCTCCCTCTTCCCCCAGATTCCCTTATCTTATCATTTCCTGGTAGGAATGCTGCAGCCTCCCTCAGCCCCAGACCACCTGCTCCCCCATGCACCCACCCACCCCAACACACACCCCTTCCCTAGCTGGGTCTCTACCAATATCCTAATTGGTCAAGGCCATGGGTGGGGGAGGCCCAGAACACGCTGGCCAGTGGGCAGGCAGGCTGGAAAGTTCCTCCCTCAGCCCCTCTGTTGAGCTGCTTCGTCAGCAGTTTTTCCAGTTCTGACAGAGGTACTGGGGGAGGGGAGGGGTTCCTGCCTGGAGAGCAGATGTGCAGGAACCCCTGAGATGGAGACTTTTCAGTAGCTGGCATAGGGTAGGTTAACAAGAGGAGCCTTTGGATTGTTTTGGGTTCTTAATCTTTTTTTTTTAAAGTAAGAGTGATTTTGTTTATTATTTATTTATTTATTTATTTTTGGCTGCGTTGGGTTTTCGTTGCTGCGCGCAGGCTTTCTCTAGTTGTGGCAAGCGGCAGCTACTCTTCGTTGTGGCGCACGCACTTCTCATTGCAGTGGCTTCTCTTGTTGCGGAGCACGGGCTCTAGGCATGCGGGCTCAGTAGTTGTGGCTCACAGGCTCTAGAGCGCAGGCTCAGTAGTTGTGGCGCACGGGCTTAGTTGCTCCGCAGCATGTGGGATCTTCCTGGACCAGGGATTGAACCCATGTGCCCTGCATTGGCAGGCGGATTCTTAACCACTGCGCCACCAGGGAAGTCCCGGGTTCTTAATCTTTTTGTTAATTTGAAATACACCTGCTCACCCTTTTATGGGACTGGTGCTTTCTGAAGTGTCTAGCTCACCTGTCCCCTGCTTACATACTCCATCAGCTTCTCCAGGCTTGGCTACTCCTGCTCCCACTGCTGCCTCAGAGTTCCTGGGCCCACCGACTTTCCTTCACACCTCAGGCCCTGCTAGTGTAACCAGTGGCTTTCTCCATTCCCCGCATCCTATTATCTCTTTCCCCTCTGTCTTCCCCCGCGGAAAAGCATGATTTAAGATGGAAACAACATGAGGGGTTCTGGGTAACTCCCTCCCTTATTGCACAGAATGAGCAGAAAGAAGAGATTTTTGGAGCTTTGGAGCAGGAGAGCAGGGAAAGTGGGGAGGATAAGGTTTTGTTCCAGAAGTTAGGAGATCTGGGTTCAATTTGCTGTCACCAAGTTACTGCTGGGACAGAGGGGCGTGGTGGAGAGAGTTGGAGGTTGGGGTTTGCTACCTTCTAACTGGCTGATCTCGGTCAAATCACTGACCTTCTCTTGAGCCTATTTCCTCATCTATAAATCAATATAATAATACCCACTTCATGGCAGAGTTGTAAGAGTCAATTGAAATAAGGCGTTCTTATGGACTTTTGCAAATGTGGAGAGTTACAGAGTAGAGATATCAGTTATTGTTTTTGTAACTAGCTGTATAACTTTGAATGAGTTCTTTTCCCTCTCTGAGTCTCGGTCTCCTTGTTTGCAAAGTGAGAAGCTTGGATTAAATGCTTTCTAAGGCCCAGCGATCTGATACAGGAAAATTTCCCATGTATAAGGATGTCTTGTGGTTTCCATGTGGAGGTGCTGTGGCTGACCCCAATCCCAGCTGTAGGGACACAAAATCACGTACCTGGATAATGGCCGAATATACACAGGCCAGCTGGCAGAGAGGGCTCAGTGAGACTGGAGGTTGTAGGATGGGGAAGGGGTGATGGACGGGGGTGTCTTGTCTGTGAGGGGAGGAGGGGTCAAGAAGGATACAGGCTTCTCTGGAGAAGACCCCGCGTGTTTTCTACATTATATGCACTGTTTTTCCAGGAAAAACTCTGTAGAACTCGGAAGTGCCTTTAAATAGTTTTCTTGAGGTGGGATTTAAAAAATAACGAAGACATTGCTGGAAATCACATTCCTAGGCAGCAAAAAGAAACACTGGGGAGGCCTGGCCTTTCTGAGGTGAAATCAGCCTCACCTCAGCGTGGAAAGGAGGGTTTTTACTAATGATCAAAGTAGCCCAGAGACAAGCCCTGCTCGGCTCTTCTGTCCTCCTTGGCAACGATGTAAAGAAGCGTTGGGCGCAGAGAAGACAGGTGACAGCTTGATTCTCCCCTTTTTGGACACGATGGAGGGAGGGAGGTGATGGGGAGCCAGAGGTTGGGGTGGGGAGCTGTGGGACAGGGTGTGGTTTGCTGACTTTGGGCTTTGCTGTCAGGTGGAAGTTGATCTGTCCCTGGCCCACACCGACTGTGAGCAGTACCACGGAAGCTGGTAGTGGCCAGGGGTGTGCTGGAACCAACTCCTGCTGACCCATCGTTGAAAATTCAGGAAGTTTTTGAGCCAATGGAGTCCTGTTGGTAGTTTGAAATCAACCACGGAGGGAGTATTTACACCACAGAAATTGGCAAATGCTACAAATCGGGACTATTTCCCCCATAACTGCATGATTGTTAAACACTTACCAGCACATCTAATTGTGTTGTGGGCACCTAATCCTTCTCCTTTATTTTAAACTTAATTTTTCTTTTATCAAAATAATACATAATTTAAAACTCCAATAGTTTTTAAAAAGCTCACAGTATAACGCAGTGATTCCTTGCCTTGTCCCTGCCAACTCCCTCTTCAGTGCTCTTCCCCGTAGAAAATATCTGCTCTGGCATTTCTACATCTCCACATTCCTAAAAAAATATGTAGCTATTATATCTTTTGATTAATCAATTTTAGATATCTTTTTACTTCCTATTATTATAGATGAGGATTTAGCTTCCTTATATTGCCATCCCTTTTTTCTTCCTAATATAGTTATATTTCATTTTTCTGTTAAATCTGTATTTAGTGTTTGCAACATTATGCCCTTGCAAATATCATTTACATCTAAGTGTTGAAGTGTACTATGATTAGGTTTTCTCTCTTACTTTTCGATTTCCCTGAGGTAAAGAACTCAACTCCTTTCTAGTTTGCTTGTTTTCCTTTGTACCCATTGCTAATTCTTATAACTTTCAGTAGCTTCTCACTACAATTTTCTACAAGGACAGTCTATCGATTCAAGGTGGTCTGTCAGTTCCAGATTTTTTCCTGGGGGCATCCTTCTTTCTGTCTGGTCAGGACTGCACAGCTGTCATCCTGAGACTCCCGTTTGCTGTCATTCTTGGCATCCTCTTGCCTTTTTTCCTTGTTAGATACCTCGTTTCCTGGACGCTGTGTCTTTGTCTTGAGTTGGTGGAGCACGTCCTTCAGTAGCGTCACCAAGTTAGAAAGATGGTGCCGAAACAAGAATGTTGATTCCGGAGTCGCACTCTCCAATCTGAACTAGTCGTCCTCTATGCCTCCTAGAACAGTGCCTGACACGTAGTAGGTGCTCAGTAGTGTTTATTGAATGGATGAATACATTCTGAGATTTCTCTCCACAATCTTCCTGGAGATTGTCTTTGCTTTTTTTTTATGTTGGGTCTCCTTTCTTGGTTTCTTTTCTTGATTTGCTGGAAAATGCTCTCTAGTAGCTTCCTGAGAAAGGTTTTATAGGACGTAAACTCTTGGGGTTGCATATATGCATATCTACATTGCGTATCTGATGGTCATTTGATTGACAATTTGGCTGGTATCAAATTATACATGGAAAATTATTTTCCTTCAGAAATGAGAAGGCATTAATCCATTGACTTCTTGCTTTAGGGATATCTGAAGCTATTCTTGGTCCCTGGTCCTTTGTATGTGAAGTTTTTTTTCTCTCTGGAAGTTTGTAGTTTCCCCCAGTGTTCTGAGGTGCCCCAGTGAGACCCCTCTGTGTGAGTATCTGTCTTCATCCATCATCAGTTACTATTGCGGAGTCTCTGTATGGGAAGAATGAGTTTCTCTGCACTCAGCACTCACTGTAGACCTCACTACTGGCCTTCCTCTCTTCCTTCATGATTTTTATGGTACCCACACCCTCAAGTATGCTGATCAACCTCTGATCCTAAGACCTTGTCTTTTACTTTCCACAGAACGAACTCCAGTGGGTAGGGAGGTACTTGTTCAGCCTTTGTGTAGAGGGGTGGGTGGACTCCCAGATCTAACTGCTTCTCAAACAACTTTACCTTAGTCCACCTTTTAAAAAATGTTCTCTTTCATTCCCAATTCCAGAGTTTCTTGGTGCTGCCATTTTTTTGAGCTTTTTGAGTATTCTGCGGTGTAATTTGGGGTGGTTCTGGAAAGCAGACAGTGTATGGCAACTGACTTACGAGAAAAGAGAATCCTAAGACAGGATTGATTAAGTATAGAGCAGTAGAAAACTACCTGGTGGTATTGTTTTTATTTAACTTACAAGTTGACAAATGACTTGCGGGACATTGGGCAACATATTTTAACAAATGCACATTTTTCTGTGCTTATTTTGTTCCTGCCTCTTCTCTATTTTTTCTCCTCTTGGAGAAAAAGGTCTGGGTGGGCTTTAAGCAGGAAAATTGCTCCAGATATTTTCTGGATGTAAATGCCTGTTGTTTCCATATCTGTTTTAGCTCTAAGGTATAGACAGCATCATGGTTAAGACCCCAGACTTTGGAGTCAGAGTGCCTAAGTGTCCCAGCCTACTACCTGTGTGACCTTGGACATGTGCCCTTCCTTGCTCACCTAAAATGGGGATAATAGTAATTTCCTTATAGGGCTGAGAGAGGAATCAATGAGCTGATGTATGTAAAGAGCCTGGCACATAGTAAGTATTCAATAAATATCAGTTCAGATTTATTATTTTGAAAATTATCTCATTTCCAATATATCTTTTTGCTTAAAAATATTGACGGTTAATGGAACAATAAATATTTCAAGGTCTTTGCAGAAGGAAAAAGAAACCACCCACCATCTTCTTCCTGAGCACATCTCTTCATTTTTACATATTGTTTTCATGTAGTTAGAACGTGGGGTGCATGGGGTGGGGGAGTTTGTCCAGGTCTATGAGAGTTATTCCACCTGGTCAGATTCACCCTTGCCAGGCACTGCAGACCAGCTGAGGTTCTGGGTGGGAGGGGTTGGCTTGGGATGTCTATCAGATTTTGAGCTGATTTTGGACTGACTGAAAAGGGGTTAGACATGGGCCTAAGTGCCTGGGTGTACCTTAGGCCCTTTGGGGAAGGTGTTGGAGGTCCATAGCCTGGCCATGTGGCAGAGATGAGCTTAGGCCTGAGCAGGGAAGGGTGGTCTGGGTACTGAGCAGAGGGGCCAGAGTGGTCTTTGGGATGGCTGCTGGAGATCCAAAATGGAGCGTTTGTTCCATAATGGAACTGCCATGGGAAAGCGGGAAGAGGGATGACTGTCATTGACACAGGCATGAGGAGGGACTTGAAGGCTAATGCAGTCATCAAGTGTTGGCTGATTAAGAGGGAGTGTTCATGGTTCTTTGGAGCTCATGGTGTCATGCTGGTGGAACTCAGCCATATAGTGGAGGAACCCAACCTCTCCTGTCCCAGTGACTGCTAAAGACTGAGTGTGTGAGCCCTGGAAACACAAGGACCTGGTGCCCAGATGGCCAGAGGTTTCCCTTCTGGTTCAGCCATTGTGCGTATCTGTGGGGATCCCCTGGATACTAGCCCAGCGACTTACCTTCTCCTCTGTCCCCTCTGGGCAACAGAGTTACCATGGTTACAGGTACAGGTTGTGCCGGAGGCCTTCTGCAGGGGGATTAACCAGAATCTCAGTGGATTACCCTGTAGTCACTGTGTAGTCAGCCCAAGGACGTGGAAAGAGCTCTGGTTTCAGAGTCAGATGGATGTGGGCTGTGGTCCTTACCCAGTCACCCACTAGCTGTGTGTCCTTGGGTCAGCAATAGAGCCTTTCTGAGCCTGCAAAATGGGAATAGCCTGTGCCAGGCATAAGCTAAGCACTTCTTTTGTATTATCTCACTGAAGCTTCATAATAGCCTAATGAGGTGGGAACCATTATCCCCATTTTACAGATGAGGAAACGTAGGCATAAGGATGGTAGATAACTTGCTCCAGGTCACATAAGCTCCTGGCACATGGAGGGTACTCAGTAATGTGCCATCCCCCTCCCCCCCAGCTATTTCACAATTCTAGAACGCCAGGGTAGGACTGGACCTTAGGAGTATCTAATTTAATCCATCATTTTATAGGTGAGGAGACTGAGGCCCTGAGAAGATGACAAATTTCCCACGGTAACTTTAACCTACTGAGGTCAGGTTGGAACTAGAACCAGGGCCCTTGATGCCAAGCCCAGGTGCACCCCCTCCCTCCGGCCTCCCCCATCTGTCAGAGCTCCCTGGAAAGAGATGAGTGTGTGAGGAGTCAGGACCAGGGAGAGAGTGTTGGGCCGGGGGTGTCATTTGGCTTATGGTGGGCAGGGGCAGGGCATGTGCTTGTGAGGGGAGTGAGTGCCAGTGGCAGGCCCATAACGGCTGGCTTCCTTTGTGCTCTTCCCACTGGCTTCAGGAGTATCTGAAGGGCCTGTGCAGCCCGGAGCTGTGGAAGGAGGTCCGCTACCCGGCGGCCCTGCACTGCGCCTTCCTTGGGGCCCAGGGCCTCTTCTTGGACTGCCTGTGCTGGAGCACGCTGGCCTACCTGGTGCCTGGCCCGCCGGGCTCCCTGATGGTGGGCGGGCTGACCGAGTCTTTCATCATGACCCAGAACTGGCTGGAGGAGCTGGTCGGGCGGCTGCGCTGGGGCCCTGCCCCTCTGCTCACCCCCCGGGGCATCTGGGAAGCCGAGGTGACCCGGGCTTTTGGGGCTCTGGTCTGGATCCGTGGTGACCAGTATGCAGGGGACCTGCTGCAGCTGCCCGCAGCAGTCCAGGAACTGCTGCTGAGCCTGGTGCGGGATGCTGCGGGCAAGGAGGACATCATCCAGTGGCTCGGCTGCATTGGCACCTCCGACTCCCGCTCGGACCCCGAGCTCCTGATCTGCCCAACCCACCAGCAGAAGGAAGGTCCAGCCATGGTGTCCATGGGAGACGGTCCTGGGCCTTTTCTGGAGATGGGGAGCCCAGAAAATTCAAAGAGGTTAACCAGCCTAGGAGCCATGGGGGTCCTAATACCAGGCCAGAACGCTCAGCTGGAGACAGCAAACCAGCTGGTACGGTAAGTTCTGGAGAATCAGTTTGGCTTCTCTGCCCCTGCTCCTGCTCCCCAACCCCAGGGAAATAGTTTGGGACCTAACTGGCCTTACCGCCTTTCCAACAAACTTGGGTTTCCTCCAGGGTTGGTTCCAACAACCAAGGTGGTACGGACAGTGCTTGTGAGGAAGGGTCAGTACAAGCCAGCAGCAGCCAGGACCCTGCGGACCGCACACAAGCCTCGTCCCAGCAGCGGCAGGCCCGGAGGGGGGAAGACAAGCTCCCTCTCCAGCCTCCAGTATCAGCCCTGAGTGTGTGCTCACCCTGGAAGTCCTGGACCCCGGGGCCAGCCTTTGGGCCCTTGTGGCCGGGGACTATTGCTGCAACCTTCTGGAGGATCAATGAACTGCATTCTCTCCACCTGGCCTGGCTCCTGTCCCAGGCTTGCTTCAGTTTCCCTTTCTGGCAGAGGCCACTGGGCCCCATTCAGTTCAAGCTGCCAGGGCAGAATCCTTTGCCCTTAAATCTGGGATGGAAACAGAAGGAGCTGGTTCCTTTGCCCAGTGTGGAAAGCCCAGACTGCAGACCAGATGGGGGGCCAGGAGGAGAGGCAGCTCTTCAGAATTGCCCAAGGCCAGAGACCCCTAAAAAAGTAATGAGTTTATTGGTGGTCTCAGGAGGCTCAGGGGTAAAGGACAAGGCTAGCCCAGGACTTCCACAGATAGGGCCACCTTTGACCTCTACACCCCAACTCCAAGCTGGAAGTGAGCCGGGGGATCAAGGAAATATGCAGTGGGATTGTAAGGAGCCCGAAGAGAGGCCGTTTCCAGGGCCCTCCACAGGGCGAGGGGTGCCTACTGCTCGGGGGAGGCCCGCCACTCAAGGGGGGCTGACAGCTCCTTCAGGACCTGAACCTCAAACAGTGCCTGAAACTCTCAAAGTGCCCATGGCTGCAGCAGTGCCCACAGCTCAAACCCCACCCACAAACCCCGTGCTGCCTGAAGCCCCCAAAGTGCCTGAAACCCAGACTATGCCGGCAGTCCATGAAGAACCTGCAGCCCCCAAAGTGCCTTTGGCTCCGACAAAGCCAGCAGCTCAAGTGGTGCCCACGGCACAAAAGGCAGCTGTGGGTGAACTGGCACCAGCAGCTCAAATGGTGCCTGCAGCCCCCAAAACTCCCACAACTCCGAAAAGGCATGCAGCGAAAACATCACCTGCAGGTCCCCAAACACCCAGAGCCCAGACTGGGACTACAGCTAAAACAGGGTCTGCAGCTCCTAAAGCCCCTGCAGCCCCCAAAGCACCTGCAGCTCCCAAAACTTCCAGAGCTCTGAAAATGCCTGCAGCTCAGAAGGCACCCACAGATCCAGGGCCAACCCTGGATGCAGCCAAATTCCCAAGTGAGGGCCAGCCTTCGTCAAGGGGCAGTGCTTCCTTCCTGAAGGGCCAGGGGGAAGCTGGAAGGCAGGGGCCCCAGTCCAGTGGCACTTTGGCTCCCAGTAGTAAGCGCCAACCTCAGGTGGAGGGGCTCCTAGGGGCTTGGGAGGGGGTTCCGAGGCAGCCGCCTCGCCACCCACAGGCGAACAGCACAGTAACCAGCTTCCAGAGGTACCACGAGGCCCTGAATACACCCTTTGAGCTGCACCTGTCAGAAGAACCAGGGAACCAGGGGTTGAGGCGAGTGGTCATTGACGGCAGCAGCGTGGCCATGGTGTGAGTAGCCACGGACCTGGGGTGGGCTGGGGATGCTGGGGAGCTCGGGCGGGGTGTCCCTGGGGTGATAGACTGTGGGCATCCTTGACCTCTGTATACGGGTGACATGGGGTTCAAATGGGGGAAAGATGGGAGGGAAGTGGTACATGTTGAGGGGCTACTGCATGCTGGGTGGTGTTCATGGAATCATCACAGCAGCCTTCAAAAGTAGATTTCTGTTCTCCTTCCCTCATAGAAGCAGAAACAGGCTCAGAGAAACGATTAATCTTGACCAAGTTCCCAGAGCCAGTAAGGGGCCCAGCTGGCCTTTGGGTTCAGATCTGCCCACTGCCCAGGCCCATGCTCTTCCCATTTCAGCCTGCCTCACATAGCATGGGGTCTGTCAACCCCAGACCAGTTTTCAAATGTTTAGCCCAACCCTTAAGGTCCAGCACTGATCTCCCCTGTGAAGCTTTTCCCAACCATGCCAACTCTCAGAGATCACTCTCTCTGCACAGCACTTACTGCTGTATACGTGCTAGCATAAATACATGCAGGATGTCTTCATTTGCCCACACAGTAGAATAGTTATCTGTGCTGAGCACACTCCCAGCACACAGTTGGTCAGCAAATGTTTGTTTGCTTCCAGTCCTAAACTGAGCTTTCTGGATGTAGAGGTTGCCTTCTCCTTCCTTTTGCCCTGGAGGCCCTTACACACACACACACACACACACACACACACACACACACACACACAGCAGGTGAGTGGACCCAGTAGGTGCTCACTGTTTGATGATGGAGAGATGGGAGGGGGCATTGTTGGTGCCCGTGGTGCTGATGCCCTGGCATTGCCAGATGTGCTGCCCTAGGCTGGCTCTGAGGGAGGGGTGGAGAGGCAAGGCCATTCCAGGCAGAAAATTGCTACCTCACTAATTCCCCCCATCTCCCCCCCACCCCCACCCCCCAACCCCAGGCACGGCCTCCAGCACTTCTTCTCCTGCCGGGGCATTGCCATGGCAGTGCAGTATTTCTGGAACCGGGGACACCGAGAGGTCACTGTGTTTGTACCCACCTGGCAGCTTAAGAAGAACCGGAGGGTGAGAGGTGAGCTGTCCCCAGCTGCCCAGCCCCTCAGTGGGCTTACTCTCTATGCCGTACTTTTCCTTGCCTTTCTGTCCCCACCATGGCCTTTTCTACTTAGCCCTTCCTCTGACCATCACTGTCTTTTGCCTTTCACCTCCAGAGAGCCACTTTCTGACGAAGCTACACTCCCTCAAGATGCTTTCAATCACCCCCTCTCAGCTTGAGAATGGCAAGAAGATCACTACCTACGATTATAGGTGTGCTGGTCTGCAGGCCTTCTCTTGTGGGGCCCCGGGGCTTGGGCTGGGCTGGTGTGTCAGGTGGAGTCTTGCCTCATTTGCTCTGGGGAGATGGAAGCAAATATGTCAGAGGGTCATGTCAGAGAGGGTGGTGTGGTGCACCGGCCCTCTGTAGGCAGAGGGAGAGACACAGAGAGGAGAGGGCTCCAAGGTTGGCTCTATTCAAACCCAAGAAGTGTTTCTGAATTTGGGACTCTGCAGCCCAATTTCCCTGAGTTAAGAGGCTTTCTCCCCCATGAAGTATGGGGTGAAACCCTCTGCTTTCTTTGGATGGGACTAGCCCAGGTGACTCCTGGTGCTTCAAGAGAGCTGCTTCCCCCAGCAGCTGATTTGGGTGTCAGTTTGGGTTGAAGCTCAGGTTTTCTCAAGGAATTGCTGCAGTCTTTTCCTCCCACCAGCCCTCGCCCTGGGAGGAGGTATGTGACTGGAGCCCTGGCTGGGCTCTGAAAATGGAGTCAGATTGGCCCTGTCTCCTAGCTAAAGCCTGAATGCCTCCCTACTTGCCAGTCCTCAGCACCCACTCCCCAGCGTGGCTGCAGGACCCGTGTGCATAGGGGTGCCTGTGATGCTGCCTCTGATGGGGCCGAGAAGGCCCTGTCCAGGTCACTGACCCTGGGCTGGACTCGATGCCCAGCAGGCCAGGTCTTGGCTCCACTTAGGCACCTCCCATGCCAGGCAGGGAGAAGTTCTGTTCCTCCCCAAGACCTGGCGCCCACTCAGCCTTCAAGCCTGGGAAGGGCTGGGCAGGGCAGCTCAGGCATCCTTCCTTCAAGAGCTGGCCCCCCTGGGTAAGGTCTTTAAGTGCCTTTAAATTCAGGCCTGGGTTTGAGGGAAGGTAGCTTTCCTGCAGGAGGCCCCTCTGCTGGTCACTTGTGGAATTGCATGCTCGTGGCCGCCAGAATGGCACTCTGCAGGGAATGCCGAGAAGTAGGTGGCCTTTGCTTTCTTTCCTGGTCACAGCCCTCTTTCGAGGAGAAGTGATCCTTGGAAAAATGGATTTGTTTATTCAGGTATGTGTTTTTATACGTGTATACACATATCCATATGTATGTATGTGTGTCTTGGCATGTACCTGAATGTTGTGCATTGGTGAAGAGTAATCATGGAATACTTGGTACATGCTGTGTGGCAGGCACTGAACTAGACACTTCAGTGTCTAGTGTATTGTCTCATTCAGTTTAATCCTCACAGCAATAGAGGGTAGGTATTTTATGTTAGTTTGACAGATGTGGAAACCGAAGAAGTAAAAATGCACGTATGGATGTGGACAAGTGCATGTCTTTCTGTGTGCGGGTCTGAGCATGTGTATGTGAATGCCTATGTGTAAAATAGGGGTCTGTGTTTGCATATACAGTTGGGGGATGTGCATCCCAGTTCACCCTCCCAGGGGCGAGTGGACATCCCAGTCGGCTGCATAGATGAGGATGGGCTCTTGAGTCTTGGCTCCCTGACTATCAAGGGCAGCGTTTTTGTCCAACACACCTCAACAAGAAGCTGCAAGTTCATTTTCTCAGAGGACTGGGGAGGTGAGGGTCTGGGTACTGGGTCGTTAGCGACTTCCCCTCTCCCTGCAGGTTCATGGTAAAGCTGGCGGAAGAGACAGATGGCATCATCGTCACCAACGAGCAGCTCCACGTCCTGATGAATAATTCCAAGAAACTTATGGTCAAAGATCGGTGAGGCAGCTCCCAGGGGATTGGGCTGTTCCTTCCCCTCGGGTGCTGGGCAGTCCCTGGCAGGAGGGGTTTGGGCAGGGGGAGGGGCCTTGGAGCGGTGCTCATCAGCACCTGCTGGGAGGAGATGTGGGTCTCAGCCCCTGTGGAGATACCAGGTGGCAGCAGGGTGTGGGTGGGTCAAGGGCTCCTCTGTGACGTTTCCTCCTCCATCCCGGGTCCAGCCTGCTGCCCTTCACTTTTGCGGGGAATCTCTTCATGGTGCCCGACGATCCTCTGGGCCGTGATGGCCCCACTCTGGATGAGTTTCTGAAGAAGCCAAACAGGTAATGGGCCAGGCACCCCCCTCCACACCCCACCTCCCAGCCGCTCCTGGGGCTGACTGGAAGCTTCCCCTTGGTGCTAGCCAACGTTTGTCTAGGGCTTAATAGTGAGCAGAGTGATTTTAGTTTTTCAGGTCTTTGTACTTCCACCCACATGTGCACATCCATAAACCACTTACAATATGGTTTTACAGTTTCACAACCTTGCACACATGCTTCAGTCCTATATGTAACATTCCACAACTGGCATTTGTCACCATGTTTTATTGTTTTTCCCAGATGTATGCCATGTTAGTTCATGTGGCTGGCTTTAACGTCCATGCTCTATTCCATTATGTGAGTACCCAACAGGTTTATGGGGTCTTTTGTGGAGGGCCATTCGACAGTTTCCGTGTTATGCTGTTGGTACCAGTGCTGCAGTGAACCGCCTTGTTCTTGTTTCATTGTGTGCAGGGGGAGCTGTGTCTGGAGTATATACCAAGTAGAACTTTTTCCACATTTATTACCTGCTTTGATCCTCACAGCTCGAGTTAGACATACGTGACCACTTTCCTCGTTTTACAGATGAGGAATCTGAGACTCAAGTACTTTCCCAAGGTCATTGTGCTGCTGCCGGCAGAACTGATTTGCAATAACTCAGTTCCTCTGGCTTCCACCCACTCTGAGCCGCCTTGCTGCTCACCTCCCAGTTCCCTGGGCCCGGCAGGGGACTGTGGTCAGGACCTTCTGGGCAGGGCACTGCTTCCCGGGCCAGGTCCCCCAGTCCCATTTCTCCAATCTGAAGAAAAGTGATGTGGCCGAGGTTTGCGTGCTGTGCGCTCCCAAGCCCCATGTCAAGCCTCCTTCCCTCTCTTGACCTCCCCCGGCTTGCTCATCCTGGAGTCCGATTGGAAGTACCAGTCATCTAATTCTTATCAAACCATTGGCTTAAAACTGGTCGGACATGTCACTTGGTCAATGAGGTTTTGATTGGATAAGTCTTCAAAGCCCAGGTGAATCTCTAACATTGCCGTCTGGCAGATGGGAGTGGAGGGAATATCTGTGGGCAGGTCCTGTCTGAGCCTGTGCCATGTTGGCGGCTGGCCCTCGGCCCAGCCTCAGGGAAACTCAGCAATGGGGTGAGGCTCTGTGGGGCTTCCACAGATGTGGCTTCGCCTTGGATGGCCTCTAGGGGCGGGCTGTCCCCCCCACCCCGACCTCCTCCATCAGACTCCTCTGTCCTGCTGTTTTGGTGTAGGTTGGACACTGACATTGGCAACTTCCTGAAGGTGTGGAAGACCCTTCCTCCCAGCTCTGCCAGTGTCTCTGAGCTGAGTGAGGATGCTGACCCTGGGCCCCCGGAGAGTCCGCAGAATGTGGAAGAAGTCAGGGAGGAGAGGGAGGAGAGGCAAGATGAGGAGCAGGAGATGCAGAAGCCGGCCGAGAAGGAGGATGACCTGGACTCTTCGCTGATGTCCGTGTTCAGGGCTGAGTGCTCTTCCCTCTCAGAGGAGATACTCCGGTGCCTCAGCCTGCACGACCCCCAGGATGAAGCCCTCGACATCGATCTCCTGCCGGCGGTACCTTCTCCCTCCCTGGGCATCCCCTGGGATGGGAAGGCTCCCTGCCAGCAGGTTCTTGCCCAGCTGGCCCAGCTGACCATCCCCAGCAACTTCACCGCGCTTTCCTTCTTCGTGGGATTCATGGACTCCCACCGGGACGTCATCCCTGACTATGAAGCCCTCGTGGGGCCCCTGCACAGCCTCCTCAAGCAGAAGCCGGGCTGGCAGTGGGACTGGGAGCACGAGAAGGCCTTCCTGGCCCTGAAGCGAGCTCTGGTGTCCGCCCTCTGCCTGACGGCCCCCAACCCCCAGCTGCCCTTCCGCCTGGAGGTGACGGTGAGCCAAGTGGCCTTGACGGCTGTTGTGTACCAGGAGCGCTCAGGGAGAAAGCACCCCGTAGCCTATACCTCGAAACCCCTCCTCCCCGACGAGGAGAGCGAGGGCCCGCAGTCAGGGGGAGACAGCCCCTATGCCATGGCCTGGGCCCTCAAGCACTTTTCCCGCTGCATTGGAGACACCCCAGTGGTCCTGGGCCTTTCCTATGCCTCCCGGACCACTGTGGACCCTGGGGCATGGGACGGCCGCAGGGTTGCCAAAGCATGGTTGATCAGATGGTCCCTCTTGGTACAGGACAAGGGCAAGAGGGCACTGGAATTGACCCTTCTCCAGGGCCTGCTAGGGGAAAACCGGCTGCTGACTCCTGCGGCTTCCATGCCTCGTTTTTTCCAGGTTCTGCCTCCTTTTTCTGACCTGTCCACTTTTGTCTGCATCCACATGTCGGGGTATTGCTTTTACCGGGAGGATGAGTGGTGTGCTGGCTTCGGTCTCTATGTTCTGTCTCCCACCAGCCCCCCTGTCTCCCTTTCCTTCTCTTGCTCCCCTTACACCCCGACCTATGCCCACCTGGCGGCCGTGGCCTGTGGCCTGGAGCGCTTTGGCCAGTCCCACCTGCCCGTGGTTTTCCTCACGCACTGCAACTGGATCTTCAGCCTCCTCTGGGAGCTCCTGCCCCTCTGGAGGGCTCGGGGCTTCCTCTCCTCCGACGGGGCTCTGCTACCTCACCCAAGCCTGCTCTCCTACATCATAGCCCTCACCTCCGGCCTCTCATCCCTTCCATTTATCTACCGAACCTCCTACCGGGGCTCCCTGTTTGCTGTGACGGTGGACACCCTGGCCAAGCAGGGTGCCCAGGGGGGCGGCCAGTGGTGGAATTTGCCAAACGATGTTCCCGTCCCTGTAGTGTCTCCCCGTACCACGGGCAAGAGGCCCAACTTGCTGGCATTACAGCTGAGCGACAGCACCCTGGCTGATATCATTGCCAAGCTGCAGGCCGGGCAGAAATTATCCAGCTCCTCACCCTTCAGTTCTGCCTTTAACTCCCTCAGCCTCGACAAGGAGAGCGGCCTGCTTATGTTCAAGGGAGACAGGAGGCCCCGGATCTGGGTAGTCCCGAGGCAGCTCCGGAGGGATCTGATTTTCGCTGTGCACGACCTCCCCATGGGGGCCCACCAGAGGCCCGAGGAGACCTACAAGAAGCTGCGGTTGCTGGGATGGTGGCCGGGCATGCAGGAGCACGTGAGAGATTACTGTAGGAGCTGCTTGTTCTGCATCCCCCGGAATCTCGTAGGCAGTGAGTTGAAGGTTATTGAGTCCCTGTGGCCCCTCAGGTCCACCGCCCCCTGGTCCCACCTGCAGATCGAGGTGGTGGGCCCAGTCACTGTCAGCGAGGAGGGCCACAAGCACGTGCTGATTGTGGCTGACCCCAACACCAGGTGGGTAGAGGCATTCCCGCTGAAGCCCTACACGCACATGGCCGTGGCCCAGGTGCTGCTTCAGCACGTGTTCGCGAGGTGGGGTGTTCCGGTGAGGCTGGAGGCCGCCCAGGGCCCCCAGTTTGCCCGCCATGTCCTGGTAAGCTGTGGGCTGGCCCTGGGAGCCCAGGTGGCCTCCTTGAGTAGAGACCTCCAGTTCCCCTGCCTGACGAGCTCCGGGGCCTACTGGGAATTCAAGAGGGCCCTCAAGGAGTTCATCTTCCTGCACGGCAAGAAGTGGGCGGCGTCCCTGCCCTTGCTGCACCTGGCCTTCAGGGCCTCCTCCAGCCAGGCCACACCGTTCCAGATCCTGACGGGGGGCGAGGAGAGGCTGACCGAGCCCCTGTGGTGGGAGGTGAGCAGTGCAAACATCGAAGGCCTCAAGATGGATGTCTTCCTGCTACAGCTGATGGGGGAGCTGCTGGAGCTCCACTGGAGGGTGGCTGAGAAGACGAGTGAAAAGGCTGAGAACAGGCGTTTCAAGCGGGAGAGCCAGGAGAAGGAGTGGAATGTGGGCGACCAGGTCCTCTTGCTGTCCCTCCCCAGGAACGGCAGCAGTGCCAAGTGGGTGGGTCCCTTCTATATCGGGGACCGGCTGAGCCTGTCCCTCTACAGGGTCTGGGGCTTCCCCACCCCAGAGAAGCTTGGGTGCATCTATCCTAGCAGTCTGATGAAGACCTTTGCCAAGAGTGGCACCCCCCTGTCCTTCAAGGTCTTGGAGCAGTGAGCTGGAGCAGTGGGGGAGCCCCCCGCCCCAGGGTCCTGGGCTTCTGCTGCTAGGCCTCCCCTTGACCCCAGCAATGCTCTCACAGCCCCCTGGGGGCCCTTCATTGTGCCTTTTGTAGAGAAGTTACTTCATAAAGCTTTGCTGAACTGCCTTGAACTGGGGACCAGCGTCCCTATGGAAACATGCCCAGTATGGGGTATTGGGAGAATCTGTTGAAGGCTGTCAGATGTGGGCCTCTGATAATTTTACCCTGGCAGGTATCCCTTCCTGGGGCAGGCCAGGTTCAATGTCTCTCCCCAAGTGAAAGTGTACATATACACGCGTAGTCCAGAATCTTATTTCTGGCTGTCTTTACCATGAAACAGTGTGGCTCTGGACCTCAGAATCAAAACCACATTCCCCTCTCAAACAGAAACCTCGATTGTGGGCTCCTCCCCCGATTGTTGTCCCTGACTGGGGACCCTTTGCCCTTGAATCTGTCACAGCTGACCCAAATCCATGTGGGCTGTGGAGAGGCAGCCCGTCCCTTATCTCATGGTTCGCTTTCTCAGGCCAGGCTAGGCCTGCCCAGCTGTCAAGGAAAGGCTGGCAGTCCTGGGCCTCAAGGCTCGGAACTGGGGTGGGAGGATGGCCGGCCAGCCATCCTGTAGGTGCATCCTGCCCGTCAGCATGGGAAGGGCAAAGGGGAGACGGAGTCAGCCTACCTCATTTGACTCCAGCCAATGGAGACGCTCCCTGACCCCGGCTTCGATGATATCGAGCCCACAGGAGTCAAGGATCTCGATGCCAAGTGTGGCATCTCTACCTGAAGAGCTGCTTCGACTAGACCAAGGGGCCCAGGCCTCGGCTTCAGGGGCAGGGTGACTGAAATGAGTGGTCTGGCACACGGTGAGGTGCTGGCGTGGCTCTACCTCCCAATCCCACCCCGCAGCCCGCAGCCCGCTCCTCCCACTGCCACTGTACCCTGCATCCCCAGACCCTGCATAGTGTACGACTGCTCTGTTTGGATTCCCCAGACCCCCACCCTAGTCCCCTGGACCCTGCCTTCTGGGTAGAGAAAATCCCGGCCTCCCCCAGAGCCGCTCTGCAAAGATCACTGACTGCAAGAGTGCGTTTCTCACCGGTGTGTGTGCCTTCACTCTCCCTCCGAATGGCTGCTGCTGCCGATAGAGGGGGGTCCAGGTGGAGGCCAGCACTGGGTCACTCTGGCTGGGCCTCTAAGTAGTTTTATTTCTCCAAAACTGAGCCAGTCTCCTGGCCTAGCTCCAGTTGCGAAAACTCTTTACATTGCTAGAGCCAGAGTAGAGCCTGCCACTGAGTCCAATTAGCTTGTTTTACAGCCGAGGAAAGAGGCCCAGAGAGAGAAAGTGACTTGCCCGAAGTCACAGAGATAGTTGGTGGCTGAGCTGGGACCAGGATTAAGCTTCCTGATTCTCTGTTCACCACAGATGGGGTTCAAGTGAGAGAAGGTCTCAAAGTCGTATACCCATCTTCCCTCCAGCTCCTCATCTCCCAGATCTTGAAGACAAACTACTTAGGTGTTGCCCTCAAACCATTTCTAGCTGTTAATTCTGTCCAGGAAAGAATGATTGGGTGACAACTGACAAATTGAAAGGTGAGCCGTGGGGTTTTTAGCAGATACCTCTTTCCCCCTCCTCCTCGCCCTGCACCTGCCCCTCTCCTTCTCCTCCTCCTCCCTCTGATGGTCTGTTCAACCTCATTCTCCCTCCTCAGTGCTGTATCCATTCCCCGTTAACCACATTTATGACCTTATACCCCTTTTGGTGACCTTTCCCCCCCCATTTGATTTGTCAATAAATGGATCAAAATGGAGCTAATGTCCAGTTTTTAAAAAAATTTTTTTTTCTTTTAGCTTTAGCCTCAATTATGAGGAGGGTGGGAGGCAGTTGTGGGCATGGGTGCTGCATGTTTTCCAGGCAGACTTGCAGATTTGACAGTCTGGATAGTAACTTTCCAAGTACATCTGACCTGAGCTCTTATTTTACCGAGGAGACCAGCGCCCAGGTAGTGATAGAGCTCAACCTCTCTCCCCCTACTGGTTCATGGCAGGGCTGTGAGGAGAGCCCAGGCTGAGGGCTTCCATGCTAGTGCTCTTTCCCGTTCACGTCTTAGAAGTGGGCAGGGTGGGAATGAAGATGAATGAAGGCTGGTGTAAGAATGGCATCAGTGCTGAACCAGCTTGGCTGTATCGGAAACACAATAGAACTAGGTTTGAATACTGACTCCATGGCTGCTACCTATGAAGCCTTTTCCTGGGGCCTTGGTCTTCCCACCTATCAGGTGCAGGGTAACATTTCCTAAATTATGGATGGTGCAAGGATCTTATGAAGTAATCGTGCAAAGAGGCTACTGTGGTGCCGGGTATGGAGTAAGCCTTCATCACTGTGATGGACTGCATGTTTGTGTCCTTCCAAATTCATATGTTGAAACCCTAACCCCTAGTGGGATGGTATTGGGAGGTGGGGCTTTGGGGGGTTAATTAGGTTTAGATAAGGTCATGAGGGTGGAGCACCCAAGATGAGATTAGTGTCCTTATAAGAGAAAGAAACTAGGGCTGCCTCTCTCTCCACCACTTGAGGGTACAAGGAGAAGATGGCCATCTGCAAGTGAGGAAGTGGGCTCTTATCAGACACTTGATTTGCTGGCACCTTGATCTTGAATGCCCAGCCTCCGGAACTAAGTTTCTGTTGTTTAAGCCACCCAATCTATGGGGTTTTTGTTACAGCAGCCCGAACCGATAAAGACAATCACATACTAGCTAACGTTTCTTTTCTTCCTGCCCCTGGAGTGCTTGCTGTTATTGCCGCCTAGGCTCAGAAGCCTTCCTAACCCTGGCCAAGCTTCCAGACTTCGGGTGTCTGCTTCTTGCTGTTTTCTCACCTGCCGGAATGTCTGTTCAGCACTGGCAGGGGGATGGAGTGGCAGGAAGGAAATGTCCTTCCTGACAACTCCCTGGCTCACGTGGACACGGTCACTTAGTATTTATAGAGCACCTACTGTGTGCCAGGCCCTGTCTGATGTGGAGTGGATGGCAGGTAATGGGAATGGCATGGTGCCCCTCTGGGGCCCACCGTTAGGTGAGGGAGGCAATTCAACAAGCAAATACACTGCAGGGTGGTAAGGGAAGGAACACGGCATAGGAGCCCACAGCACAGGGGTCTGAAGCCTCGGCTCGCGTGCAATCCAGCGAGGTCTTGTCTTCCTGACCCCTTTCACTGAAAATAATGCACATGCTCTTAGGACAGGGCAGCAGGTGAAAGGTTCGGAACTCCTAAGTGAAAGATTGATCAGGAAGGTGGCTTAGCAAAACCTCTACTTTCTACTCAAGAGAACTTTAAGCAATATTCAGAATTTATCCACATTGGCTTCTGAGCCCTGTGTTGGTGAGATTTCTCTTCTTCGCGGCTGAACAATTTACAAGGTCTGATTTGACATATTTTTAGCGGAGCAAATAAAGATGTGTCCACAGTTGAGCACCATGGGCAGTGCAGCCTACTAGTCACTGCTTCTCTCCTTTATACCATCACGAGTTCCCCTTCTCATTTGGGGCACTGGCAGGTGAGCTTCCCAAGTCTCTAACAGAGAAATTACAAAGTCACCAGTAGGCAGACAGTCCCAGACATAAGCAAAAATATTATAAAGAATGTCCTGCAGTGTATCTCATTCTCATGTTAAAAAGTACATAAACTGGACTTCCCTGGTGGCGCAGTGGTTGAGGGTCTGCCTGCCAATGCAGGGGACACGGGTTCGAGCCCTGGTCTGGGAAGATCCCACATGCCGTGGAGCGAGCGGGCCCGTGAGCCACAATTACTGAGCCTGCGCTTCTGGAGCCTGTGCTCCACAACAAGAGAGGCCGCGATAATGAGAGGCCCGCACACTGCGATGAAGAGTGGCCCCCTCTTGCCACAACTAGAGAAAGCCCTCGCACAGAAACGAAGACCCAACACAGCCATAAATAAATAAATAAAACCCAAAAGTTAAAAAAAAAAAAAAAGTACATAAACTACTAACACAATATCGTAAATCAACTATACTCAAATAAAAAATTTTAAAAAATGTACATTAACTATCTGGTGAGATGGGGACGCCCTAAGCTTTGCTATACCATGTTTTCCTAGGGACCGTTTATGATGTCCTTGTGTTTCTGGGTAGAAGTGAACACACCTGAAAGAAAGCAGCATTATAACAGGTAAATGGCTACAATAAAACAAAAATCCTACTCACTTTTTTTTAAAAAAATAAATTTATTTATTTATTTATTTATTTTTGGCTGTGTTGGGTCTTCGTTTCTGTGCGAGGGCTTTCTCTAGTTGTGGAGAGTGGGGGCCACTCTTCATTGCGGTGCGCGGACCTCTCACTGTCGCGGCCTCTCTTGTTGCGGAGCACAGGCTCCAGATGCGCAGGCTCAGTAGCTGTGGCTCACGGGCCCAGTTGCTCCGCGGCATGTGGGATCTTCCCAGATCAGGGCTTGAACCCGTGTCCCCTGCATTGGCAGGCAGATTCTCAACCACTGCGCCACCAGGGAAGCCCTTTTTAGCATCTTTATTGGAGTACAATTGCTTTGCAGTGTTATGTTAGTTACTGCTGTATAACAAAGTGAATCAGCTATATGCATATATATATCCCCATATCCCCTCCCTCTTGTGTCTCCCTCCCACCCTCCCTATCCCACCACTCTAGGTGGTTGCAAAACACTGAGCTGATCTCCCTGTGCTATGCAGCTGCTTCCCACTAGCTATCTATTTTACATTTGGTAGTGTATATATGTTCATGTTACTCTCTCACTTCGTCCCAGCTTACCCTTCCCCCTCCCCGTGTCCTCAAGTTAGAGGTGATATAAACAGATGGAGAGATATACCATGTTCTTGGGTTGGAAGAATCAACATTGTGAAAATGACTATACTACCCAAAGCAATCTACAGATTCAGTGCAATCCCTATCAAACTACCAATGGCATTTTTCACAGAACTAGAACAAAAAATTGTACAATTTGTATGGAAACACAAAAGACCCCGAATAGCCAAAGCAATCTTGAGAAAGAAAAACGGAGCTGGTGGAATCAGGCTCCCGGACTTCAGACTATACTACCAAGCTACAGCAATCAAGACAGTATGGTACTGACACAGAAGCAGAAATATAGATCAATGGAACAGGATAGAAAGCCCAGAGATAAACCCATGCACATATGGTCATTTTATCTTTGATAAAGGAGGCAAGAGTGTACAGTGGAGAAAAGACAGCCTCTTCAATAAGTGGTGCTGGGAAAACTGGACAGCTGCATGTAAAAGAATGAAATTAGAACACTTCCTAGCACCATACAGAAAAATAAACTCAAAATGGATTAAAGACCTACCCACTTTTTAAAGATTGTCCAAGAATCCCTGGGACATGTACCAGTTTTAACTTGTTTCCTAATTCATATGGTAACAGTAACTTACATATAGTGGATACTTGCTCTGTGCTTTCCAATGCTGTGGGATATATACCATGTTTCTCTTCATTGTCTAGAGGAAGAAAATGAGGCAAGGGGAGTTTGAGTTATTTGCCGAAGGTCATATGCAGCTACTAAGTGAGAGGCTCCAGTGCCCACCACCTTCACCACTATGCTCACTGCTTCTCATGCAAGTATATTCACTTTGTTGCTAGAGTTACTTTCTCCCCACTAATCTATGGCCTTTCTATCCTTTATTAATGTATGATATTAATATACATTAGTATACTGTATATTAAGATTTCTCCATTTCAGCTTGGTCCAGACTAAGATGATTTACAAACTAAAACAGAGCTTGGTTTACCTCAGTTGGGTCCAAGAACAATTCTGTTGGCCCTGATAAATTTTGACGCGAATGCCATGCCCTCGTTTTCTGAGCTATAATGAGAAAATCTCTATTTTGAGTTGCCACTTAGGCATTTTACAGTATAATGACCCTGCTCACATCCAGAGTCTGGACCTTTAGATAAGGACCTGAGTTTAGGACTCCTGCCCCAAATTCCCGCTTGCTTTTCCTGGGGCGCCTTTTGAAATGACCACTTGTAGTTGAGCCCGGGTAAAGTTAGTGACCTGCACCCCAACTACCTTACACATAATAGGTTCTTGCTATCCTGCTCACATGTGAACTGGGACAGAGGACTGCCCTTCTCCTGGCTCACTGCTTCCCTTTTCCCCCTCCTGGTTTCTGGGATCTGTAAGTAATAAATCTTTCAACTTTACTTCGTGTGAGTGTACTACACCTTCAGTCAAAACGACTACAGGGTTTTTACTTCCCCAGATGGGGAACCGAGGGAGCTACCTCCTGACCCCATGTGGTGGCCTGTGCTTCCGCATTCAGCAGATCATAATCTGCATATCCTTAATTTAATACACCAGCTATGGGTCCCGCAACACACAAGGGGGTGCCATTTTCCCTCAGCTAATAAATAGTGCTATTTTGTAAGATGGTGAAAAATGAATCAGGGGAGGTCGCAGCAGCTGGATTGCAAAGGATCTAAAAAAAAAAAACCACGTTAAGCAATATGGATTTAATCCTAGACCCTCTCCCTTCCCCACAATACCCTAAAGGGCTTTAGGCAGTGAAGTTGCCACTCTGGCAATCCCCGTGTGGAGAATGGACTCAGAGAAGCAAAACTGGAGGCCAAGGGGCCAATTAGGAAGCTTTCGTAGAACTCTGAGATATTGGTAGCCAGATGGATGGAAAACAATGGATGGAACTGATTTATGGGGGTTATGGGAGAGGGAGGAATCGAGGATCATGGCTGGTGTTTGGTTAGGGCAACAGGGACGTTCCATTTTTAGACACACAGAATAAGGGAGAAAACAGATTTCGGGAGGAAAGACTCTAATTTTAGCAGGTTGACTTGAAGGTGGGCTAGGCAAAGTAGGAGTCTGACATTTGGGAGGGAGGTCCTGGATAGAGATAAAAAATGTATAAGTTGTCAGCATATGGATGGAGATTCAGGCTTTTGAGAGTGTGTCAGGATGAAAGGAATCCTAGGGCAGAACCTTGAGGGAAACTGACATTTAGGAGATGGGCAGAGGTACAGGAGGCTGAAAAAGAAAGTGGCCTCAGCAGACAGGTGGAAGCAGAGCCCAGAGCATGCACAGTCAGGGAAATGGGGGCGGGAGCGCTTCTAGAAGGAGGGTGTGGCCAACAGGGTCAAATGTTAGGGAGAGCCTGAGTGACAGAGGACTACATGATAGTGACATTAGTGACGCAGAAGTTGTGAGTGACTAGCTGAGGGCAGTTCAGGTGGAGCAGCAGAGGCCACAGTTGACTTAAGGGGTGAGCAACTGGTAAGCATAGATATTTGGCTCTAAAGGGGAGGAGAGGTGACGCTAACTAGCATATAAAGCTGAGGGTAACCATATATCTACCACTGTTTCCATATCCATCAATTTTTGTTTTAGACTTAAGAGACTTGCGTCTATTTAACTGCTCAACAGAAGGAGTGAGTAGGGAGGGAGACATTGAACATACAGGAGGGAGGAGAGGAAAAGAAAAGAGTATGTTTCTGGGAAATGGAATCCATGACTGGTGGATGAAGATAGCTGCCTTGACAGAAAGAAGGACACGACTTCTACTGAGCCAGACAGGAAGGAGAGATGAGGAGGAAGGTGAGTTTTTGGATGCGCTGGTGGGAAGGGTTCCTCCTGGGGTTTCTGCTTTCTCAGCGAAGTAGAAGGTGAAGAATCTGCTGCTGGCAATGGGGGCAGTTGGAGGAGTAAAAGTTTTAAGGAGAGAACAGAAGGCTTCAGTTGGATTCCGGGGAAGATGAGGAAAGAAGCTGGCAAAGGAAACCACAGAAGAATTGCTTGGAGAATTGCTCCAGGGGTGGCTGGAGACCATGGATTTAGATCCACAGCATATCCTTCAGCAGGACTTTACTCTGTAGCAATCAGCTGCCAGGGCGTGGGTGTAGGGAAGGCAGACAGTTGGATTCTATTCTTAGGATCCTTAGAGTCCTAGGAGATTTTCGTGCCTGGAGAGGAACACTAGCCACCATCTGTACTTTATTTATTGTTTAATTAATTTACTTCATAAACCTACTTAAGCAAAAATTGTCACAACATTTAAACACTATTTATATAACCAAGTCAAAATCTACACATTTTACAAATCAAATTATTTAAACATTGATTGCAAACTTAAATCTTCCTATACATTTCAATCAAATCATCAGTATAATATGTCAGCTTCTCAAAAAGCATCAAGCATTTTGGTAAAGCACACACATCTTACAAGAATTATAAAATTTTTTACACCTACTCTTATACTCATTATAAAAATGGGTTTGTAGACCCAAGAGAAGGACACTATCTCAGTTCAGACCAATTTTTGAATTTGGATATCCAAAAGAAGAATATTATCTCAGTGCAGATGAAGTTTTGAATTATTAATCAATGAATTCTTGGTTGGGACCTGGGAAATACTTTACCTTCTAAGATGATGAAAATCTGAGCCAGTGCTTATCTTATATATCACTAGAACTTTTCAAGTCCACACTTTTCCCATGAATTAGTGTATTGTAACTGGATGACTTTTCTTTAAACGATGTCATCTTTAAGTTTAATGACTATGATATGCAGATGTCCCAGAGATGTCCATGCCCAAACCTCTTATGTTTAACAGTAAAGGGACATTTTCTATGTAATTAAAGTTATGCGCCTTAAAATAGAGAGCTTATCCTGGATTATCTGTGTGGGCCCAATCTAATCACAAGAACCCTTAAAATCAGAGAATTTTTAAAGTCAGAGACATGACAGAAGGGTAGGTCAGAGAGGTTCAAACTGTGAGAAGGACTTGGCCTGATGTTTTTGGCCCAGAGATTGATGGCAAGGAACCTCAATCCTACAACCATAAGGAACTGAATTCTGAATGAGCTTGGGAGTGGATTCTTCTACTTCAGTAAGGAAGGCAGCTCTGCCTACACCTTTCTTTTGACTTAATGAAACCCTGAGCAGAGAATCCAGTCATGCTCTGCTGGACTTCTGACCTACAGAAACTGTGAGATAATAAATAGTTCAAAGTTGTGTTAAGACACTACTTTGTGGTAATTATTACACAGCAATAGAAAACTAATACAATAACTTTACTGACATTATTTACAAATTTATCTAGCTCATTTGCATTTTTACAAACTTCCCCAATATCCCCAATATCCCCAATATTGTTGTTTTCCCCAATATCCAATCTCCTCTTCTTCCTTATTATATAACTCCTGACTTTTAGCTGGGCATAGCTGCCTGGAATAAAGACTCTATTTCCTAGCCTTTCTCCCTTGCCTGGTGTGGCTAGATATGACTAAATTCTAGCCAATGAGATGCAAACAGAACTGTTGGAGGTACCTCTCAGAAAGCTTCTTTAAAAGGAAATGGGTTTGCCCTTCCTTCCTCCTTCCTGGGACTGTAAGGGTGAAGTAATGGCTGGAGCTCAAGGAGCTATCTTGGGTCAGGAGGTGATATGCTAAAGGTCAGAACAGCAAGAAAGGAAACTGGGCTGTGGTGATCATAAAACTGCCATCCAACCCTGCACTCTTTATTTGCAGATTCTTCTATGTGAGACAGAAATAATCTGCCATCTTGTTTAAGCCATTATTATTTTGGGTTTTACTGTTACTGTAATCTCATTATAATTAGTAGCAAAGTATAGAGACCCCCTTTCCCAAGAAATGAAGGATCATGTTTGAGCAATGAGCAGTTATCTTTTGGATGTTTGCCTAATTCATGTTCATGTAACACACTGTTGGAGCTTCTTTCTTCCTAGTTGTAATATATGACCAGATGGTGCCAATCAGTCTCTTTCATTTTTGGTACAGTTCCAACTTTTTCTGGAATTACTGAGAGCTCTCTGGATCCACCCCTCCCTACTTATGCAGATAAAGAAAAATAAATGCACCTTATGAATAGATATAATATCTGTTATACTTATACTCTTCTACTTATCAAAATTAACTAAAAATATCCTATTATAGTCATACTTCTTCACTCAGTATATTAACTACATTTTTGCACATTGTATAGTTACTTTTTCCTTTTTGAAAATCACAACAGAGTTGTGGATTTTAAAAATTCACCTTGTTCCAATTAACAATGTTATTTTCCTTTTGATTATCAAATTGTCACAGAATGTCAATTTGTGGAAGCCTATTAAAATTGGTTCCTTTGCCTTCTCAGCTCTATCCTACATTTAAGAAAGTATCTTTGCTTTTTGTCTTCACCAATAGGTTCCAGGCCTAGAGTTATTTATGACATGGAGCTATTCTCCAAGGGACCTTCAGTCCTTTTAAAGGTGAATAATATTTGAGGCAAAGATTCAGGTGCTAAGAATGCATATCAGATTTTTTCCTGATGTTGTTTCTATGCCGCTTTAGTGACAAAGTTTGAAAAAGTTATTTCTTTTGAAAACCACAAATTCACATTGGTATTTCCTATTTAACTCAGGCACTACCAAATCCTTTTTTATTTGACTCTGACATACAGTTTTACATTTATTTTCCCTACAGCATACCTGCTTGTATCCTGTAACCCCTGAACCCAGTTGTAATGTCGTGTTCTCTCTTTAGTGATCCTGTAGGGTCTCACTGAGCATCATTCTCTAATTACTTTATTGATAGATTCATCCATGCTGGGCCAATGGGACAGAGAAGTGAGACAGAGTTTATAATACTGGCAGGAGAGTGGTTGAAAGGATGAATTATGGAATCCAAGGAATTTTAAGGAGGAGGATAAGACAGCACAAATCAGGAGAAAGAGGAGAGGTTGTGGGATAGTGTGGGACAGGTACAGTGAAGGTCCCTGAGAGAGCTGGGAGGAAGGAGGTGGTGGTCAGAGCATGAAGTGATTGAACTTAAGACTACAAAGGTGGAGCAGTTCTAGGAGGCGGCCATGGTCATTGATGTGTTCCATGCCTGGAGATCTACAATTGCCCGCATGTGACCTACCTCCACCTCCAGTTGCCAAAGGAACCTCTGTATACCCACTCTCGGCCAAAGCAAACATACACACCCATGTCTTGGGTGGGGAGATGAGGGCCAGAGTACATCTGGGATCTGCCACAAATAGACACCCGGTTCACCATCTGCTGGCTGCCCCAATGTACATGGAAAATGTATACTGTGTTCAGGCTGGGTGCATGCCCCCTTCCTGCCACACCAGCCACAGGCTCTGGGCTGCTCTGTGGCCCCCGCCACAGTTCTGCTACTGGCTGAGCCTCCCTCCTGCTCTAGTCCGCACGGTGCTGGCTCAGCTTCTGACTGTGCTGGCCGAGATCTGTGATGCTGGCACTCCTCACAGGAAGGGGCCTGCTGGGTATGCTGAGGCTGGTCCATCTGGTCCCCTGTAGGGGCCTGTCAGGCTCACCTGTACCACCTGTTCCCAAATAGCACTGAGCAGGAAGCTGGGTTGGAGATGGGGGACAGGAGGAGCAGAGTCTGCAAAGTAGCGCAGGCCTCCCTACCTGCCAAACCCTGCCCTGATCCTAGGGCTGCAGGCAGAAAGAGATGCAGTGAGAGGCAACCGTGAGGGGTAGGTTAAGAGGGGCAGGTCCCGAGACACCAGAGCTCTGCTCTTCACCTTGGATGTTTGGCACAGGGTCCCATGCAAGGACGTGGAATAAAGGCAGCCAGAGGGAGTCTCTCTCCTGCCCTAAAGATGCTACTTCTGGGACAGGAGAGGGCAGAGGGCAGGGGTCAGGGGCTAGATTTCCATCCTTGAAAGGCTTGAGTCCTCAGAGTGGGAAAATGAGGAAGCCAGAGAAGCTTGAATATTTCCAGCCACCCAGCAGGTTCCCTCGACGCAGGCGCAGAGATACTCGGTCCCCGGGGTCCAGGGGCAGTAGCACAGAGCTGGTGGCTGCCTCCCGGGTCACGTCTGGGTCGTTGGCAAAGGCCGAGATGACAGGCCATGTGTTCAGCATCAGGCTCACCTGGGGAGGGGAGCCCAGTTAGCACCTCTCCCCAGTCCTTGTCCCAGGACCCCCACTTTCCTGAGGGCTTCCTTCCTTCTCTGCAGCCCCAGAGGGACACTCTGGAACCTGGGAACCTGAGGCTCAGAGCACCCTCCTGGGAGGGCTGAGAGGTGGCCAGTGTTGGACTCTGTGCCTCCTTCACAGTCTCTGCTAGGCGGGCCCTTTCCCGCCTTGCTCCTGGCCCCCCAGGATGCAGGCCAATGGAGGTCTGCCTGGGGATCCCCTGGGCTCCACTTATTCCCCCCTTCGCTTCCCCTCCCCTCCTGAGCCGGGGATGGGACAGGGCCTAGGGTTCAGGTCACCTGGACAGTCTGGCGGTTGTACACCTTCACCACATGGAACCGGAAGCTGTAGACGCCCCGGACAGGGGCCACGAAGGAGCCTGAGGCCCGGTCAAAGCCACCGCCCTCGTTCACCAGGACCTGTGAGAAGCGACCCTACTGAGTAGGGCTTGGGGATGCCTGGGACTCGGGGAAACCAGGATTGGGGGGAAGGGGCAGTGAGTAAGGAAAGGAAGGGGTGGCAAGTAGACCAAACAGGAGGAATGCACGGATTCAAAAGCAATGGTGAGAAAGGGCAAGGAGGGTATGGTGGGAATGAAGGGAAGGGAGACGGGCAGCGGGCTTGGGGGCAACTGGCCACAGCAGGTCTGTTTCCTTAGCAGCAGAGTGGGTTTGGACAGTGATTCCAGGTCTTTGCAGGGTAGAGGGATTACCTGGTCGAAGTATATGGCCCCACTGGTGCCATTGCCGATCTCCCCTGCTGGCTCGTGGTGGTGGCTTCGGACTGCAGCAAATGCCACTCTTCCAGGGGGCGCCTCTCCCAGGGCTGCTCCTCCTGGCCCCCCTGCAGCAGCTCGACTGGGCTCACAGACCACCAGGCACTCACCTTCCAGGAGGACTGGCTCTGTCCCCTCCTGGGCCCACCCGGTCCTCAGGGCCAGAAGTGTCAGGGCCAAGGTCAGCCCGGGGCTGAGTGAGGGACCTGGTGGCCAGTGTCGCTTTGCTCCCAGCATGGCTGAGTGGCTCTGTGACCCACAAGCCTTCTCTGTCTGCTCCTTGGTTTTGCCCACCTCTCCTCCAGGCTCTCACCACCCCTCACCCTGCTTCTCAGCCCTCTCTCTGGGACTCATGGTCACCTGGTCTTGGCATCTCCCTCTCCATCCCTCTCTGTGCCCCACGACTCTGTCCTGCCTCTCACTCCTGCTGTCACTGCAGTTCCTGCCTCCTCGGCAGGGCACAAAGTGACAGCAGCTGGGCTCTGGGAGGGAGAGGAGAAATGAGGCAGCCATACAGGAGGGCTACAGCCAGAACCCCAGGGCAGCCCCTCCCGAGAGCACTGAAGGCTGGAACTGGGACGACAGAGAACATGGGTGTCTGTGTGAGACTGTGAGTTCCTGTATGTGTATGTATGTGTGTGTGTGTGTGTGTGTGTGTGTGCGTATGTGTGAGACAGCTCCTACAGCTCCTCCCCTCACTCCTCCCCTCTTCAAAATCCCTCGCAAGTCAGCAGCCCTCTTAGCAGCATCTTTTCCACCGTTGGAAAAAAGGGAGTGTCCTTGTGTTTTCCCCGCAATTGTTTTGGTGGAAAGCGCTTGGCCCAACAGTGTCACTATCCTGTGACCCTGGGCCCGTCTCTTTCTTTCCTTGGTCTTCTATATCTTCATCAGAAGGGACTGCATTAGTCCCTTCAAAGCGCTCTTCACCTCCATCTCTCCATGAAGTGGTTCCTCATTCCTGAGAAACAACTGCGTGGAGCGACTGGAAACTCAGAAGAGCGCGGAGACGTGACCCCGCAGGCTTGGAGCAAAAGCGGGCGAGTGGGCGGGGCCGGGAGGGCGAGCAGGCTGAGGGCGGGGCCGGGGGCGGGGACCCGGCTGGGGCCTGGGCCCGGGCCGAGGCTCCGGCCGCGGGCGGGGAACAGCCTGCAGCTGGCGGGGGCGGGCGCGCGCCGGGGCTCGGTGCAGGCCCAGCCCCGGGAGGGGCCCAGCTGACTCCGCCCCCGGCCAGGAAGTGACTCAAAAAACTGTTCGTGATGTGGGGAAGAGAGGTCTCCGTTGGGTGAGGAATCGGGAAGGCCCGCCCAGATTCGGGCCCCCCGCCCTTCTTCCCTGGGCCGGGGGCGCGGGCGAAGCTGGGGCCGGCGGGCACCGAGCGGCGCCGGCGGGACTGAGGCCGCAGCGGGCGGCGAGGCGGGTAGGCGCGCTCTCCCCCGCGCCCGGGCCGCGGGAGCCAGAGGCCGCAGTGCAGAGCGCAGTCGGGGGGCGGCAGCCGCCAGCGGCTATGGGCGGGGCCCGGTCCGACCCCTGGGCCCCGCGTGGGGCTCGTGGCGCGACCGAGGGGTGCAGCAGACGGCGGAGGAAGGGGGAGGGGTGGGAGTGGCTAGAACCTGGGAAATGGCTGACAAGGGACCCAGAGGACAGCCCAGTTCAAGCCCTGGTGAGGATTCATCTTTAAGAGGCCGTCTTGGACCCGGAGATTGCAGAGACCCGGAGGAGAGGGACTCTTTCGTCACCTGTCCCCTCCTTCTGGCCTCCAGACCCAGCTGGATCTGCCCCCCCCCCCACCGCCCCGCCCCCGCTTCCTGCTCAGGACTGTGGTCATTTTCCAAAGGCCACACACCCATCCCAGAGAGACAGCCTTGTTTATCCATGATATGTCTCCGGAGAGAAGGCCCTTGTGTCCAGATAATCTGACATTCCCTCCCTATCCCCAAGATGGACTGAAGTGCTGGTTTACCTCTTGGGTTGTTTACCAGTTTGGTAACTAGGTGCGACCTGTTGATAGCTGGTGTAGGCCAGGAGACCAAATTTGGGTTGAGGGGACATTGAGGCTCTGAGCTGCTTTCCCTCCTTCCAGGGCTGGGCGGCCAAGGAGCCATGCCTACCTGGGGGGCTGGCTCCCCGTCCCCTGACCGTTTTGCGGTGTCTGCGGAGGCCGAGGACAAGGTGCGGGAACAGCAACCCCACGTGGAGCGCATCTTCAGGGTGGGGATGAGCGTCCTCCCGAAGGACTGTCCTGAGAACCCTCACATCTGGCTGCAGCTGGAGGGCCCCAAGGAGAACGCCAGCAGAGCCAAGGTGAACGCCTCTCCCTGACCCTTCCGGGAAAACAATGACTCCCTCCCCCGAGGAGGCAGAAGAGAGGAGGGGCTGGGGAGGATCTGCACTCTTTGCTTGTCTCACTGGCCCTGAGCTTTGAGGAACTTCCAAACTCTCTATTTGTCAAGAGTTTTGGTTTCATTTCTGCTGCGATGACCCAGATTCTGGCAGGGCTTGGAGATAAGTGACTCAGTTCAAATCAGTTTGTACTCTTTGGGAGAGAAGAGATAATCTGGTTGGGCAAGCAGGCCCCACCAAGGAATTCACCGTGGGGTGGGAGGCCACACTGATTCCTTTGGAGTTAGTCAGGACTTACAGAACGGCACGACCAAATACCATCCTTGTGGTCCTAGTTTGTTTCCCTATCTATAAAATGTGACTAATAACAGTATCCACCTCACTAAACTTACTGTGAATTAGATAAAGCATGTAAAGCGTGAGTTCAGTAAAAGTTATCAATGATGATCATTACGATGGAAATATACAACACACATACACACACGTAAATGTTTAGAAGAGACAGCCTTTTAACCAATTAATTATAACAGTTTCTTAAGTTGAGGCAAGTTCTAAATGGAAATTCAGCCACAGGCTGTCAACTGAAAAGGCAAAGAAGTGAGTTTCTCGATCCCCTCTTAACTGCCACGTTTTTCAGGATCTGTAGGGCTCCATTGCTCTGCTCAGGCATCCTGGAGCTCAGAGGAGAGCAGCGGCCCCGAAGGAGCTATTGGGCCACTTAGGATTCCAGCAGTCTCTTTTTTTTTCCTACCTCCCCTCCCCACCTTTTCCCCCAGGAGTACCTGAAGGGTCTCTGCAGCCCAGAGCTACAGAATGAAATTCACTACCCACCCAAACTGCACTGCATCTTTCTGGGAGCCCAGGGCTTCTTCCTTGATTGCCTGACTTGGAGCACATCAGCCCACCTGGTGCCGGGGGCGCCCGGCTCGCTGATGGTCAGCGGCCTGACCGAGGCCTTTGTCATGGTCCAGAGCCGAGTGGAGGAGCTGGTGGAGCGCCTGAGCTGGGACTTTCGGCTGGGGCCATCCCCTGGAACCTCTCAGTGTGCTGGAGTGCTGAGAGAATTCTCTTCTCTGCTGCAGTCCCGGGGGGATGCCCACACAGAGGCCCTGCTGCAGCTGCCCCTTGCTGTCCAGGAAGAACTGCTGAGCCTGGTGCAAGAGGCATCCAGGGGGCAGGGGCCCCAAGCATTCCCGTCCTGGGAGTGGGGGAGCCCAGGTCTGCTGGGTGCTCAGCACCAGGGAGTCAGGAGTCCCCTTAGTGACGGCAGGGAGTCTCTGGACACAGGACCTGCAGGGTGGCAAGAGTCAAGGGGAGAGAGACGTGCTATGGAGAAGGAGGGGACAAAGCACGGTGGTCCCAGGGAGATGGATTTGGGGTGGAAGGAGTGGCCCGGGGAAGAGGCCTGGGAGAGACAAGTGGCCTTCAGGCCACAGTCAGGAGAAGGAGAGGCAGGGCAGGCAGTGCCTCTGAAAGGGAAGGCCCTGGGGAAGGAGGGGGTGCCTCAGGAAAGAGGAAGGTTCTGGGTCCAGGGCGAGCCTCCTGGCACCCAGGGCCCCTGTCAGAAGGCAGCTCAGCCCCGGGGAGCCTCCCTCCTGCAGCGGCTCCATAATGGGGAAGCCTCACCTCCAAGAGTGCCCAGCCCCCCACCAGCGCCTGAACCCCCTTGGCACTGCGGAGATCGAGGGGACAGAGGAGACAGGGCAGACAAGCAGCAGGTTGTGGCTCGAGGTCGGGGGTCTCCGTGGAAACGAGGCACCCGGGGGGGTAATTTGGTGACTGGCACGCAGCGTTTCCAGGAGGCCCTCCAGGACCCTTTCACCCTGTGCCTTGCCAACGTGCCGGGCAAGCCAGACCTCCGCCATATTGTCATCGATGGCAGCAACGTGGCCATGGTGTGAGTACCTGGTGGGGCTGAGAGTCCTGGGGAGGGGGATGAGATGACGAGATGGGCAGTTGCGTTCACCTTGGGGATATGTGCGAAGTGGGGGGCAGTACAGCCAGGCTGCCAGGCCCCAGAATGCTGACCCCTTTCCACTGCAGGCACGGCCTCCAGCACTACTTCTCCAGCCGGGGCATTGCCATTGCTGTGCAGTACTTCTGGGACCGTGGCCACCGCGACATAACTGTCTTTGTGCCTCAGTGGCGTTTCAGTAGGGACTCCAAGGTCAGAGGTGAGTTGGGCCTGGTCTTTTGTGTCCGGGGATGGGCCCTGCTTCCACCTTGAGGATAACCCCATTGTGCTCCTCTGTTTCTCTAGAGGGTCACTTCCTGCACAAGCTGTATTCCCTCAGCCTGCTCTCCCTCACTCCCTCCCGGGTCTTGGATGGCAAGAGGATCTCTTCCTATGACGACAGGTACTTGCTTCTCTCTTGGTCACAGGCTCGACATTCAAGGAGCCAAGTGGGAGACTGAGGGAGAGACAGAAGCTCCTGACCCTGCACACTGTAAGCCTGAGTCGTGGGACAGGGGTCAGTTCTCCTCCGTGAGCCCCTATGATTGGGGAGGTAAACCTGCCCTGCAGGCAGGATGAGATGGATGGTGGACAGCTCTGTTTGTCCACTCATCCTTCACTTTTCACTCATCAAACTAAAGGATGCCTCATATTTATATAGTGCCTTACTGTCTAGAAAATACTGATTTAATGGAAAGATGGGAAAGCCAATGACATGAATAGCTGACAAATGCCTCTTAGAACCTAGATGTCCAAACACATAGAGAAATTCCCCAACCTTCTGGAAAAACCAGAGTAAATGTTCAAAATAACGATAAATGAAGAAACGCGTTCCATGCATAATAAGACTGTACAAAACATGGTATAATAAAAGATAGTGAAAGATCACTGGTCTTAGAATTTGCAGGTCTGGATTTGAGTCCCAGGTTGCACAGTCATTGACTGTGGAGTCTCTTAGTGGATTAATCTCTTTGTCTCAAGGTCCTCTTCCATTCATTCCTCCTCCTTGTGAATGTCAAAAGAAGCTAAGGTATGTGTTTTTCTCACTCAAGGTGCTGGGCAGGAGGGCAGTGATATTCCTTAGTTTTTCATGGATCCAATCAAGTGTGGCAGAGGGTCTTACCTCTGTTGTACAGAAATGGAGACGGAGGGTCAGAGTAGTTAACTTTCTTGGCAAAGGCTATGAAGTAGCAAAGGGAAAATGAGAACTTAGAGCTGCTAGCTGGTTTAACTGAAAAACACGGGGCACATTCCCTCCCCAGTGTGCACACAGCGTGGGAGATGGGCGGATTTTAAAAGCTAACTAACCAATTTAAAAAAACTAGTGACAAGTTCTTTATTCTCTAGGATTTTCGGTTTTAAATTAAAAACGAGTTTCCAAACTGAAGTGATTATATATTTTGTTTTTTCAAATACTTAGCTCTTACTCCCTAACAGGAAAATGGTATTCTACAAAAAGTTCACGTTCTCCCGATGCTATTCTGTTTTATGTCTAGATTTCACAGGTTATCTGCACTATGGAATCTTCTTTACACGCCAGCACTGACACACTTAAAACTGAAGGTTGAGTCAGTTGTAATAAATTTTGAAGGCACATGTCTGTACAGTTGTGTACGTCCTGATAGGCAGACAGCACAATATGAATTTGGAATTTTGCCTAGTTACAGTGAAAAACACAGTGGCACGTAGCACAGGCCTACTGAATACTGCGGAACAACGTATGATGTAACGTGATAACAGTATTAAAATATGCTTAACTTGAAAATACCTTTTGTACATTATATGATACCATATACATTTTTATGTCATCTTCTTAATTTGTTTCCCAGACAGAAACTCAGAACCAGACACCTGTCACACCGAATCCTGATTACTAGTCCTCTCTATACCACACTGTCTTTCAAATACTGACTGCCTGCTTAGTACTAGGTGCGAGGCCTGCCGAAGGAAGCAGGAATGCAGGGAATCAGGGAAGACCTGATTCTCAACTTCAAAGAGCCCAAAGAAACTGTAAACCAAACAGTACAGAATGGAGAGGAAAGGGATCCCCCTTCTGGCTGGGGTTTTGTGGGAAGAGAAGGCTTTGAGAGTTTTTGTTGATTGATTGACAAGGACATGGGATGCGTTGGAGCTCTAGGTTTCAAACCTGTTAAAAAGGACTCACCTCATGAGTCATACCCCAGTCCTGTGGAATCAGAATTACTAGAGTGGGGCCCAGGCATCTATTTTTTTAAAGTTCCCCTGGTGATTCCGTTCATCAGGGAGGTTGGGGAAGCACCTTCCAGATGGAGGGAATAGTTTGAGAAACATGGAAGTCGGACAGCATGGGGCATGTTTGAAGAACAGGGTGTAATCTGATCATTGACTTTGGCAGGAGCTGAGTACATTAGGGAGTATGGGGCGAGATAAGGCCATAAGAGTGGCTTGGAGCTGGGTTCTAGACGGCCTTGGCTGCCAGGCCTGGGCATGTGGAAATATTCGGTAGATAAAGGGCATGTTTGGAAGACTTTTGTGTAGGGAAGACCATGTTCTTGGGGGAGGTCAGGAGAGACTGGAGGGTGGTAAGCGGCTGGGGGCAGGGGACCCCCTCATCAGGAGGCTATGCAGTAGTACCACGCTTGCAATGTCCAAGTAGCTCAGATGGTAATGGTGGGACTGGAAAGGAAGGAAGCAGAGTGGAAAGGCTTTCAGAGGAGGAGCATGATGGATCTGGGACTGGAAAGGAAGGAAGCAGAGTGGAAAGGCTTTCAGAGGAGGAGCATGATGGATCTGTGACTGATTCATGGGGGCACGGTGGAAGAAGACAGAGCCAGAGCCAGATCTTTCTGTCTCATACTAATGAGGCACAAAGTGTTGAGTGGAGGATTGTGGTGACTTGAGGGGATGCTATTGGGGAACCACGATGGATTCATCTTTCATGGGTTTCCTTTCTAACCCATGGCGCCTGTATGCAGTCAGTCACCTGGTGGCTGGATCAAGGTGAGGGGGCCAGATCTCCATCACCAGAAGTGGGTCACAGGAGTCGATAACGCTCTTTGGGGTTGGGACCTTGGAGAATCCCAATATGGCTGCCGTGGTTTTCGTGACAGGTTCATGGTGAAGCTGGCTGAAGAGACCGATGGGATCATTGTCTCCAATGACCAGTTCCGGGACCTGGCAGAGGAGTCTGAGAAGTGGATGGCAATCATTAGAGAGCGGTGAGGGAGCCCTCCCCTGAGCACAGGGCACGGACTCAGACCTTTCTCTAAAACCAGCTCTGCTGTGCCACCGGGTGAGGACTCTGGGAAGGGGCTGACATTGCTTTGCGAAGGATGGTAGCTGGCAGCTTCTGATGGTGTTGGTCTTAACTGTCCGGGAGGTGGGCAGAGGCCCCTCTGTGACCACACATTCTCTGTGCCCATCCAGCCTGCTGCCCTTCACCTTCGTGGGAAACCTCTTCATGGTGCCTGATGACCCATTGGGGCGAAATGGCCCTACACTGGATGAGTTCCTGAAGAAGCCGGTCAGGTAATGCCTCAGACTCTCCTAGGCAGCCCTGGCTTTTGCTCTGCAGGGACCTTGCAGGCCTGGAGAATTGGGGGAAGAATGACCTCAATCTGGGACAGCTTTATTCTGTAGTAGTTCAAGTTGCCTTGGGCTTGGCCCAAGGAATCCTGACTCAGACCCTCCTGGCTGGGAGGGAAACTCCTGTTTCCTGTTTTCCCTAATCAGTGTGTTGGATGGAGTTATTTGGAAGGTGGTTGCTTTTACTTATAGCCAGCTGCATTGAGCATGCCCTCTGTTGGACATAAAGTGATTAATTTATTAGACTAGAACTAGATAGTGGCAGGTTCACCTTCCAGGTTCCAAAGGAACAGGCCATCTTCCCTTCAGAAGTGGGTTGATACTGCCCCTCAGTGGTCAGTTTCTGGAACTTCAGGGTCGCTCCCCAGAGCCCAGACTGGGCAGGGCAGTTAACCTGGGAGCGGAGAGCAGGGAGGCCCACTGGGCTTTAACCTCCCTCGAGGATGCTTATCAGCTCTTCCTGTTCCCTCTGCTTCTTCCCAGAGCCCAGGGGTCTTCTAAGGCTCAGCATTCTGCCAGGGGCTTCACAGAACACAGTAATCAGCAGCAGGGGAGAAAAGAAGAGGAAAAAGGCAGTGGTGGCATTCGGAAGACGCGGGAGACAGAGCGGCTCCGGCGCCAACTGCTGGAGGTGTTTTGGGGCCAGGATCACAAGGTGGACTTCATCCTGCAGCGGGAGCCGTACTGCCGGGACATCAACCAGCTCTCTGAGGCCCTGCTCAGTCTCAACTTTTGAGCCTCACCTGTCTTAGGGACTGCCACCCCGTCAGCTCCAGCCTCATCCAGCTCAGCGCATTCTGTGAGGGTCCCTCTGCTGCTCAGACCCTGACCCAGTCTCACCCTGAGTTGGTGCTTTGTGTCAGGGAAGCACCAAGGAAGCGCATTCGTGTGTGGGGAATGCTCTTGCCTGGGGCACTTTGGGGACAGGTCTGTAAGGTGACCTGATCTCATCTTGAGTCAGGACCTCAACCAGCTCTCAGGAGGTTCTGCTCAGCTAACTTCTTAACCTTGCCTTATGCAGGGTTTCTCTAGGGAATGGGGGCTGCTGGGAAGGGTGGGTCACGGAGATGGGGACTGTCGGCCCCTCCTCCACGCTGTGCTGGGGATGGAGGCTAGGGTGGGTGAGAGGGGAATGTAGAATAGGTGGCCAGGAAGCTAAGCCTTTCCTCCTCCTGGCTGCTGCTCTGATGGCCAGAGAACAGGACGAGTCCCAGGCCTGGCTGGGCTCCTGGGCGCATCAAAGGGAATGCTGGGCCCTGGAAAGGCTAGTGTTATGGGCTCTGGGTCACAGTGGGGCAGCAGGGATCTGGTGGAGAAGGCAGAGGGAGAGTTGGCTTCTGGTCTCAGCTATGCCTGCCTGTGACCTTGATTGATCTTGGTCTTTACTTCCGCCTACAAGTCAGGGGTAAAAATGCCTGTTGGGAGGAGAGATGAGAACGTGGAGGAAAGCTCCTTGGAGGAAAGGTACTTGGACCAAGCCTCAGGTGTGTCTGTCTGTGGTTGCACAGGCTTCCTAACCAAAACCTCACTTTCAGAGAGCTGAGGGTCCTCTGTCCCCAGGACCTGTGCCCTAGATTTTTTACATTGCATCAGTATAACGTGCCCTATAATGGCTGCGTCCCTTTTGGGCAACCCCCCCCAAATCCACATTTACAAAACAGTTAATTAGGGGTGACTTTGCATTACCAGAAAACTCTCAGGGTTCCTTCCTATCAATGGCAGCTCTCCTGTTGCATTCAGGAGTTTGTTTACAGTTGAACGAATGTGTCAGAAAGTCCGCAGTCCCCGGTTAATGCACTTGCTCGAGCGTTGAGCAGTCACCAAACCAATGAAGCCATGTTCTGCGAGGAAAACGTTCATGTGACCTGACCCTGGCATCTTCTTTACAGAACATATATGTTGCATAAAGCGAGACCCACTTCTGCTCTGTGTGTGCGTGTATGCGGATGGGAGGGTTTATAGAGTTTGTATGTAGAGGAACCAATCTGGAAAACGAAAATTGAAGAATCAGAGTCAGAAGGTACTTGACTGGCCACCAGACCAGCTGCTGTCACCTCAGGACATTCTCTTTCCTCCTTGATTCCTACAGGTCATTGTCCTGTATCTGCTTGAAGTCCTCCTGTACCAGGGAATTTACTACCTCCGAGGCAGCACATCCATCCATGGACAGTACTAGCCAGTCCTTCCTTTAGTGCATCCCCAAATATGCTTTTCTGTTACTTCTACCTTTGAGGCCAGTCATTCCCTCAGGAACAGTACAGAGCCAGTCAACTTCCTAAAGAGTCCAAAACCAGATAAAGAAGTTAAGACAGGTGTTCCTGGATTCTGTGCTGTCTGGGCCCTGCAGCAAGTCCCTGGACATGGCCCTCTTTTTAGGCTGATTTCTGTTCCCTGAGTGGCACAGGGAGTTGAAATCACCCCAGATCCTTGTATCAGCAACTAGCATGCGGAGCTGAATGATGATGGAGAGGGTCCTAGGGTCCCAGTGTCTTTGCCCCTCCCCATTGGTGAGATCCACCACTACACTGCACTGAGCTGGGCTGGGGGCAGGCGAGTTGGAGAGGCTAGTCGGGGTGGTAACAGTGATTCAAAGACAACCCATAGTCCCCTCAGAAGAAAGGAGATTGGTTAATATGGCCTGAATTGGGGGGTAGGGGAACTGCTTCTGGTCAAACTGTGGCAGAAACCAGGGTCGATAAAAAGGGAGAGGCTCCTTGATGAATACTTGGGACTCTTTTTCCCTGAAAGGATTGAGTTTGTAGCTTTTGATAGGTTCCTTGTACCTTTCACTTTCAATGCTGGTGGGTATGCAGTGGGCTCGAAGTATCTTCTGCCCCTTTGTGCTAGGGATCCTGGTTGACTGAAGTGGCCCCAGTCAGATGAGAGGCAAGTCCTTATCTTTTGACAGTCCTAAGCTTTGCACAGCTTTGTCCTGCTGCAGCCTGATGAACTGGGGCCAGTGTGTGATTGCTTTATCAATTCATTGCTGTTCAGTGACAGACTGAAGGCTGTCCTGGACTTGGGCCTTGTCCCTTCCTCTGCTGGCATCCTAATGGCACTGTGTGAAACAAGTATGCAGGGTGACCACAGAGCCCACTGGAAATGGATCACCATTCTTTTTGCCTCTACCTTTGTCATAACCTCGTGCCTCAAATTTGTTGCCAGCTCTTTTGGCAATGGAGGGACCAAGAAGGGAGATGTTGCACATTATAACTTTCAAAACCCCGTGTAAAGTAAAGGGTCTTCTAGGATGGCACTCCTTGAAATAAATTTCAGAACCTAGGCCAAAGAGATGAGCTGAAGCTAGTGAGATGATTTATCTTTATTGCCTAAACCGCGGAACATTCTCTACACAGCAAAAAGGAGAAATGGGCCAGGAACAGGACATGCAGGGAAACCAAACTTGGGAATTTATTTAGGAGCAGTTGAAGAGGTTAAGGTCCCAACTTGATGAGACTGCAACCTTGAAACAGCAGACAGTCTCTCAGTTCAATAAGGTGAGGCAACAGGACAATGAGAAAGAAAGAGGACTCCCTAAGAACCAGATGGTTTCAGGTTTCAAGTAGAGGAGAACCTGAGCTCATAGTTTCTCATTAGGAAGCCCTCGCTGAGGGACAGGCATCAGGCCCTTCCTTGAGCCTCCCCCACCTAGCCTATGACTTCCTTCAAGGCGGCCCCCAGCTCTGGGAAAGAATACTGGTAGCCAGCAGCCAGTGTCCGCCTTGGGACCACCTTCTGGCCCTCCAGCAGCATGACGGCACGTTCTCGCCCAAAGACAGCTTGTACCACAGTGCTGGGGAGAGGGATGAAGGCTGGGCGGCCCAGGGCTGTGCCCAAGGCCCGGGCAAACTCAGCGTTGGTAGTGGAGGAGGCTGGAGCCACTCCGTTCAGGACCCCTTGCACGTGGCTTGCTTCAAGGGCGTGGGCCAGGATTCCCGCCAAGTCTCTGATGTGAATCCAGGGGAAGAACTGGTGGCCTGAGCCGATGGGGCCCCCAAGGCCCAGGCGGAAGGGCAGCAGCATGTGACCAATGGCACCGCCTCCACGGCCCAGCACAACCCCTAGAGCAGGCAAGAAGGACGGTACAGGAAGGCCCCTCAGCCTCCAGGCAGTCCCACTGTTCCTCCCTGCTTCCCCTTCCTCACCTTTTCCCCATGCTGACTTTGCTCTGTGGCAGGCAAGGGGTGTGGCTCTCTTTAGGATGTCCCGCCCTCCCACCTGTAGGTTAGCTAGAAGTGGAGGCATCCTCTGTAAGCCCAGCTCCCCTTTTCCCCCCACCCTCCCAGCCCAGAGAAGACATTCCAACCCTGTCTGATACCCAGGCCCCTGGTTCTCACCGGAGCGCACCACCACTTGGCGTGTAGAATCTCCAGGAAGCCTCGCTGCAGCTTCCCATTTGGTTACAAGGTTGGAGAAAAAGTCAAAATCTCCTCCTGGGCTGTCTTCATCGTACTCGGCTGTCAGGCTGGGCTGGTAGTACGCTGCCGGTGGAACAGCACTTGTTTGCTCTGGGTGTCCTTGGTCCTGTCTGGCCCTTGGCCTCACCCTCCTTGGCCCTTGGGATCTCCCCATGGGAACTCAGAGCCATGGATATTTTCCCCTTGATCTTCTCCATGAGCTGACCTGTTCCGGCCCTGGAGTCATTCTTATTTTTCGTTATGGGGCTAAGCTGAGGTGCTAGAGTGAGAAGCTAAGAACAAAGACTTGGGTGCCAGGCTGCCTTGAGTTTTAATCTCAGCTCCACCATTTATTAACTCTGTAACTTCAGGCAAATTACATAACCTCTCTGTGCAGAATTTTTGCATCTTTAAAATGGGAATAATAGTACCTACTGCATAGGTTTCTCGTGAGGATTAAATGTAATATGTGCAAATCACTTAGAATAGTGGCTAATGTGTGTGTGTGTATGCGTGTGTGTGTGTGTATATATATATATATATATTTGTTATTTGGTCCCAAAGGTAAAATACAAGAATCAAGAATTCTGTTCCTAAAGAACTGTGCTATAAGAAATAAGGGACCTGGAAGTAGGTGGGACTTTCCCTGGCACTGGGAGCAGTGCCACTCCCCTCACTTCCTCTGAGGTCCCCATTTCTCAGTGAAAGTACACAAAAGTCAGGAGGAATATGCATGGAATGAGGGCCTAGGTAGTTCCCGTGCTTGGAAAAGACCAGCACTCTGGGGCCTGAGTTGCCCCTCACTGTGCTCCCTCCTTTCCCTGGCTAGTCTAAGGGTTGGTGGTGTGGGACATACCTACACCTGTGACTAAGACCCAGGCCTGGGGGGATTGTGGGGCCTTGGCAATGGCTCTAGCCAGCATTTGGGTGGTCTCCAGGCGGCTGCTGAGAACCTCTTTTTGGAAGGCTTCATTCCACCTGCAGGAGAAACGGGAAATAAAATGCCACTAAATACATGCACATACCCTTCCTTCCCTCTCTTTCCCTGGGGCCCATCCATATCCGTTTCTAATAAAACCCTGCACTGCAGCTTAGAGAAATGGTCCATCTCTTCTGTAGAAGGAAAAGGTATGTCTACTTTGGGCATCCTGAGTGGGGAGTAAGGTCCACCAGCTGGGCGGGAAGAAGGGCAAGTGGGTGTGGAGGAGTGGGGGTGGGGGAATGAGCAGTCCGGGATAAGGGTTGAGTTCTCAATCTGGAAGTCCCATTCTCCACAGCTCACAGGTTCTCCTCAGAGTCGGCCCTCTCCTCCCTCTGCTCTGAAGGATGTCAGCTTCAGGGCCCGGCTGACCTGCGGAGAGGGTTGAGGATGTTCTCTCCCGCCAGGTTGACGGCGGCATCGCAGCGGGGCAGCCCCGACGTAGCGAGCTCATCCTGTTGGAGAAAGCACACAGTGCCCGCGAGCCCTCGCCCTGCGCCACCAAACTAGGCCCCCCCATCCCCCATGCTTCCAGAATTTGGACATACCCACGTGATCCGACCAGGACCTGGCTTTCGGGAGACCAACGTCACTTCGTGGCCCCTGGCCTTCAGCAGCTGGGTTAGGGCTGTCCCAATGAAGCCCGTCCCGCCACCTGATCAGAAAATGAGAGGTGTTTACCCTCCCGGGGGCGCCTTCCATCCCCACGTGGCCCCCTCTTCCAGTGCCCTCTCATCTGACGCCAGACTTCTCCCCTCCTCGCCCCCTCCCCGCGATGCAGAGGTGACACAGGTCACAGAGCTTAGGGAGATTCGGCTTCTAGGGCTCTGAGGCCAAGGCCAGGTTGCCTGTGCACGAGACGGTGCCCTCTCTCAGAAACGGCCTCCTAGCCCTCAATTTCTGGCTATGTTTTCTTTGTATAAACCGGCCTCCTCCCACTCCCCCTTCCTGCCCTCCCTCACCCACAAGAACCCTCATAGTGACCAGAACCTAACGCGCCTGCGCAAGATTTAGAGTCCGCCTCCTCTAGGACGACTGCAGCCTTTCTGCGCATGCGTCTTTCGGGAAGCGCCCTCCACTTGTGGGGCGGGCAGGACTGGGCGTGGCCCTGCCTGGCGACCCGGAAGAATTCGTAGTGAAGGCTGTATATTTCACTGCAAGGAGAGGCGGGGATCTTGGCAAGGAGGCCGGGGGGTGGGGAAATAGGCTGAGGGGGCGGGGAAAGAAGGGGAGGAGGCGGAGGAGGGAAGGTTTTAGTGTAGAAAAAACCTTTGACCTAAAGCCCGGAGCTGCTGAGTCCTCCGAATTCTGGCTGTCTCTTCAGTTTGGTGGATACGTAGTACAAGAGAATCCGTCCAGAGGTACAATGGATTTCTTTCTACCCGGCATATTATTTCACCTTTTCTTCTCCCTGTTCCGGCTTCTTCCTGTCGGCATTTAAACGTTCTCAAGTTCCCCTCGACTTAAAATAACTCTTCTCCAGCCCTCTTCTTCCTCCGCTAATGTCCTATCTTTCTCTTCACCTTCCTAGCCAAACTTCTTAAAAGAGTGGTGTTCATTTTCTACTTCTACTTTACATCCGTCTGGCTTTGCCTTTATCATTCATTGCCCCTCTCGCCAATATCACTAATTTCCCACGTGTCACCAAAACTAATGCCTAGTTTTCAGTCGTTTTTCTTGACCTCTGTATCACTGGACACTTGCTGACTCCTCCCTCCCTTTGGAAATGCTCTTTTCTCGGCCTCAAGGAAAGCCACACTCTCTTCTGGGTCTTTCGCCCAGCTTTATTCAGTCTGTGTTGCTTGCTCCACCTCCTCTAAGGTCTTACAATGTTGATATTCCTCAAAGCTGGATCCTACGGATCTTCCTTTCTTCCCATTGTGCACTTTCTCCCAAGAATCTACCTCGGTGAATTCGGTTACCAGTTTTTTCAAAGAAGACTTCCCGAATCGCCTATGAACTATAGGAGAGCCTCAGAGCTCCTGAATCCTATAAAAACTTCCCACTGGATATATCTTCTTGGATATCTAAAACCCTTTTGATTTTACTTACTAAATATCTCCCAGATGCATCTATTTCTATCTCTGCCACCATGACTCTTCTTCAAGTTATTATCCTCTTTCGTCTATTTTCTGCAATAGTCTCTTTAATAGATTTCTGCTTCTGCATGTTTTTTTCTCTCCAAACTGTTCCACACACTGCAAGTGGAATGATCTTTTAAAAATATGTGGGGGAATTCCCTGGTGGTCCAGTGGTTAAGACTCTGTGCTCCCAAGGCAGGGGGCCTGGGTTTGATCCCTGGTTAGGGAGCTAGATCCCACATGCATGCTGCAACTAAGAGTTAGCATGCCGCAAATAAAGAATCTGCATGCTGCTACTAAAGATCCCACATGCCGCAACGAAGATACTGCACACAGCAACGAAGATCCCACATGCCGCAACTAAGACCCAGCGCAGCCAAATAAATAAATATTTAAAAATATATATATAAAAAAAATATGTGGGAGGAACACTTTGTGGCATATGAATCCTGAAACACTCCCGTTACAAATGGATATGCTGGATAGAATTGAACACATCTTCACTTAAATGCGTTGTCGAGTTAGCTAGAAAATAAAAGAACTCTCCAGAGACCAAAAACAAAGTGTGCTTTGGGACTGAGGCTGTCCTGTGCATTGTCAGTCAGTCTTTGTAACCCAGAGGCCTGGTTGACAGGAGACAATACCTGGGACAGTGCGGGGGTGGGGAGCTGTGGGGAGAGGGGGAGGAGAGTCTGCTAAATCAGATGCCTTTAGACCCCAGATTCAGGAGGGTGGAGGTCCATCAGTATCCTCATGGAAGTGAGGTGGGAATCCCTTCCAGAGCTTTGTGCCCCTTGTAAGAGGGGACATACATAGGGACAGTGCTCTGATCCCAGCAACCACTCCTCCTCCCCTGAGAGGCTGATGGAGAGCAGGTTTGTAATGCCTTAGAGTCTTTTTACTCTGGGGTTCTGGAGATGGGTGGGTCAGCTTCTCCCTCCTCCTCAGCCTCTCCTTTGACAACTGATCTAGTTAAGTTAAACCGTTCGCAGATCTCAAAGTCCATCTGACACTTTGGCAGTTAAAACGTTCAAATCCGAGCCAGACAACAAGACCTGAGAAATTTCTGTCTGCACATCTGGGTGTAGGGGCAAGTGCACCTGGTGCCCTTCAGGAAGACAAGGGTCCCTCCTGAGTCTGTAGCAATCACAAGGACTTCTTTCATTGAAATGGGACAGTTTCTCCCACAGCTGCTTCCTGAAACAGCAAAAGGAGTTGAGCACAGTCTCTCTGGGTGGTCAGGCCATCACTATGGGGCGGGACAGGAAGCCAGGACTCAGGGAGAGATCTTCCTCTCAGCGTGGGCTGGGGCAGTGCAGGATGAGGGGTTTGCTGGCAACTCTGCACCTTCCCCCATGCCAGCTCTTTGTGAATGCCCCCTGCTTCATTTTGCTTGGGCAGATTTTTGCAACTTCTCTCAGGCTCTGGGATGTAATTTGCTAAATGCTATTCACATCATCATTTCACATAGTTTCTAATTAAAGTATGATAGGACCAACCAACCAATCAACCAAGATCCTAACATGGAGACCCAACAGATAAAGGAGCCTAGAACCCCTCTGGTCCCCCTTTTTATAAATTTATTTATTTATTTTTGGCTGCATTTGGTCTTTGTTGCTGTGCGCGGCCTTTCTCTGGTTGCGGTGAGCAGGGGTTACTCTTCGTTGCGGTGCACGGGCTTCTCATTGCGGTGGCTTCTCTTGTTGCGGAGCACGGGCTCTAGGCGCGCGGGCTCAGTAGTTGTGGCTTGCGGGCTCTAGAGCGCAGGCTCAGTAGTTGTGGCGCACGGGCTTAGTTGCTCCGCGGCATGTGGGATCTTCCCGGACCAGGGCTCAAACCTGTGTCCCCTGCCTTGGCAGGCGGATTCTTAACCACTGCGCCACCAGGGAAGCCCTGGTCCCCTTTTTTTAACATAGTCTCTTTAGACCCCAGAGTTTGTGGAGATAGAAGTGAAACCAAGCAACTCAGATTGGGACTTGAACCCACTTGCCGGGACTCGAACCTGGCCAAAACCTAGATTGGGACTTGAACCCATGGACCTTTTTTTTTTTTTAATTAATTAATTTTTATTTATTTTATTTTTGGCTGCATTGGATCTTCATTGCTGTGCGCGGGCTTTCTCTAGTTGCGGTGAGCAGGGGCTACTTTTCATTGCGGTGCGCAGGCTTCTCATTGCGGTGGCTTCCCTTGTTGTGGAGCACGGGCTCTAGGCGCGCGGGCTTCAGTAGTTGTGGTGCACGGGCTTAGTTGCTCCACAGCTTGTGGGATCTTCCCGGACCAGGGCTCGAACCCGTGTCCCCTGCATTGGCAGGCGGATTCTTAACCACTGTGCCACCAGGTAAGTCCCAGTTGCATTGTAGTTTTAATTTGTATTTTCCTGATTACTAATAAAGTTGGGTGCCTTTCATATGTTTATTGGCCATTTGGATATCTTATTTTGTGAATTTCCTGTTCAAGTCTGTCAGTGTTTCTTTCGGGTTGTCTTATTTTTTTTCTTATTGATTGACAGGCATTATCTGTAAATTCTGCATGTGAGCCCTTTGTTGGCATATGTGCTGTAAGGATCTTCCTCCACTGGGTGGCTTGCCTTTTCACTCTCTTAAAGATGTCTTTTGATGAGAAGTCCTTCTTGTAATCCAATTTATCAAATCATTTTTCCTTTAAGACAGTAATTCTCATTCTCAACTGGGGGTGAATTTCAGATAAAATACAGGACCCCTAGTTAAATCTGAATATCAGATAAACAATGAAAAAATTTAATTATTTCCCAGGAACTTTTTGGGACACACACTATTTTTGTTGTTGTTGTTGTTGAATCTGAGATTCAATTTTAACTGTGTGTTCTGTCCCCCCTCACCAAACATGGCAACATTTCCCCCAGGGGACATTTGGCAATGTTCTGGAGACATTTTTCATTGTCATAACCGGGGCAGTGGTGGTGGTGCTACTGGCATCAGTGGGTAGAGGCCAGGGATGCTTTTAAACATCCTACAATGCATGGGACATTCCCCCACAACAAAAATTTATCCTGTTCAAAATATCAGTAGTGCAAGGTTGAGAAACTTGTTTTAAGGTTAGTGATTTTTGTGTGCCTTGAAGAAATCTTTCTAAACCCCAAGGTGATAAAGATACTCCTGTCATATTGTCTAGAAGTTTTATTATTTTATTTTTAATGTGTGGGACACCTGGAACTGATGTTTGTGTGTGTGTGAGATAGGGGTCAAATTTCATTTTTCCCCATGGATATTCACTTGACCCAGCAATATGCACTGAAATGAGTGTCCTTTCCCACTGCCCTGTTACTTCCTCCTCTGCCATAAACCAAGTGTCCATGGATGAATGTGTCTTTTTCTGGACTCTGTTCTGTTTCATTGCTGTAATTGATTGTCTTTGCATCAACATCACATTGTACTAATTATAGTAGATTTAATAAATCTTGATTTCGGGGTGTATCTTAGTTTGGGTTTTCCCAGAAACAGACCCTGATAACAAAGACTTGAGTGCAAGTAATTTATTTGTGATGTGATTCCTGGAAGGGGTGTGGCTTTAGGACTGTCAACCAAAGACGTGAGAGACGGAACAAGCCAAAGGACTCAATGGAAGGTTCTCTCAGGGATTGGGTGCAGACAGGAAAAAGGCCCTATTCTCCACTCACCTCTTCAGATCCACCCTCCTCCCTGCTCTGTTACCCACCTTTTGCTTCATTTGTATCATTTTTTTTTTTAGATTCCACATATAAGCTGTATCATATGATATTTGTCTTTCTCTGTCTGACTTACTTCACTTAGTATGATAATCTCTAGATCCATCCATGTTGCTGCAAATGGCATTATTTCATTCTTTTTAATGGCTGAGTAATATTCCATTGTATATAAGCACCACATCTTCTTTATCCATTCCTCTGTCGATGGACATTGCTTCCATGTCTTGGCTATTGTAAACACCACTGCAATGAACATTGGGGTGCATGTATCCTTTTGAACCATGTTTGCAAAAAGCAGATTTTAGTTTGAGAACTTTCTAATCTGAATGGTCAGAAAGTGGAGTAGCCACCTTGCTTGGTGATCATCAGATGAGGATGAGGTAGGAGGGTTTAAGCATTTGGTTAGAGTGGCGGGTGGGTAAGTTAAGTTCCTTTGAGTGAATAGCCTTAGGTGAAGGCTCAGCTCTGGCTGGAGGTACACTGTTTAGCCTCCTCACTTTTTTTTAAAAAATTTAATTAATTAATTAATTTTTTGGCTGCGCCTCGCGGCATGTGGATCTTAGTTCCCTGACCAGGCATTGAACCCGTGCCCCCTGCAGTGGAAGCGTGGAGTCTTAACCACTGGACCACCAGGGAAATCCCTAGCCTCCTCACTTCTGTCCCTGCCTTTTTGGTAGAACCCAGGGAAGCTGTCTGCTTTGGACTGTAATTGTGTAGTGTTTGTGCTGGGCAGGTCCTAGGCTGTTCTTTTCCATGGCATGGGGAAATCCTCTTATATTTGGGCTAATTCTCCTGCAGATGTAAAGTTTTCCTTCTTCTTATCAGACCCCAGCATCTGACAGCTGGAGCCATGACTTTCTCTGCATCTCTGAATCAAATCTGCACTGGTGGTTGATCTTGTCTTTTCTGGGTGAGCTGGTTGAAGAGATCAGTGTGGCATCAACAGCTTTTTCCACACTCTGTGTCCAAGAAGAGCTTCTTATTTTCTGGGCTCATGGCCCGGGGCAGACCCAGACACTGCCTTCAGGGCATCCTTAAAGTTCTCCCATAGCTGGTCCCTCCCAGCACAGCCTCTGGACAATCCTGAGGAAGTCTACCCTCCCCCATCTTCTTTCCTGGACAGCATGGCACTGTGTCCTGTGGTTTCCCTGCTCCCTGGGGACTGTGCTGTGTATGGGAGTAACAGGGGTAAGATCATTCGCTGAGCATCTAAGCAGTTTCAGAAAGCACTTTTGTTTCTCTGCATTTTTCATTTTTTTGGTCATTTGTAAAAATATAGAAATAATTTTAAAGAGAATGGATAAGCCATTTATTTAATTATAATTCTGACACAATTATCTCCATTTTTGAAGAATTCTGTCCAGTTTTCTCCCAAAACGTACAGTATTCCACACTGTTGCAGTCAAAGTGAATGTACATTTTTGAATATTCTGCTTTCTTCAATTCGCATTGTATTGCATTTCTGACTAGATTTGGAGTTAGGACTTCCAAGCTCTGAGGCAGGAGCAAGCGGGAGATGTTGGCAGTCCCTCAGTGTGGGGAGCCTAGGTGTGGGAGGCTATGGAGGCAGGAGAGTTACTTCAGAAGGAGGAGCCAGGCAGGAAGGCCTGTCCTCCTGTCTCCTATAAATTAGAGTGAAGTCTGTTTGATGATCCCAGAACTGTGGCCCGGCATTCACCGTAGGCTCTTGTCAGGTATCCTGGGACTGGAGGGCTTCTGGGCTGGTTTCCCAGTCCTGGTTCCAGCGGTAGGTGGTGATAAGCATCAAGTATGTGGCAAAGAATGTTAAGAAAAGCTTTTGTTGGGAGGCTTGGCTTAATTTCAAAAATTCTGGCTAGAATTCTCTAGAAATTTGGGGTCACTCTGGTGTTAGTGACAGGCTGGCTGGATTTCAGGTGCACTCAGAGTTGGCTCTAGGGCCAGGTTTGGCTGAAGCCTAAGCATCCCTTTCCTGGGTTGGAGATATCCTACCCTGTACTGGCCTCTCATTCATTGGCCTGATACCTTTCATTTACTGTGGATGACTTAATTAGACCTGAGATTCTGGAGACCTGCAGGCCCATGATGCTTCCCACTTTGTCCTAAGGCCTTGGGCTCAGGAGAGCTCTCTGGGTTTTTGTCACAAACATGATTTTGGTGTAGATAAGAGGGTACAAGGGATAGAGACTGCCAGAAGCCATGGGACTGAGGATCACCTTTAGTGATTCATCACTTCTGATGAATCGATATTGGCTTATCTGTGACCTGGCCTGGTTTGGGTAGGTGTGGGGATGGTGGAAGAGATGGAAGGAAAGGAGAAGGTGGACGAAAAGTTAGAAAAGGAGAAGGAGAAAGAGAGAGGGCACTCACTTCCATAAAGCATGGCTGTTTTAGTTACTGCAGCTTTCACTGGAGTTACATGGAGTGAGTAAAGTTAAAAGCCATGTTGCTGTGAGTCCGAATTTTTAGGAAGAAAATGCTTTCACCAAGGGAGGTGGTAAAGGCTCCATGAACTGGAAGTTGTGACCATCACCTGGCCATTTTGGGCTCCTCATACCAGTGGACCAGCAGGCAAAGAAAGGAGGTACTATACTGGCTGGAGTAATTGACCGTGATGCCTATGAGAAGCTAGGGTTGTTGCTGTACAAAGGGCGAAGAGAAGAGTATGACTTGAACCCAGGGGATTCGCTGGGGACATCCCTTGTACTTTAGTGCTCAGTGATCATTACAAATGGGCAACAGCAACTAGTCAAACCTGTCAAATATAAGGCAACTAAAGACTCAGCCCCCTCAGGGTTAGAGGTCTGGGTAACCCCAGCAGACATATAACCCAGGCCAACTCAAGTGTTGGCCAAAGGGGAGGGAAATCTAGAATGGGTGGTAGAGGGGTGAGATGAGAAATATCAATTAAGACCCGGGAGCAGCTGTAGCACAGGACCCTGTAGCTTGATTTGCCAACCCTCTTTAAGTCTTTTTAGGAGACTGTGATTGGCTATTAAACTGAAGGTTTGAACTGGTACCTTCCCTCTCAGGAAAGAAGGATGGGCATCTTGTTCTCAGGCAAGATCCAGATACTGTAAGAAGGTGCAAGTGGATTTGGGTGGCATAGGGAAGGCTTCATCAGGACCATTTTATCCACTACCTCTGATCAGCTCAATCAGCTATACTTCCCAGCTTACACCATTCCCATGGGTATAAATCCCTGGCCACCACTACCTTTGCTAAAGACAAAAGAATGCCCATGCAAGGCACTAATTGACAAGGAGAGACCACCATGCCTGTGCACTGACCCAAGGGCTCCTATGAAGGCTTAGCTTCTTTAGCCACATCCTGGATATGGGCTGAGTGATGCGATCTGGAAGTGCAAGGCTATTTACCCCCCACAGAGCAAACCTTGACCAACGGGAGAATGAATGGGTGTATGTGCTTATGCACAGGTAGGTCCATGTATGGTACTGAGTCAGCAATAGTTAGAATACCAGGGGTTTGGAGCCAGCATATAAAGGAAATAAAGATAGTTATTAATCCTAGCCTCTAGAATAACCACCCTAATTATTTTGATGTTAATTTCTTCTAGTTTTCTTTCTATGCATACATACAATATATAATTACGAAAATTGAGATTCTACTACAGGGAGATATTTATGTTGCTTTTAAAAAGCATTCTATTACATTGCATTTTCCTACATGAGTCAATGTTTTGAAATAAATTTTTAATAACTTCACAATATTCAATCATATGAATTTATTATTTAAACTTTGTTCCATGGCTGGGAATCTAGTTTTTCTACTACTGAAAATGCTGAGATTAAAATTTTTATTCATAAACTTTTGTGTATATCTCTGATTCTTTATTAAAGATGAATTTCTGGAAAGAGTTCACTTAATTGAAGGGAATCACCATGCCCTCAGAAGCGAGGAGTGGTATCAGCCACAGGCTCCTGCTGTGTCTGTCCCTGTCCCGCTCTTTTTCTCTCCTCCAGCCAGTCCCTCAACTGGCAAGAGTTGGAGGCCAAGCAGGCTCTAGGCCTTCATCTTCCTGCTGGTTACGGAGCAGCTGTTTGTGGCTGTCGTTCGTGCAGAACTCGTGATGCTGTCCCTCCTCTTATCTGTTCCATGTATTTGTTTTGCAGAAGTGACTGACAGATGATCTTCTCTGCCTCTCAGATCAAAGCTCCACAGATGGTAGATCTTTTCCTATCGAGGTGGACTGTGAGGAGGGCCCAACGTGGTGCCAAATGCATCTAAACTGGGGGTTCTCAGCTGAGGGTAATTCCTGCCCAGCTCCCTCATCCCTCCCCAACCACAACCCCAGGGGACATACAGCAAAGCCTGGAGATGGTTTTGATTCATAAGTTGGTTGAGACGAGACTGTTGCTACTGACATCTAGTGGAGAGGTCAGGGATGCTCTAAACATCCTACAATTCAAAATGTTCTTGGTGATTCTGAATATCCTTAAAGGTAAATCAGAGTTGGTGTTGAGTTGACGATGAAGGCAAGGAAGGATCTGGTGTAATTTCTTCTTTATGTTGGAAATACGGGTCCTGCCTCTGCAGGGAATCCCTTTCTCTTCTTTCTTTCCCTATTTTTCTTCACCGTTTCCTCTCCATCTCTGTCTCTCTCACACACACATCGCACACCCACCCCTTTCAAGGCTTATGGAATGCCTGACGCTGGGAGGAGAGAGCATCAGAGAGAGGAGACACACACTCAGGTCTGGAAGCGGGGATTTATTGGGAATTATTGGGAATTCTGTGATCTGGAGGAGCCTTCCTGAGGCTTAGGGATGTGGTGGGACTTGAGCAGGAACCAGAGGCAGATCCAGAGTGAGTGGCACAGAGAACCTGCTTGGATCCGGTTCCAGATTTCCCTTCAGGCTGACCCAGGTTCCAGGTTAATTCTCTTTCAGGACCTTATTGATCCAGGGCCGGTAATGGGAGATCCGGGTGAAGATGGCAGGGGGCTTTGCATCCGACTGTCCATAGGAGACAGTGCCCTGGGCCACCCCAGCGCAGAGAAGAGGGCCCCCTGAGTCTCCCTGTGGGACAGAGAGGGAAAGGGAGAGAGAGGGGAAAGGTGAGCCAGGGAACCACCCACTCCTCCCCATGGTCCCAACTCTGAGTTGGTCAGACCTATTGGGTTAGCCAAAAAGTTCGTTCAGATTTTTCCATAGCATCTTATGGAAAAAACCCGAACGAACTTTTTGGCCAACCCAATAGCATCGGCGGCGGGAACCCTGGTTCCTCATGAGGTTCTATGTCTCTGTCTGATGCTGCTTCTTGCTTTCCTTCCTGGCGCCCCATGACCCTGTGTAGCAGCCTGGGAGGGATAGTCAGAGACTGCATGGGGCCGCGGGAGGATGATCAGCACAGGGACGGTTCCAGCTCCTCAGTCCTGTGATCTCAAACTTTGTCACCGGCTGACACTCTTCTGACTCCATCTCCTTCCAGGAGGTGTCCGGACCCTGAACAGTGATTGTGGAGAAGACCCTAGTCTAAGGATCACCTTAAATGCAGATTTTGTCTTCTGGGGATTGCCCACGCACAGTGGGAGATTGTGGTCAAAAGTAGTGAAGTGTCTGCAGGCCTGGGGCTCCATGAGTCTCAGCTTCACCTCTTGCAGAGTGTTGGACCCCGGGTCCTGAACATTTGTTCTTCCCCAGCCAGCCACCCGGCACATTCTCCCGGGTGGGATGAAGTTGAATTGGGGTGGAAGGGGGAGTGTCCCCACGGCCAGGGTCAGGTTGGCTTTCCCCTTCAGCTGTGAAGGAAACGAGGGCTGTCAGAGCTAGAAATGGGCTTGGGGGCAACTGGAGGCAATCAGGGAGGGACAGGGCAAGTTGCTTCACATTACAGCCACTTCCAAGGGGGGAGTTGAGGGGCGCTGTCCAGAGGCAGGTTGGGGAAATGTCAGGGCAATGGGACCTGAAGGAGAAGCCCTGGAGAACAGGAAGTGGAGAAGGGGAAGAAGAATTTCCACCTTCAGTAACATGATGTCATGGTGAACAATAGAGTCATTGTATTTTGGGTGAGGGAACTGTTTTACGACTTCAAGCTTCTGCCATGTGTCTTCTTTCTTTTTTATGTTATGGGCTCCAAGGGTGACCATTATAGACCTTTGTGAGGGAGAAGAAGGACAAGGTAAAACAGTGACAGTGTGATTTTCTCCTGAGATATGCCCATTCTGAGAAAAGGGGACAGAGTCTCTCCCAGGGTCAATGGTTTCTTCCCAGCCCCCCTTATCTGGGCCACTTGTGGTATTGGAGGGGCTCAGGTTTTACTCAGGGAAGAGCTTTCCCAGGGAACAGAGACAATTTCCAAGACCCTTGGGACTTGCTGGGGACTGAGCGGGCCATGAAGGACCCAGGGGACAGGATTGGCATTTCCTAATCAGGGCCAGCCCTTTGGAGCCAGAGGTGTCAGAGGGAAGGGGGAAGTGCTGGTGTCTCAGGTGGGTGCTGTTCTCTGTCTCCCATGGAAAGGATGGGTTCAGGTCCCTGGGAACTGAAGGCCAGTGTTCCTGAAAAGCACATAGAGGAAGTGGCCCAGAGAACTGGGTGGGACCCTGAAGAGTGAGTCCATATCTCATGTGCTGGGGTCGGGGAGAGGGAGCTACTTTTAGAAGAGGGGTGCTGGGATGGGGTCGCCTTTCCTTTGAGGGGAGCTGAGCTCACAGTGACTGAGTGTCACGGGAGCTATTCAATTATGAGACCGATTTCCTTAAGCCCAAGTCTTTCCTCTCCTTAAAGAGACCCAGACCCAGGAACTCCCCCTCAGGCCCCCTAGGGGGTGTCCCTGGTTGCCCCTCTCAATGGGTTACCTCCCATTTGGAGATAAACAGGACCCTGTTGTCTCACTTTCCTGCACAGTGGGCAGCCATCTGGACAAAGTCCCTTTTTATCAGGAAACCACCACAAGCCACCAGCATATCCTGGGGAGTGACAGTTTCCAGGTGGGCCATGTAGGGGCGGGAGTGTGGCTTGTTCTCTGTGCCCCCGATGATGTCGCCTGGAACAGAGAACCCCAGGGCTTGAACACAGAGAATGCACAAGCTGGGTTAAAGTTGGGAGAGGCTTCTTTCGAATGCATCCTCCTCCTGTGATCTGCCCATCCTCCCTCTCTGGTGGCTCTGGTACCTGCTCTTCTTCCTCCAGGCACGGCAGCCAGCTCGGCCTCAGATGCCATGCCGTCGTGTTTCACCTCGGATTTCCCCCACTCCCATTCTGCACCTGCTCGACTCTCCTCTGTCACCGTGCAGGACAAGCTCTCCAGGTTCCTGTCTCAACCGTCTTCATATCCCGTGAGTGCTCACAGATCGGCCAAATTACAAGGCCAGAAGGTGAAGGCAACACAGGACTTTAAGCACAGTGTCACACGTTATATAAAGAGATGACACCCCCTTCATCCTGCCTGCTCTGGGCTTTCCCCCGATCAAAGTGGGGTTCCTTGTTCCTGGGAACTACCACAGGCTGCAGAGAATGGGTGGCCACAACCCCAGTGGAAACTTCACTCTGGGCTCTTGGGGAGAGATCTGGGGTTCTGTTTAAGAGTCAGCTACTTTCAGACTAAAATCTTATTTAGTCTTGATGCTGCAGCTTCCAGATGGAATGACCCCAACACTCACCAGCTTCAGCTCTGGAGCAGAGGAGGAAGAGCAGCAGGGGGAGACGAAGATGATGCATCTTCTCAGAGAGACCATCCAGGACAGGTGCCTCTTCTATTTTCCAGTCTTGGGTTTATAACTCCCAGCAAGTGAAGGCAGGGCAGGGCTGGTAACCACAGGAACTGCATGGTCACCTTTTCTTCTCTCATTCTGAGCTGGTTATCTTTCTAATCAGAGGTTCCCCCAGAGATGCCCTCTGTTTTGCTGGAGACAAGGTTGAGTCCTGAACTCCTGAGTCTTGGCTTCAGGGATGAGCTCTCAAGCCTGGTGCCTCATCTGTGGTGGGAGATGGAGGGATCATGTCTTTCCCAGGTAGGGAAGCTCATTAAAGCCCCATCAGAGACATGGGTGGGGGAAAGTCTTTACACTGCACATTCAGAAAGCACATGCACTTTTATGGCCATGACCCACAGTAGGAAATACATTTTGCAAAATGACCCAATGCATATACTATATTTATGTGTGTGTACATGAACATAAACTTACACACATGTGAATGAATCAAGAGTTTCAGGAAAAAGCTATTCGGGGTCTTTTGTGTTTCTATACAAATTGTAAAATTTTTTGTTCTAATTCTGTGAAAAATGCCATTGGTAGTTTGATAGGGATTGCATTGAATCTGTAGATTGCTTTGGGTCTACATAGTCATTTCCACAATACTGATTCTTCCAAATCAAGAACATGGTATATCTCTCTATCTGTTTGTGTCATCTTTGATTTCTTTCATCAATATCTTACAGTTTTCTGAGTACAGGTCTTTTGTCTCCCTAGGTAGGTTTATTCTTAGGTGTTTTATTTTTTTTTGATGCGATGGTAAATGGGATTGTTTCCTTAATTTCTCTTTTTGATCTTTCATTGTTAGTGTATATGAATGCAAGAGATTTCTGTGTATTAATTTTGTATCCTGCAACTTTCCAGAATTCATTGGTGAGCTCTAGTAGTTTTCTGGTAACATCTTTAGGATTCTCTAAGTATAGTATCACGTCATCTGCAAACAGTGACAGTTTAACTTCTTCTTTTCCAATTTGGATTCCTTTTATTTCTTTTTCTTCTCTGATTGTCATAACTAGGACTTCCAAAACTATGTTGAACAAAAATAGTGAGGGTGGACATACTTGTCTTGTTCCTGATCTTAGAGGAAATGCTTTCAGCTTTTCACCTTTGAGTATGATGTTAGTTGTAGGTTTGTCATATATGGCCCTTATTATGATGAGGTACGTTCCTTCTATACACACTTTCTGGAGAGTTTTTATCATAAATGGGTGTTGAATTTTGTCAAAAGCTTATTCTGCATCTATTGAGACAATCATATGGTTTTTATTCTTCAATTTGTTTATGTGGTGTATCACACTGATTGATTCGTGGATATTGTCTTCACTGGGTTTGGCATCAAAGTTTTGCTAGTCTCATAAGGGAGATGGGTAGCATCTACTCTCCAAAAGAAATTGTATACCATTCTTTGAATTTTTTTTTTTTTTTACATATTTTCAGTGAAACCATGTGAGCCTGGGGCTGTACTTGCTGGAATATTTTTGAAAATGGAATCAACTTATTTAATGTTTATAGGACAATTTAAACTTCCTGAGTATGTTTCTTTCAGTTATATTTCCTAGAGATTTGTCAATTCCATGTATAACTTCAAAATTACTGGCTTCCCAGTGACCTGTAAGGTAACATAGATATGATTTATATATAAACATATATCTCCCAGATATAAACCCTTTCTTAATTCTCCCACCCTGTGGCTTTACTTTTCACTATGTCAATAGTGTCTTGGATAGCCTCATCCACCAGAGGGCAGACAGCAGAAGCAAGAAGAACTACAATCCTGCAGTCTGTGGAAAAAAACCCACATCTACAGAAAGATAGACAAGATGAAAAGGCAGAGGGCTATGTACCAGATGAAGAAACAAGATAAAACCTCAGAAAAACAGCTAAATGAAGTGGAGATAGGCAACCTTCCAGAAAAAGAATTCAGAATAATGATAGTGAAGATGATCCAGGACCTTGGAAAAAGAATGGAGGCAAAGATCGAGAAGATGAAAGAAATGTTTAACAAAGACCTAGAAGAATTAAAGAACAAATAAACAGAGATGAACAATACAATAACTGAAATGAAAAATACACTAGAAGGAATCAATAGCAGAATAACTGAGGCAGAAGAACGGATAAGTGACCTGGAAGACAGAATGGTGGTATTCACTGCTGTGGAACAGACTAAAGAAAAAAGAATGAAAAGAAATGAAGACAGCCTAAGAGATCTCTAGGACAACGTTAAACGCAAAAACATTCACATTATAGGGGTCCCAGAAGGAGAAGAGAGAGAGAAAGGACCTGAGAAAATATTTGAAGAGATTATAGTCGAAAATTTCCCTAACATGGGAAATGAAATAGCCACCCAAGTCCAGGAAGAGCAGCGAGTCCCATACAGCATAAACCCAAGGAGAAACATGCCGAGACACATAGTAATCAAACTGGCAAAAATTAAAGACAAAGAAAAATTATTGAAAGCAGCAAGGGGAAAACGACAAATAACATACAAGGGAACTCCCATAAGGTTAACAGTGGATTTCTCAGCATAAACTCTACAAGCCAGAAGGGAGTGGCATGATATACTTAAAGTGATGAAAGGGAAGAAACTACAAACAAGATTACTCTACCCAGCAAGGATCTCATTCAGATTCGATGGAGAAATCAAAAGCTTTACAGACAAGCAAAAGCTAAGAGAATTCAGCACCACCAAACCAGCTCTACAACAAATGCTAAAGGAACTCCTCTTAGTGGGAAACACAGAGAAGAAAAGGACCTACAAGAACAAACCCAAAACAATTAAGAAAATGGTAATAGGAACATACATATCGATAATTACCTTAAACGTGAATGGATTAAATGCTCCAACCAAAAGACACAGGCTCACTGAATGGATACAAAAACAAGACCCATATATATGCTGTGTACAAGAGACCCACTTCAGACTTAGGGACACATACAGACTGAAAGTGAGGGGATGGAAAAAGATACTCCATTCAAATGGAAATCAAAAGAAAGCTGGGGGGCTTCCCTGGTGGCGCAGTGGTTGAGAATCTGCCTGCCAATGCAGGGGACACGGGTTCGAGCCCTGGTCTGGGAAGATCCCACATGCCGCGGAGCAACTAGGCCCGTGAGCCACAACTACTGAGCCTGCGTGTCTGGAGCCTGTGCTCTGCAACAAGAGAGGCCGCGACAGTGAGAGGCCCTCGCACCGCGATGAAGAGTGGCCCCCGCTTGCCGCAATTAGAGAAAGCCCTCGCACAGAAACAAAGACCCAACACAGCCAAAAATAAATAAATAAATAAATAAATAAATAAATAAAAAGAAAGCTGGCGTAGCAATACTCATATCAGATAAAATAGATTTTAAAATAAAGAATGTTACAAGAGACAACGAAGGACACTACATAATGTTCAAGGGATCAATCCAAGAAGAAGATATAACAATTATAAATATATATGCACGCAACATAGGAGCACCTCAATACATAAGGCAACTGCTAACAGCTATAAAAGAGGAAATCGACAGTAACACAATAATAGTGGGGGACTTTAACACCTCACTGACACCAATGGACAGATAATCCAAACAGAAAATTCATAAGGAAACACAAGCTTTAAATGACACAATAGACCAGATAAATTTAATTGATATTTATAGGACATTCCATCCAAAAACAGCAGATTACACTTTCTTCTCAAGTGCGCACGGAACATTCTCCGGGATAGATCACATCTTGGGTCACAAATCAAGTTTCAGTAAATTAAAAAAAATTGAAATCATATCAAGCATCTTTTCTGACCACAACGCTTTAAGATTAGAAATCAATTACAGGGGAAAAAAAAGTAAAAAACAGAAACACATGGAGGCTAAACAATACGTTACTAAGTAACCAAGAGATCACTGAAGAAATCAAAGAGGAAATCAACAAATACCTAGAGACAAATGACAATGAAAACACGACAATCCAAAACCTATGGCATGCAGCAAAAGCAGTTCTAAGAGGGAAGTTTACAGTGATACAAGCCTACCTCAAGAAACAAGGAAAATCTCAAATGAACAATGTAACCTTACACCTAAAGGAACTAGAGAAAGAAGAACAAACAAAACCCAAAGTTAGCAGAAGGAAAGAAATCATAAAGATTAGAGCAGAAATAAATGAAATAGAAACAAAGAAAACAATAGCAAAAATCAATAAAACTAAAAGCTGCTTCTTTGAGAAGATAAACAAAATTGATAAAGCATTAGCCAGACTCATCAAGAAAAAGAGGGAGAGGACTCAAATCAACAAAATTAGAAACGAAAAAGGGGAAGTTACAACAGACACCGCAGAAATACAAAGCATCCTAAAAGACTATTACAAGCAATGTTATGCCAATAAAATTGACAACCTGGAAGAAGTGGACAAATCCTTAGAAAGGTATAACCTTCCAAGACTGAACCAGGAAAACATAGAAAATATGAACAGACCAATCACAAGTAACGAAATTGACACTGTGATTAAAAATCTTCCAACAAACAAAAGCCCAGGACCAGATGGCTTCACAGGTGAATTCTATCAAATATTTACAGAAGAGCTAATACCCATCCTTCCCAAACTCTTCCAAAAAATTGCAGAGGAAGGAACACTCCCAAACTCATTCTATGAGGCCACCATCACCCTGATACCAAAACCAGAGAGAGATACTACAAAAAAAGAAAATTACAGACCAATATCACTGATGAATATAGATGTAAAAATCCTCAACAAAGTACTAGCAAACTGAATCCAACAACACATTAAAAGGATCATACACCATGATCAAGTGGGATTTATCCCAGGGATGCAAGGATTCTTCAATATACGGAAATCAATCAATGTGATACACCACGTTAACAAATTGAAGGATAAAAACCATATGATCATCTCAATAGATGCAGAAAAAGCTTTTGACACAATTCAACACCCATTTATGATAAAAACTCTCCAGAAAGTGGGCATAGAGGGAACCTACCTCAACATAATAAAGGCCATATATGACAAACCCACAGCAAACATCATTCTCAATGGTGAAAAACTGAAAGCATTTCCTCTAAGATCAGGAACAAGACAAGGATGTCCACTCTCACCACTATTATGCAACATAGTTTTGGAAGTCCTAGCCGTGGCAATCAGAGAAGAAAAAGAAATAAAAGGAATACAAATTGGAAAAGAAGAAGTAAAACTGTCACTGTTTGTAGATGACATGATACTATACATAGAGAATCCTAAAGATGCCTCCAGAAAACTACTAGAGCTAATCAATGAATTTGGTAAGTTGCAGGATACAAAATTAATGCACAGAAATCTCTTGCATTCCTATACACTAATGATGACAAAGCTGAAAGAGAAATTAAGGAAACACTCTCATTTACCATTGCAACAAAAAGAACAAAATACCTAGGAATAAACCTACCTAAGGAGACAAAAGACCTGTATGCAGAAAATTATAGGACACTGATGAAAGAAATTAAAGATGATACTAACAGATGGAGAGATATACCATGTTCTTGGTTTGAAAGAATCAGTATTGTGAAAATGACTCTACTACCCAAAGCAATCTACAGATTTAATGCAATTCCTATCAAATTATCAATGGCATTTTTTACAGAACTAGAACAAAAATCTTAAAATTTGTATGGAGACACAAAAGACACCCAATAGCCAAAGCAGTCTTGAGCGAAAAAAACGGAGCTGGAGGAATCATACTCCCTGACTTCAGACTATACTACAAATCTACAGTAATCAAGACAATATGGTACTGGCACAAAAACAGAAACATAGATCAATGGAACAGGATAGAAAGCCCAGAGATAAACCCATGCACCTATGGTCAACTAATCTATTACAAAGGAGGCAAGGATATACAATGGAGAAAAGCCAGTCTCTTCAATAAGTGGTGCTGGGAAAACTGGACAGCTACATGTAAAAGAATGAAATTTGAACACTCCCTAACACCATATACAAAAATAAACTCAAAATGGATTAGAGACCTAAACGTAAGACTGGACAGTATAAAACTCTTAGAGAAAAACATAGGAAGAACACTGGTTTTTTTGTTTTGTTTTTGTTTTTTTTGTTAAGAACACTGTTTGACATAAATCACAGCAAGATCTTTTTTGATCCACCTCCTAGAGTAATGGAAATAAAAACAAAAATAAACAAAAGGGACCTAATGAAACTTAAAAGTTTTTGCAAAGCAAAGGAAACTACAAACAAGATGAAAAGACAACCCTCAGAATGGGAGAAAATATTTGCAAACAAATCAACGGACAAAGGATCGATCTCCAAAATATATAAACAGATCATGCAGCTCAATATTAAAAAAACAAACAACCTAATCCAAAAATGGGCAGAAGACCTAAATAGACATTTCTCCAAAGAAGACATACAGATGGCCAAGAAGCACATGAAAAGCTGCTCAACATCACTAATTATTAGGGAAATGCAAATCAAAATTACAATAAGGTATCACCTCATACCAGTCAGAATGGCTATCATCAGAAAATCTACAAACAACAAATGCTGGAGAGGGTGTGGAGAAAAGGGAACCCTCTTGCACTGTTGGTGGGAATGTAAATTGATACAGCCACTATGGAGAACTGTATGGAGGTTCCTTAAAAAACTAAAAATAGAATTACCATATGACCCAGCAATCCCAGTACTGGGCATATACCCAGAGAAAACCATAATTCAAAAAGACACATGCACCCCAATGTTCATTGCAGCACTATTTACAATAGCCAGGTCACGGAAGCAACCTAAATGCCCATCAACAGACGAATGGATAAAGAAGTTGTGGTACATATATACAATGGAATATGACTCAGCCATAAAAAGGAACGAAATTGAGTCATTTGCAGAGACATGGATGAATCTAGATACTGTCATACAGAGTGAAGTAAGTCAGAAAGAGAAAAACAAATATGATATATTAACACATATATGTGGAACCTAGAAAAATGGTACAGATGACTGGTTTGCAGGACAGAAATTGAGACACAGATGTAGAGAACAAACGTATGGACACCAAGGGGGGAAAGCGGCGGGGGGTGGTGGTGTGATGAATGGGGAGATTGGGATTGACATATATACCCTAATATGTATAAAATGGATAACTAATAAGAACCTGCTGTATAAAAAAATAAATAAAATAAAATTCAAAAATTCAAAAAAAAAGTGTCCTGTGTAACCAGAATTTCATCTTTATTCATATATACACAACAAACATTTAATGTAGATCAATTTTTGCATTATTATTGATGGTTAGTGCTTTGTATATTTTGTATAAAATTGTTTTCCCAATGTTAAGTGTATAAAGAAATTCTCCTATATCCAAAGTTTTAAGTTTTTACCTTTAAATTAATTAATTTGAGGTATAGTGTTAGTCAAGTTTCATCTTTATTCACATATACCCAACAAATTTTACTATAAATTATTTTCATCATTATTAATCATTTTGAACTCATTTTTTGTTTCCATTATGTTTTTACTCGTGATTCATTTGGCCCTTGAACAGCGTGGGAGTTTAGGGGCATCGGCCCTTCACCTAGTGGAAAATCCAAGTATAACTTATAGTTGGTCCTCTGTTCTGTGGTTTTGCTACCAACTATGGGTAGTGTAGTACTCTAGTGTTTACTACTGAGAAAAAGCCATGTGTAAGTGGACCTGTCCATTTCAAATGCCTGTTGTTCAAGGACCCTGTGTATTTAGCAGTCTGTTTCATTAGTTTTAAAAATATAAGGATTTTCTGCTCATATTCTTGTTATGAAATTCTAACTTAAAACTCATTGTGGTCTATGAAAAATGATGCATCATTTTAATCCTTTAAACATTTTTGAGACCTAATCTATGGTCTAATCTATGGTCAACATCTATATGTGCTTGTAAAGTGTGTAATCTGCCTTTGTTGGGTAAGATGTTCTATATGTGTTCGTTTTTTTCATCAGCTATTCATAAATTCTGTAACATTACTAATCAATTTATAAGATGTGCTTTAAAATCTTCTCAAACGACTATGAAGACATTTCTTCCTGAGTAGCATCCACTCACTGCTGCTGTTGAAAATTCTAACTTTGCTCTGCCATTCATTTGAAAGTGTGTAATCTATCTTACTCTACTTGTCCTTAAGATTTCTGCTATTTCTTTATAATATTGATTTCTAGGTATAGATTTCTTTTCTGTATTCTGCTTGAGATTTATTTGTATTTTTTTAACCTCTAACTGCATTTTTGTCATCAGTTTTAACAAAATCTGAAGCACTATCTCATTATATATTACTTTTCCCCCCCATTCTCTCTCTCTTCTTCTAGAACTTTAATTCAACATATGTTCAACCTTCTAATTCTACTATTTTCTATATTTTTATCTTTATGCCTGTCTGTGCTCTATTCTTGACAATTCTTTCTGAGCCATTTCAGGTTAGTAATTCTATTTTCATCTTTGTCTAATCTGTTATTAACTTTATTCACTGTGACTTTAATTTTGGTGTTTTCATATTTCTCACTTTTAGAAGTTGTATTTAGCTCTTTTTCAGATGTCATTTTTTGAAGGTTAATGTTCCTGGGAGTGCTTTTTTTTTCCATACACACACACTGTATTTTATTTTTACAAGAGATAAATAAACTGACATCAAGCATTGTAAATGGATGACCACAACAAAAGCAACAATGATTGCAGTTACCAAACACGAAACACACTATGTCATAATATTGACATTCAGTCCAGTAATCCTCCACTCTAACAGCTCCTTTACTTTGCAGTAAAAATTGATTTGTATATTTTTTGCCTCTGAGTCCTTGTGGGATTTTTTTTTTATTCAAACAGAAAGTCACAAAAATTATAATCATCCTCATCAGTTCACTCAGTTCCATGTACTTAGTTTTTTTTTCATCTTGATCTTTTGTTAGCACTTTTATGAATTCATCAGTTTTCCATTAGAGTTCTGAAAATGCTTATTCATTCAGTTCAGCAGTATAGTCAGTTACCAGAAACCTGTACTTGTCAGAGTCTTTTCCATGAATTCCTTGAAGATGAAACCCTTTTATAGGAACATATTTGCAAAAGCATCAGAGTACACACAGAACTGTCTGTAAATGACAAAACACTTAAAAATGACCACGGTTAGAGATTTGATGAAAGTTCATAATAATGCAATTGACAAGGAAATTTAGTTATTTCTGAGATATACATTTTAAAGTAATAACTAGAATTATGACATAACACGGGAGTGCTTTTAAAGCTTGTTTTTATTTCAGCATAATTTTTTTTGCAATCTATATTTTATTTTACTAATAGTATTATCCCAATAATTAAAGTATTTTCTCTCTTATCATCTATTGTTTATTAGTCATGGTGTCTTATATCTTTCCTTGCTTGTTGATCTGTTTATATTTGACTATATGCTTGTCATTGTACTTGAAAAACAATATTTAGGTGTAATTCAAACACTGGAATTAAGTGAATTTCCTCCACATTTGCATTTGATTTTGCCGGGTACTTTGGCAAACAGTCCATAACAACATTAATCGAAGTTCAAGGTATGAGAGTCCATGAAAGTCCAGTACTATTTCCATCTTTCATGAAATTACATGCAAGCACTTGCCCATTAACTCTTAATTTTATTTATTTATTTATTTATTTGTTTGTTTGTTTGTTTGTTTATTTATTTATTTATTTATGGCTGTGTTGGGTCTTCGTTTCTGTGCGAGGGCTTTCTCTAGTTGCGGCAAGTGGGGGCCACTCTTCATCGCGGTGCACGGGCCTCTCATTATCGCGGCCTCTCTTGTTGCGGAGCAGAGGCTTCAGACGCACAGGCTCAGTAATTGTGGCTCACGGGCCTAGTTGCTCCGCGGCATGTGGGATCTTCCCGGACCAAGGCTCGAACCCGTGTCCCCTGCATTGGCAGGCAGACTCTCAACCACTGCGCCACCAGGGAAGCCCCCATTAACTCTTCTTTGTTACTTTGAGTGTGTAAACTATTCAGTTCCCAGCTTATTGTGAGGAGGGTTTGACTAGACCTGCTTGTGTGGGTCTTGGTCTTTGTTTTTTTTTTTTAATTTCTTTTTTATTTATTTTATTTTTTAAAATTTATTTATTTTTTATTTTTTTAACATCTCTATTGGAGTATAATTGCTTTACAATGGTGTGTTAGTTTCTGCTTTATAACAAAGTGAATCAGCTATACATATACATATATCCCCATATCTCCTTCCTCTTTGATTTCTGTACGTCTCACTTTATATGCTCATTAAAACAGAAGTTCGAATTTTGTGGGTTCAGCAAATTTCCACAGAACAATAGTAACTGTCTAACTGGACACCCATTATTCCTTCAGTTTTGGCCTGGTATTCACTCCTACATTGGCATTTCTTCAAGGCTTTTAAGGTTTTTAACCATTTTAAACAGGTTTCTTTCGGTTGTTTTTGGTGGGAAGATCGGCATGAAATCCTAGTCACTGTTAATGAAATCCCCTATCCACATCTGTATTCAGATCATTGGGAGCATATATATTTGACTTCCATTTCTTCGCATGCTACTCTTTATCCTTTACTTTTTAAAAAAGTTACATTAAAGTTTTTAAAATAAAATAAAGTGTTGAAAATCTTTAATTAACAATAAATTAAAATTACCCAGATGCTAAGGCACTAATAAAGCTGTTACACTATTTTCGTTTCTTTTCCCGTTTTCTGCATATTACCTTTCAGATGCATGAAGAAATTTCATGCGGTTGCAATCATAAACCGTGCATTAGAGGAAGGATTAAGTTCTTGGCAGCTCTGAAAATAAGCTATAACCTGTGTATATTTATATATAGGGAGAGGATCCTTAACTTTTATAAGATTTTCAAGTGGGCTTATAATAATCCATAGAAGACTGAGAATTGTATTAGCTTTCAATTCTGATACTTTTGCAAAAGTTTTACTATACTGTAGTGCTTTCTGTGCCAACAGAGAATCTTCTAAGTATTGTTAAGAGCGTCTCACAGCCCCCTGTGTTACTCTGCAGGACTCTGCCGTGCCTTTCTCTCAATGATGAATGCCTGGGTCCACTTCTTCATGTGTTACAGGGAGCACAGCAGTGAGGGACCCCCTTCTTAGGAGCTATCACCCCTGGGGCAGAGATGGGATTAGGTTGATGGGTCTCTTATACCATGGATGAATAGGATCTGAGATGTTTTTCCACCAGGGTCTGATGGCTGGCAACAAAATCAAGTCACTAGGCCTTTTCTGCCTGCAGAGAACCTTCTGGAACATAAAGGCCTTCGCCTTGAGTAGGAAGCAGGAAAACAGAAGTCGTCCACAGTGTCAAGATTTCACTGAGAGTTTGCTGGGGCTCAAGTGACCTGAGAGCGTAATGGTCAGTGGCAGAGCCTCATTCTTCCCTTTTCTTTCCCTGGCAGTGCCCTCCACACACTCAGGAGAGAGAGCTACTCAATCTGCATGACAACCTCTAGAAAGAAGTGGGAGCAGCAAGGGTCTCAACGGGGGGCTAAGACCAAAGGGTGAAGACATGCAGGCTCCAGTCCCTGAGGGAGAGGAAGGAGGAAATAGACAGCTCCCAGCTTTGATGCTTGTAGGGATTATTGAATTAGGTGGGTTTGAGGTTCTGGGACACAGTGACCCAGTCCCCATCCCTGTTGCCCTGGGTTCCCATTTCCGCGGCCAGCACTGACTCAGCAGCTGTGCGGGATATTGCGCTGAAGGCTTGGGTTACTGTCTTCCCCCAGATCACTGGCAGTTGGTGGGCAAGCCTCTTGGGCAGCCTTGGGTGATGAAACCTATCACAGCAGCAGGAGAATGGGAATGCGAATTCTCAACCCCCCACCCTCACCCTTCCTTCCTCTTTCAGGGGCTCAAAGTCTGGCAGGAGGAAGCACCAGCAGCAACTGACTGGGCAGACTTCCCAGGAAGATGCAGCCACTCCTGCTCCTGGTGGTCCTTCTCCTGCTGCCCAGGGCTAGGGCAGGTGAGTGACCGTCCCCATCCTCAGAGGCCAACCCCAGCCCATAGACTCTGGAGCCAGACCACTCAGGCACTTCCTAACCCTGTATCATTGGGCAGCTTGTATGAGTTCAAAGTTCCTCAGCTTCATCATCTATAAAACAGGCATTATATCAGGCCTACCTCAGAGAGTTGATATGAGAGTTAAATGACTTAGTGTACATAAAACTCTTGGAGTCGTCCTGGCACGTACTACTTGCTATATAAACATGCTCTCTGAACTCATTCGGCAGCTCCTGTGGCAGAGCCTAGGAGATAAAGATACAGCAATAGCAGGCCCGCCAGCTCATCTTTAGAGCCCTAAATTCATGAGCTGGCCGTGAGCTGGACTCACAGGGATCTGGGAGGCTCCCTGAGGAAGAAAATACCACGGAACTTCAGGGAGAGGCTGCTCAGAGGGCTCCAGATTTGCCATCCCCACAGCAGAGGAACCTTCCTCATTATGGGAGGCTGCAGCTGGGCTTGCCTTGTGGGGAGGTGGGAGGGAGCTGAGGCCGGGATGGGGAGCCAGCAGCGTTTCCTGCAGAATCCTGGAGCCTCCCCCAAGGCTGGTGCCCTGCAGACCCAATTCTCATGAACCACCAGCTTCTCCGGCCCCTGCAGCACCTCTCCTGCCTCGCCATCTTCTAACCTTTCTGGAGCCACCAAGCCGAAGCCCACACACCTGTCAGTGCAGAGATAAGTGCCTAATGCTTCCTTCCAGGGCAGATCATCGGAGGCCAAGAGGCCAGGCCCCATTCCCACCCTTACATGGCATATGTTCAGATCCGAACTCCACGTCTGAAAACTTGTGGGGGGTTCCTGGTGCGAGAAGACTTTGTGGTGACAGCAGCTCACTGCTTGGGAAGGTGAGGCACTAAGGGGCTTCTGGGCACCAGCAAAGCAGTTCCAGAAGATTTCCTGAGAGGAGCCATTGAAAGCAGGGTTCTAGCAATAAAGGGGTGAAAAAAGAGCAGGTAGGACTTGGGGGGCAGGGAGCAGGCCAGTGTAAATGGGGAGAAAGCAGGACCTGATCAAAAAGAGCAAGATGGGGAGATGGAAGGCACGCATTGGGGCTCAAAATATGAATTCAAGCTCCTTTTTTATTGTAGGGGAGGCCAAATATAAGGTCGCTGGGTTTCCCACCACCCCCAGCTCAAGGCTGTGGAGGCCAAGGGCATAGAGCCCAGTCCCAGAGCCCTCCTGTCCCCACGTTCCCTTGGCTGAGGTCTCACCACCCTGGGCTGTCACGTGCCCTGCATCGGGGACTGCAGTTCCTGCAGCTCAGACCTACCTCTAGGCTCCCTTTCCTTTGCAGCCAAATAAGTGTCATCCTGGGGGCCCACAACGTCAGTAGGTTGGAAAGGACTCAGCAGCGCATACCGGTGCTCAGAGCCATCCCCCACCCCAGGTACAATCCGCAGAACCACCGGAATGACATCATGTTACTGCAGGTACCGACCCTCTGGTTCTTCACCCGGGCTGCTCCCTCCCAGCTTGGGGGACCAGGGAGGGGGAAGCCGAGCAGACTCCCAGGGTGGTGGTGGGCATGGGGTGAGCACGGCATAGACAGTCCCTGAGTGCCTGCATGCTTCCTGCCAGCTGAGGAGCAGAGTCAGACGTAATCGAGCTGTGAGGCCGGTGGCTCTGCCTCAGACCCAGAACAGGCTGCGTCCTGGGACCCTGTGCACCGTGGCCGGCTGGGGCCTTGTCGGCCTGAACACGAGAACAGACACTCTCCAGGATGTACGGATCAGAGTGCAGAGGGGTGAGGAGTGCAGGAGGCGCTTCATGTTCTACACTGGCCGAACACAGATTTGTGTGGGCGACCCAAGAGAGCGGAAATCCGCCTTCCTGGTAAGACTACGGGCATCTGCCGACACTGTCCGAGACAAAGGGACGTGGGCAGACTGGGCAGTGAGGACAGACTACATCCCCATGGCCTCAGTCTGGGGCCCAGACCAGAGTGAGGTGGGGGACTTTTCCCCATCAATCCGGTCTCTGAGGGAATAGCAGGTGCACCAGCCACAGGACATACACGTGCAGCGTTTTCCTGGGGCCGGTGAAGGTACCTTGACCTGGGTTGTTCTGGAGAATAACCATAGCCAGGGCTGAAGCCCAGTGATGGAAAAATCCAGAAGCTTGACTTCTGCTCCCCCTCCCCCTCCCATCTCACACACAGCCAGCAGTGGAAGGAGCCCACCCACCCCTGTCTTCTCTGAGGGCGGGCCTTAGGGCCGCAGGAGCGGGGAGGCCTGGAGAATGGAGGCCCGGCTTAGTGTCCCTTCCTCTGGTTGCCCACAGGGGGACTCCGGGGGCCCCCTTGTGTGTAACAACGTGGCCCAGGGCATCGTCTCCTACGGAAACAGGATTGGGACTCCTCCAGCAGTCTTCACCAGGATTTCCAGCTTCCTGCCCTGGATACGGAGAACGATGAGACGCTTCAAAGAGTGGGGGCTGGAGTGACACGCCCTGTCACTGACTCCCCTTCTCTGGGGCAGAGCCCAGATCCAGGGCGGTTCCCAGAGCCTTAATAAACATTCACATCTAGAGTGGAAATAACCGATTTCTCATTTGTTCATTAAACATGATTCAGTACACAGCAAATGTGTGCCAGGACTGAGTGTAAGCTCCTCCAGGAAAGTGGGGTCTCTTCCCCAGGACAAGTGAATCCCCATCCCCACCATCCTGGGAGTCAGGGTGGGCTTCTTCTCTCCTCCAAGCCATCCATTCCTCCAGCTCCCCTCCACCCGCTCTGGGGAGTGATGGAAGGACCTATCTCTCCCCAGAGTAAGGCTCCTTATTCTCCACCCTACCAGAGACTCTCCTTTAGGTATTAAAGTGTGCCCCAAAACTGTGTGCCATTGGCATGGGTAGGACAGGCAGATCAAAGAGAGAATTGAAATTCCATACAAGGCCCAATTTAATATATGGTAAACAATTCTCAAATCACTGGGAAACAATGAACTTTTAATAGACGACATTGAAACAAAATAGAGAATCATTGGGGAAAAAAGATAAAGTTGGGTCCACACTTCTCATCATAATCCAAAATAACACTCAGATGGGATCAAAGACCTAAATGTAAAAAAATCAAACCATATAAGTACTAGAAGAAAGAAAAAAAAGGTTTACTTTCTTAAAAATATCTAACAAAACACCCATATCAAAGCTGCGCTATTCACAATGGCCAAGAGATGGGAGCAACCCAAGTGTCTATGGACAACCAGAGTTTCTGAAACCTTTACCCATACCAGCCCTGACTGTACTATAGACCAATGTTCTCATTTTCAATGTGATGAGCTTCTCCTTCTGGTTTCGTTACTCTAAAATTATACAATATGATATGTTGGCTAAAATGACTTTATACTAAAGATTAGCTTATGACTGATACATCAATATTATATTCAAATAATAGATTTCTGAAGTCACATAGTTTAAAACCGTGCTTTTAACACCTCAGGTAACTGTAAAGAATCAGCTGGGAAGTTCTTCTATGTTCATCAAAATGGTAATTACTCATCGCAGTGTGACATTTCCCACCTGAATTTTTGCAGTTTCCATAATCTTGAATAATCACTGAACACATATCAAAGCAACTGATATGCAGAAATGCTTTGGTAAATTTGATCATTCTTTTATAGGCATTTCTTGCCAGAAAGTCATTTGCCTAACATTCAGTGTAAGTCATTTATCAACAAAATTTTAATCAATAATACATCTTTGAAATTACTCAGTCATTTTTCCTATATTTGCTACCACCTACCCATAGGAATTCTCTCTTGCTTGTATGTTCTGGGGGAAAACAGTCTCATTGTTAAATATTTGCATTGGCAGGTGGAAAGAATACTTGACGATGGAGGGGGGAGGAGAGAGCTGTGGAAGAGCCCTCGTCCAGCCCTTCCTCTCTGTGACATTTACTTAGAGCCCCAGAGCACCGCCCAGGTCAGGACTCAGTCCCCAGGAAACTCCCAGGGCAGACCCATCTCTCCTCTAAGCCTCTCCCTGCCAGTCAGCACTTCCAAGGTAGCTCTCTGCCTCCAGCGGCCCTGCCGGAAACGTTTCTACAGACCTCATCGTGCTCACCTCCAGAGGACAATTCCCTTCATGATCATCCCAGAAGCCAGTTCCACCACCTCTCACAGCTCAGCACCCTCCCCCAATAAGTAAACCTCAGCAGCAGAGCTTTGGCAAGAAAGCATTTTGCACACCAAAAACTAGAGTAAAAGAACACAACTCCTCCCACTTTCTTTCTCCACTTTCAATCTCTGTGTCTTGGAAGCCCTACTGACTTGTCTGGAAAGTCACAAAACCATGGCAAGCTCATGGACAGAAACGCCACCGGGAGCTTCTCTCCTGACCCCATAGCTCAGGCAGACTTCCGGTCCCGCAGAGGCCTGGTGTCTGTGCCCTGGGGCAGAGCATCAGAGTCAGGAGAAGCTAGCCACTGGTGATTTGTCATAACTATAGCAACATCACAGAAGTGAGGTCTGGTAACCTTGATAATGGTGGTCTGAGTTTGTCTGGGAAATGGTGGGTGCCCCAGGGGAAAGCCACCTGAACCTTGGGTTGGAGAAGAGAGGGCAGCCCAGGAGCAGTTCCAGTAGCTCAAAGGAAATGTCTTTCTTATAGAAATGTGAAAAAACTCTCAGAAGTGGATGAAATCTTCCAAATACATTATGAACCATTTCAAGATTTTAGGTGGCATGACCCCCAGAACAACTAAAAACCCCATTAGACTGATACCTTATTATGATTATGTTTTCAAGTTTCCACTGAATTTCCAGAAGTATAATTTTCTCTGGCTACAGTATGATTCACTGTTTTGTGTATAGAAAAGTTCTATATCATTTCGACAATCCAGAAAATTTGCTGTGTTAGTGCTTGAGTGTATAATTACAACGTTGACTATTAGTATGTGTTTCAGTCGTAGCCAGCCCCTGATATGGCCTGAATGACCTCACCTCCAGGTATTCACACTGGAGAGTGAAAGCCTTTGCTGGTATGACAGTCATCACTGAGACTTCAAATTCCCAAGCAAGGAGAGACCAGATGACTAATGAAAGCCAGTATGAGTGCACCCACCTCACCTTTTCTACCACAAATAGATGTGAAGCATGGTGCCCAAAATGTCACAGAGGAGGAAATGATCCACAGCAAATCCCTGTGGGGAAAGACAACCCACATCCTGATGGAGACAAAAGACCCAGATCAGATAAAACGGCTAGTGCCCCATGGTCTGCAGGATGGCTCTGGTAGACCAGCTGTTTGTCAATCGAGTTTCATCATGTCTCATGGTTTTCAAATTGTGGAACTGCCTAGAAGGGAAAGAAAAGAAGGAGATCAAACCTCCACCTCACACCATTTAATCAGAGCTGTGCATCTGTTTTAAATATTTGGCATGTGTCCAAATTTTACTTAAGGAAAATATTCATGAGTGTAGAAAGAAAAATTTTGAAATACACTGATAGACACTAACCATTAAAACTACAAGGCCAGGTAGTGACCAACACAGCCATGTGGTGTGTTCTGCACAGGAACTGGACCCGGTCTCCCAACTCCCAGCCAGCACTCTCTCAGTCAGAATGTACTGTTCTTCAACTCTATTCTCTCCCAGTCCCTCTGGCCACAGAGCCATTCAGCCTGCTGCTCTTAGACCTATTTGTATCACAGGACCAAGTGATCATCCCGTCTGTTTCTTTGAAATGAAATCTCTCTGCTTGGGGCTTTCCAGTCATCCGTACGTCTCAGTAAATTGATAGTGTTTGACTAACCTGAGTTTCTTCTGGAATCTCTGTATCCTCTCTTGTGGAAATTCTCCTCAGAGCCTAAGGCTGGGACCTCCTAGACCAAGCCACAAGTTGAGTGTTCTCAAGCCTCATGCCGAACTCACCTGCCAGGCAATGAAGAATACCAGACCAGTGGGAGAAGATCCCATCCTCCACTCAAGGGAGTGGCTCCACTGAGGGTTAGGACGAGGGATGTGGTTTCTGGAGGCAATTCCACAAATATTTCCTCTGCATCCGCCATTCTTCTCAATACAGTGAGTTTTATAGAAAGGCCAGAAGGGGATGCCCAGGTGGGGGCAGTCACTTTTAACTGGGGCTCTTCTTTCCTTGAAAACAAGAACAGAGGCCGTCCCCAGGCTTCAGGCATCTTTCAGTTGTCCCAGATGACGTCGATACTCCACCCAGATGAGGAAATTTGCTTCTCATCTCTTTCTTTAGCTTACAAAATGACCAAAAGCATGGAACGTTAGGCCTCTCTAGCGTACCTGTACATTCAGGAAAAGGTAGGAGGAACCTTGGCTTCAACTTGGTGGTCAGGGGCAGAAGGATGAATTCAGGCAGGCTTGTTTGTGATGACTTGCCCCCTCCCCAGCTCTCCCTTCGTCCCTTCCTCTTTTCTTACAGTCTCCATTTGTATAGGTTTTGTCTACTACCTATTAAGGTGTAAGTGATAAATGAGGTATAAGACTGATTATGTGACCGTGCTCAAGACTCTTGCATTTATTTAAGAATCTCTTGCAAATTCATAGCGACACAAAGTAGAATGGTGATTCCCAGGGGCTAGGGGGAAAGGGTAATGGGGAGTTACTGTTTAGTGGGTTCAGAGTTTCAATTTGGGAAGGTGAAAAATTTCTTAAGATGGTTAATGGTGAAGGTTGCACAACGATGTGCATGTACTTAATGCCATTGAACTGTACACTTAAAATTGGTTAATAGGTAAATTTTCCATTAGGTATATTTTACCACAAAATTTAATTAGTAATTTAAATAGTAATGAAAAAAAAGAATCTTTTGCAATTCAATTAAAAAAAGCCCTAATGGTAGAAGATGTCATTTGGAGAAAGTGGTCAGCTACCTCTTCTGCACATGGACAGCACTGTTGGAGCTACTTTTCCCTTAAGAGCACTTAGGTTTCTAGATCAAGGAGAAGAGGCCCCATGTCTGAATGATGTCATAGACCCCAGAAGTAGCTCCATCCCAGCACTTCTCACATGTGGACATAACACAGAAGAAGCAGCTGTGGGAGAGAATGAGCCAGAGGTGCTATCTGAAGAGAGGGCTGGACTGGAAATAAAATGATGAGATCTAGGATAGAAGGGAAGGAGACATGGGGGAAATCTTGCCCATTCTTCTATGATACTTTATCCTACTTGGAGTTCACTGAGCTTCTTGGTTTTGAACATTAATGCTTCAGGGTTTTTTTTTTTTCCATCAATATTGTGAAAATTTCAACCGTCTCCCCTCCTTCTGGGACTCCCTAAACATATGTTGCATGTAGTGTCCGACACATCTGACACCCTGTTCATTTTCCTTCTTCCTTTTTTACTTCTGTTCACTGAAAAGTTCTGAAGCAATTATAAATTTGTTAGTGGTAACTTCACAAGAGCAGCCAGCTGCTCTTCTGGAACAATCGCTAAGCTCAGACACCGGTGCCTTTTGCCCTTGGTCTGTGCAGCAGAGCTAGATGTGGGTCAGGTGAGATAGGAGGAGGAGGGGAGTGGAAGGAGAGCAGAGAGAGACAACAGCTGATCACTATTATGTGGATCCACGGGGAACCCTGGGAGAAGGGAGGCCTGAGCCATGTGTGGGGTGGAAGCGTAGTCCAAGGTGGAGTCCAAATAGCTCAGAGGAAAACTGCCTATCAGAAAAATGTGATAGCACTGCCAAATGCACAGGAAACCAGCTGCAGAAACTGTGAAAACTCTCATGGTTCTATGTGACAAGATTCGTTAAAATGATAAACACCTGCTTTGGGCTAAAATTATAGTCTATCATCTTTGATTTTCTATACTTCCCAAACATCATAAATAATATTTTATAGGTGCGTTAAAGACCAGTGTGTCAACACAGTTATTTAATAAATTACTGCAACATTGCTGAGCATACTTGTGGTTTGCAAATTGGCGGTGGGGAGGAAAGGTAAATCATCAAAGATAAGAGGCAATATATCCCCTTTAAGGCACTGTCATTCTTGAGGCAGAGAATGAAAATGAGAAGATACATGTTCTACCTTGTGGGTAATGACTGAGCCAATAGATGGAAAAACAGCTTAAACCTTATGTTCAGTTTGAGATAAGATTCCAGAAGTCTTCTCATGTCTGTACTAAATTATAAAAGAACAAATAGAAGTAATCTAAACTGTCCGGCTGATTGCCTGTATTCTAAATAGAATCATAGCTTGGAACTTGCCCTTCTAAAGTCTGACAACCCTAAGCACCTGTGTGCAGAGAACTGCATGAGCAAACGTGCCTGGTTCCTCACCAGGAGCAAGGCGCCTTGGGGGGCAGAACACTTGCCCACATCATGGTCTTCCCTGGAGCCCAGATTACCTGGGCCAGGTGGGACAGGAGTGACCTGGACAACTTAGAATGAATGACAAAGTGTGTTTATCCTCTTTCCGTCTCTACCTGATGCTTCCCAACTACTTTAATATTGGGGTCTTTTAAACCTTTGAAATATCAACAAGTTGAGAATAATACTGGCTTTATAAGGGCTACCTGGGACTGGACCACACAATAAATTCAGGTGCATTTGTCTGTCAAACCCCTCTACGTAAACTCTCCTATTCTGTCATCACCTTATCTTCCTGGTACTCTCATCAATACCCCACCTCCACTTCATCCTCAATCTCTGGTCCTCACCCCCATCCCCAACAGTTTGCAGTTGCCTGAAACTACCAAGAAGTTGATTAATGGCTAGGCTCTTGGCTAATGTGTTTTAGGAAAGACTTTTTCTTGGTACTTTTGCATTTCGAACAACAGCAAAAAAACTCTTCAGCTATCAAAAAAAACTCTGAAGCTCTGCAAAGAGTATAATTGGATAGTTGTATGCTTTTTTTTTTTTTTTTTTTAGGAAGTAGACAGTTACCTAATGACAAACAAAAGGCATGGTGGGGTCAGATTTATGGTCTTGGAGGATTGAATTTAGAGGAAGGGGACACCATTTCTGATTAACGCCCAAACCCCCCAAAGCCCGTCCTCCATTCAGAGTTCAGGATTTGCTCTAGGTGAACATGATCATGCTGACTACCAAGGGCCTAAGAATGTGGTTCCTGCAACACCCTCACCATACAGACTTTTCTGATGAAAGCTCATGTCTTGAGAATCAATAGAACCAGGAGTAAATTGGTGGGCCCTGAGCCTGCCCTTTGAAACTCAGGATTGAAAAAGCCTGGAAGGAGAAATCACCTGCCACTTCAGGCCTGCTCAGCTTTTCAGAGAATATGCTGCTTCTCCTGTTCTTAGTGGCCAATCTCCTACCTCCAGGGCTGAAAGAGGTAAGTGACTCTCCCTATCCTCAGAGCCCTGGCTTATTCCAGCAGCAACACTTCCCCAGTGCCCCAGCAAGACTATTGCTATGATTGTTCCTTGCCTCAGTCCATTCCCAGAAATTTGCTAAACCCCAGACCTGCCGCTGGGTATATAGTGCACAGATTACAGGAAAGACTCCCGCGGAGACCTGGTGGGTCTTCTCCTCTCCATAGGTCACAGCTTGGCACATGGAAAGTTACTTATAGTTAGGATGGCACAGGATCCTGGTGTGGAGGGAAAGCTGAAAATGAGGCTTATAACTTCCCATTCTCCAAAGCTAAGAGTGGGTTGCTCTATCCTAAGAGCTATTGTCTAGACCAAGAATGAAAGAGCTATCTTGCAGTGTTTCCTAGATGTCACCTTCTCACTCTCCCCACTTTCTTGAGCCACCCTGCTCCACCAGGGCAGATATCCAGAACCTAAGTGGGCCTCTCAGTGTTGCCTCACCACTGATCATGGCCCTAATGGAAGCTGGCTTCCACCCAGACCCCCTCCTCCCATTTCCCAACCTCACTCTGATTTCTAATCCTGTACATGTGTTCCTCTTTATCATGATGGTTAAATTCCTTAAAAAGATAAATCGGTGCTGAGGTTCAGGCTGCATTAGAACCAAAAGCAATTTGGGGGACTGTTCATTCGCATATCCAACAAGTATTTATGGGACATTTACTATGTGCCTGGCTCATGATGGGGGAGAAAGAAGCCAGAGAATTCCGCTCCATGAGCTCAAATTTTCAGGTTTTAGAAACCAGTCTCACCTGGAAGTAAGAAGGACACAGGGGGTCTGAAGCTCTCAGGGACAAAGAAATAACCAGGGTAGGTCAGAGAGATTTATTTCCAGGTCTTCTCGATGGTTTATCTGGAAGACAGATCGCTTCCCCTTCACATGTATTTGAAGTGCTCCAGAACAAGGGCTGAGCTCTTTATCTCTACAGGGAGATAAGAGCTAAGCAAGGAAACAGGTCATGCTGCCAGCCCGCCATGCTGCCCAGGGAAGCCTGGAGCCCCCATCTCATTGTGCTGGGTCCCTGAAGACCACTGCAGACTATCCTCCTCTGGACATCCCATTGTTTTAGGTCACCAGGCAGTGCCCGTCCTGTTTCCTATGAACAGAGAGATCCACGGAAATTTTCTCTTTCAGTGGAGATCAAATGGGGCAGAAAGACCAGACCGCAAGCCCCACCCTACATGGTCTCTGTATGTTTCTATGACAACAAACAAGACTGGAGCAGATGTAGGGGTTTCCTGGCATAAGACAACTTCATGTTGACTGCGGCTCACTGGGACAGAAGGTGAGGAGCACAAAAGAGTCTTGTCTTTCTGGGAACCCGTAGTACCGTCCCAGGGCTTGTAACTCAGGAAGGTCCCTGAGCATGCAGAGCCCATGGCTAATCAGTGGAGCCAGCTGATCTGCTCTGGCCAGGGCAAAGTGAGTGTGGGATACTGGGGGGGAATGTTTGGAGAGAGGCCTGTTAAATTTACGGATGTCAAAACGGTTTAGTAATTTTTTGTACAATAAAACAGTGGATTATAATGTAGCCTGGGAAAATTATACTTCTGAAAATTCGGTGGAAACTTGAAAAAGCAATCTTATTTTTTTTAATTGAAGTATAGCTGATTTACAATGTTGTGTTAATTTCTACAGCAAAGTGATTCAGTTATACATACATTATTTTTAAAAAATATTCTTTTTCATAATGGTTAATCATAAAATACTGCATGTAGTTCTCTCTGTGCTATACAGTAGGACCTTGCTGTTCATCCATTCCATATATAATAGCTTACATCTGCTAAGCCCAACCTCCCACTCCAGGCCTCCCCCAACCCCCTCCCCCTTGGCAATCACAAGTCTGTTCTCTATGTTTGAGTCTGTTTCTCTTTTGTAGATAGGTTCATCTGTGTCATATTTTAGATTTCACATATAAGTGATATCATATGGCTTTTGTCTTTCATTTTCTGACATACTTCACTTAATATGATAAACTCTAGTTGCATCCATGTTACTGCAAATGGCGCTATTTCAGTCATAAAAAAGAACAAGTGGTATTCTATTGTATACGTGTACCACATCTTCTTTATCCATTCATCTGTTGATGGACATTTAGGTTGCTACCATGTCTTGCCTATTGTGAATAGTGCTGCTATGAACATAGGGGTGCAGGTATCTTTTAGGATTAGAGTTTTGTCTGGATATATGCCCAGGAGTGGGACTGCTGGCGAAAAAGCAATCTTGATGGGTATCAGTCTAATGGGGTTTTTAGTTGTTCTGGGGGTCATGCCACCTAAAATCTTGAAATGGTTCATAATGTATTTGGAAGATTTCATCCACTTCTGAGAGTTTTTTCACATTTCTATAAGAAAGACATTTCCTTTGAGCTACTGGAACTGCTCCTGGGCTGCCCTCTCTTCTCCAACCCAAGGTTCAGGTGGCTTTCCCCTGGGGCACCCACCATTTCCCAGACAAACTCAGACCACCATTATCAAGGTTACCAGACCTCACTTCTGTGATGTTGCTATAGTTATGACAAATCACCAGTGGCTAGCTTCTCCTGACTCTGATGCTCTGCCCCAGGGCACAGACACCAGGCCTCTGCGGGACCGGAAGTCTGCCTGAGCTATGGGATCAGGAGAGAAGTTCCCGGTGGCGTTTCTGTCCATGAGCTTGCCATGGTTTTGTGACTTTCCAGACAAGTCAGTAGGGCTTCCAAGACACAGAGATTGAAAGTGGAGAAAGAAAGTGGGAGGAGTTGTGTTCTTTTACTCTAGTTTTTGGTGTGCAAAATGCTTTCTTGCCAAAGCTCTGCTGCTGAGGTTTACTTATTGGGGGAGGGTGCTGAGCTGTGAGAGGTGGTGGAACTGGCTTCTGGGATGATCATGAAGGGAATTGTCCTCTGGAGGTGAGCACGATGAGGTCTGTAGAAACGTTTCCGGCAGGGCCGCTGGAGGCAGAGAGCTACCTTGGAAGTGCTGACTGGCAGGGAGAGGCTTAGAGGAGAGATGGGTCTGCCCTGGGAGTTTCCTGGGGACTGAGTCCTGACCTGGGCGGTGCTCTGGGGCTCTAAGTAAATGTCACAGAGAGGAAGGGCTGGACGAGGGCTCTTCCACAGCTCTCTCCTCCCCCCTCCATCGTCAAGTATTCTTTCCACCTGCCAATGCAAACATTTAACAATGAGACTGTTTTCCCCCAGAACATACAAGCAAGAGAGAATTCCTATGGGTAGGTGGTAGCAAATATAGGAAAAATGACTGAGTAATTTCAAAGATGTATTATTGATTAAAATTTTATTGATAAATGACTTACACTGAATGTTAGGCAAATGACTTTCTGGCAAGAAATAGCTATAAAAGAATGATCAAATTTACCAAAGCATTTCTGCATATCAGTTGCTTTGATATGTGTTCAGTGATTATTCAAGATTATGGAAACTGCAAAAATTCAGGTGGGAAATGTCACACTGCGATGAGTAATTACCATTTTGATGAACATAGAAGAACTTCCCAGCTGATTCTTTACAGTTACCTGAGGTGTTAAAAGCACGGTTTTAAACTATGTGACTTCAGAAATCTATTATTTGAATATAATATTGATGTATCAGTCATAAGCTAATCTTTAGTATAAAGTCATTTTAGCCAACATATCATATTGTATAATTTTAGAGTAATGAAACCAGAAGGAGAAGCTCATCACATTGAAAATGAGAACATTGGTCTATAGTACAGTCAGGGCTGGTATGGGTAAAGGTTTCAGAAACTCTGGTTGTCCATAGACACTTGGGTTGCTCCCATCTCTTGGCCATTGTGAATAGCGCAGCTTTGATATGGGTGTTTTGTTAGATATTTTTAAGAAAGTAAACCTTTTTTTTCTTTCTTCTAGTACTTATATGGTTTGATTTTTTTACATTTAGGTCTTTGATCCCATCTGAGTGTTATTTTGGATTATGATGAGAAGTGTGGACCCAACTTTATCTTTTTTCCCCAATGATTCTCTATTTTGTTTCAATGTCGTCTATTAAAAGTTCATTGTTTCCCAGTGATTTGAGAATTGTTTACCATATATTAAATTGGGCCTTGTATGGAATTTCAATTCTCTCTTTGATCTGCCTGTCCTACCCATGCCAATGGCACACAGTTTTGGGGCACACTTTAATACCTAAAGGAGAGTCTCTGGTAGGGTGGAGAATAAGGAGCCTTACTCTGGGGAGAGATAGGTCCTTCCATCACTCCCCAGAGCGGGTGGAGGGGAGCTGGAGGAATGGATGGCTTGGAGGAGAGAAGAAGCCCACCCTGACTCCCAGGATGGTGGGGATGGGGATTCACTTGTCCTGGGGAAGAGACCCCACTTTCCTGGAGGAGCTTACACTCAGTCCTGGCACACATTTGCTGTGTACTGAATCATGTTTAATGAACAAATGAGAAATCGGTTATTTCCACTCTAGATGTGAATGTTTATTAAGGCTCTGGGAACCGCCCTGGATCTGGGCTCTGCCCTAGAGAAGGGGAGTCAGTGACAGGGCGTGTCACTCCAGCCCCCACTCTTTGAAGCGTCTCATCGTTCTCCGTATCCAGGGCAGGAAGCTGGAAATCCTGGTGAAGACTGCTGGAGGAGTCCCAATCCTGTTTCCGTAGGAGACGATGCCCTGGGCCACGTTGTTACACACAAGGGGGCCCCCGGAGTCCCCCTGTGGGCAACCAGAGGAAGGGACACTAAGCCGGGCCTCCATTCTCCAGGCCTCCCCGCTCCTGCGGCCCTAAGGCCCGCCCTCAGAGAAGACAGGGGTAGGTGGGCTCCTTCCACTGCTGGCTGTGTGTGAGATGGGAGGGGGAGGGGGAGCAGAAGTCAAGCTTCTGGATTTTTCCATCACTGGGCTTCAGCCCTGGCTATGGTTATTCTCCAGAACAACCCAGGTCAAGGTACCTTCACCGGCCCCAGGAAAACGCTGCACGTGTATGTCCTGTGGCTGGTGCACCTGCTATTCCCTCAGAGACCGGATTGATGGGGAAAAGTCCCCCACCTCACTCTGGTCTGGGCCCCAGACTGAGGCCATGGGGATGTAGTCTGTCCCCACTGCCCAGTCTGCCCACGTCCCTTTGTCTCGGACAGTGTCGGCAGATGCCCGTGGTCTTACCAGGAAGGCGGATTTCCGCTCTCTTGGGTCGCCCACACAAATCTGTGTTCGGCCAGTGTAGAACATGAAGCGCCTCCTGCACTCCTCACCCCTCTGCACTCTGATCCGTACATCCTGGAGAGTGTCTGTTCTCGTGTTCAGGCCGACAAGGCCCCAGCCGGCCACGGTGCACAGGGTCCCAGGACGCAGCCTGTTCTGGGTCTGAGGCAGAGCCACCGGCCTCACAGCTCGATTACGTCTGACTCTGCTCCTCAGCTGGCAGGAAGCATGCAGGCACTCAGGGACTGTCTATGCCGTGCTCACCCCATGCCCACCACCACCCTGGGAGTCTGCTCGGCTTCCCCCTCCCTGGTCCCCCAAGCTGGGAGGGAGCAGCCCGGGTGAAGAACCAGAGGGTCGGTACCTGCAGTAACATGATGTCATTCCGGTGGTTCTGCGGATTGTACCTGGGGTGGGGGATGGCTCTGAGCACCGGTATGCGCTGCTGAGTCCTTTCCAACCTACTGACGTTGTGGGCCCCCAGGATGACACTTATTTGGCTGCAAAGGAAAGGGAGCCTAGAGGTAGGTCTGAGCTGCAGGAACTGCAGTCCCCGATGCAGGGCACGTGACAGCCCAGGGTGGTGAGACCTCAGCCAAGGGAACGTGGGGACAGGAGGGCTCTGGGACTGGGCTCTATGCCCTTGGCCTCCACAGCCTTGAGCTGGGGGTGGTGGGAAACCCAGCGACCTTATATTTGGCCTCCCCTACAATAAAAAAGGAGCTTGAATTCATATTTTGAGCCCCAATGCGTGCCTTCCATCTCCCCATCTTGCTCTTTTTGATCAGGTCCTGCTTTCTCCCCATTTACACTGGCCTGCTCCCTGCCCCCCAAGCCCTACCTGCTCTTTTTTCACCCCTTTATTGCTAGAACCCTGCTTTCAATGGCTCCTCTCAGGAAATCTTCTGGAACTGCTTTGCTGGTGCCCAGAAGCCCCTTAGTGCCTCACCTTCCCAAGCAGTGAGCTGCTGTCACCACAAAGTCTTCTCGCACCAGGAACCCCCCACAAGTTTTCAGACGTGGAGTTCGGATCTGAACATATGCCATGTAAGGGTGGGAATGGGGCCTGGCCTCTTGGCCTCCGATGATCTGCCCTGGAAGGAAGCATTAGGCACTTATCTCTGCACTGACAGGTGTGTGGGCTTCGGCTTGGTGGCTCCAGAAAGGTTAGAAGATGGCGAGGCAGGAGAGGTGCTGCAGGGGCCGGAGAAGCTGGTGGTTCATGAGAATTGGGTCTGCAGGGCACCAGCCTTGGGGGAGGCTCCAGGATTCTGCAGGAAACGCTGCTGGCTCCCCATCCCGGCCTCAGCTCCCTCCCACCTCCCCACAAGGCAAGCCCAGCTGCAGCCTCCCATAATGAGGAAGGTTCCTCTGCTGTGGGGATGGCAAATCTGGAGCCCTCTGAGCAGCCTCTCCCTGAAGTTCCGTGGTATTTTCTTCCTCAGGGAGCCTCCCAGATCCCTGTGAGTCCAGCTCACGGCCAGCTCATGAATTTAGGGCTCTAAAGATGAGCTGGCGGGCCTGCTATTGCTGTATCTTTATCTCCTAGGCTCTGCCACAGGAGCTGCCGAATGAGTTCAGAGAGCATGTTTATATAGCAAGTAGTACGTGCCAGGACGACTCCAAGAGTTTTATGTACACTAAGTCATTTAACTCTCATATCAACTCTCTGAGGTAGGCCTGATATAATGCCTGTTTTATAGATGATGAAGCTGAGGAACTTTGAACTCATACAAGCTGCCCAATGATACAGGGTTAGGAAGTGCCTGAGTGGTCTGGCTCCAGAGTCTATGGGCTGGGGTTGGCCTCTGAGGATGGGGACGGTCACTCACCTGCCCTAGCCCTGGGCAGCAGGAGAAGGACCACCAGGAGCAGGAGTGGCTGCATCTTCCTGGGAAGTCTGCCCAGTCAGTTGCTGCTGGTGCTTCCTCCTGCCAGACTTTGAGCCCCTGAAAGAGGAAGGAAGGGTGAGGGTGGGGGGTTGAGAATTCGCATTCCCATTCTCCTGCTGCTGTGATAGGTTTCATCACCCAAGGCTGCCCAAGAGGCTTGCCCACCAACTGCCAGTGATCTGGGGGAAGACAGTAACCCAAGCCTTCAGCGCAATATCCCGCACAGCTGCTGAGTCAGTGCTGGCCGCGGAAATGGGAACCCAGGGCAACAGGGATGGGGACTGGGTCACTGTGTCCCAGAACCTCAAACCCACCTAATTCAATAATCCCTACAAGCATCAAAGCTGGGAGCTGTCTATTTCCTCCTTCCTCTCCCTCAGGGACTGGAGCCTGCATGTCTTCACCCTTTGGTCTTAGCCCCCCGTTGAGACCCTTGCTGCTCCCACTTCTTTCTAGAGGTTGTCATGCAGGTTGAGTAGCTCTCTCTCCTGAGTGTGTGGAGGGCACTGCCAGGGAAAGAAAAGGGAAGAATGAGGCTCTGCCACTGACCATTACGCTCTCAGGTCACTTGAGCCCCAGCAAACTCTCAGTGAAATCCTGACACTGTGGACGACTTCTGTTTTCCTGCTTCCTACTCAAGGCGAAGGCCTTTATGTTCCAGAAGGTTCTCTGCACGCAGTAAAGGCCTAGTGACTTGATTTTGTTGCAAACCATCAGACCCTGGTGGAAAAACATCTCAAATCCTATTCATCCATGGTATAAGAGACCCATCAACCTAATCCCATCTCTGCCCCAGGGGTGATAGCTCCTAAGAAGGAGGTACGTCACTGCTGTGCTTCCTGTAACACATGAAGAAGTTGACCAGACATTCATCATTGAGAGAAAGGCATGGCAGAGTCCTGCAGAGTAACACAGGGGGCTGTGAGACACTTTTAAAAATACTTAGAAGACTGTGTTGGCACAGAAAAACATTGTAGTATGGTAAAATTTTTGCAAAAGTATCAGAATTGAAAACTAATACAATTCGCAGTCTTTTACGGATCGTGATAACCCACTTGAAAATCTTATGAAAGTTAAGGATCTCCTCCCTATATATAAATATACACAGATTATCACCAATTTTAAAGCTGTAAAGATCTTAATTCCTTCTCTCTTACACTCTCAATGATTGCAACCTCATGAAATTTCTTCATGAATCTGAAAACTAATATGCAGAAAATGGAAAAAAACCAAAAATAATATAAGAGCTTTATTAGTGCCTTAGTATTTGGGTAAGTTTAATTTATTGTCACTTAAATTTTTAACTCTTAATTTTGTTTTAAAATTATTACTCTAACTTAAACAAAGGGGAAAGTATAAACCAGACTGCCCACGTGAAAAAAGAGGAGTAAAATATATGCTTCCAATGATCTGCATAGAGATGTGGATAGGGGATTTCATTAACAGTGACTAGGATTCCATGCCAATTTTCCCACCAAAAACAACCCAAAACAAACCTGTTTAAAATGTATAAAAACCTTAGAAGTCTTGAAGAACTCCCAAAGCAAGAGAGATTATTAGGTTAAAACAGAAGGAATAATGGGAATCCAGCGATAGCTACTATTATTCTGAGGTAATTTGCTGAACCCACAAAATTTGCACTTTTGTTTTGATGACCGTATAAGGTGAGGGGTGTAGAAATTAAAGACCAAGACCCACACAAGCAGGTCTGGTCAAACCCTCCCCACAATAAGCTGGGAACTTAAAAGTCTACATGCTTAAAGTAACAAAAAAGAGGTATTGGGCTAGCTCTTGCAAATAATTTCGTGAAAGATTGTAATTACCTGGATTTTTTATGGACTCTCAAACCTTGAACTGCCATTAATATGGTTATAGCTTGTGTCCCAAAGTACCTGGCAGAGTCAAATGTAAATCTAGAGGAAATTCACTTAATTCCAGAATTTGACACCTAAAAATTTATTTTTCAAGTTTAATGACAAACATATAGTCAAATGTAAACAGATCAAGAAGCAAACAAAGATACAAGACACCATGACTAAGAAACAATAGATAAGAAAAGAGGGGGAAAAACCCCGTTAATTATTGGGATAATATTATTAGTATAATAAAATACAGATTGAAAAACAATTATGCTGAAATAAAAACAAACCTTAAAAGAATTCCAGGGAACATGAACCTTAAAAAAAGTGACATAACATTTGAAAGAGAACGAAATACGACTTTCAAAAGTGAAAAAATGAAAAACTAAAATTAAAATCTCAGTGAATAGAGTTAATAACAGTTTAGACAAAGATGAAAAGAGAATTACTAACCTAAAATAGTTCAGAGATCTTCCCACTTAAGGAAGGAAATGAGCTGCCGACTGGAGCGGTGAGTAACCTTACTGAGCATCAGAAGAGTGATCTAATAGAGCCAATCTTCAAGGACTGGAAAGTGAATTACAACCGGAGAAAATCAGACTTCTATGTAGTGGATGCTGGATACATATTTAGAAGCCTAAGACGTGTGGCTAACAGGGTCTTGGTGCTCCGGCCTGGTGTCAGGCCTGAGCCTCTGAGGTGGGAGAGCCGAGTTCAGGACATTGGACCACCAGAGACCTCATGGCCCCACACAGTATCAATCGGTGAGAGCTCTCCCAGAGATTTCCGTCTCAATGTTAAGACCCAGCTCCACCCAACGGCCAGCAAGCTCCAGTGCTGGACGCCCCATGCCAATCAACTAGCAAGAAAGGAACAAAACCCCACCTGCTAGCAGAGAGGCTGCCTAAAATCATACTAAGTTCACAGACACCCCAAAACACACCCCAGGACATGGCCCTGCCCACCAGAAAGACAAGATCGAGCCCCACACACCAGAACACAGGCACCAGTCCCCTCCACAAGGAAGCCTACACAAGCCACTGAACCAATCTCACCCACTGGGGGCAGACACCAAAAACAACGGGAACTGCAAACCTGCAGCCTTTGAAAAGGAGACCCCAAACACAGTAAGTTAAAATGAGAAGACAGAGAAACATGCAGCAGATGAAAGAGCAAGGTAAAAACTCACCAGACCAAACAAATGAAGAGGAAATAGGCAGTCTGTCTGAAAAAGAATTCAGAGTAATGATAGTAAAGATGATCCAAAATCTTGGAAATAGAATGGAGAAAATACAAGAAATGTTTAACAAGGACCTAGAAGAACTAAAGAGCAAACAAACAATGATGAACAACACAATAAATGAAATTAAAAATTCTCTAGAAGGAATCAAGAGCAGAATAACTGAGGCAGAAGAACAGATAAGTGACCTGGAAGATAAAATAGTGGAAATAACTACCACAGAGCAGAATAAAGAAAAAAGAATGAAAAGAGTTGAGGACAGTCTAAGAGACCTCTGCGACAACATTAAATGCACCAACATTTGAATTATAAGGGTCCCAGAAGAAGAAGAGAAAAAGAAAGGGTCTGAGAAAATATCTGAAGAGATTATAGTTGAAAACTTCCCTCACATGGGAAAGGAAATAGTCAGTCAAGTCCAGGAAGCACAGAGAGTCCCATACAGGATAAATCCAAAGAGAAACATGCCATGACATATATTAATCAAACTATGAAAAATTAAGTACAAAGAAAAAATATTAAAAGCAGCAAGGGAAAAGCAACAAATAACATAGAAGGGAATCCCCATAAAGTTAACAGCTGATCTTTCAGCAGAAACTCTGCAAGCCAGAAGGGAGTGGCAGGACATATTTAAAGTATGAAAGGGAAAACCTACAGCCAAGATTACTCTACCCAGCAAGGATCTCATTCAGATTCGATGGAGAAATTAAAACCTATACAGACAAGCAAAAGTTAAGAGAATTCAGCACAACCAAACCAGCTTTACAACAAATGCTAAAGGAATTCTCTAGGCAGGAAACACAAGAGAAGGAAAAGACCTACAAAAACAAACCCAAAACAATTTAGAAAATGGTAATAGGAACAAACATATTGATAGTTACCTTAAATGTAAATGGATTAAATGTTCCAACCAAAAGACATAGACTGGCTGAATGGATACAAAAACAAGACCCATATATATGCTGTCTTCAAGAGACCCACTTCAGACCTAGGGACACATACAGAATGAAAGTGAGGGGATGGAAAAGGATATTCCATGCAAATAGAAATCAAAAGAAAGTTGGAGTAGCAATTCTCATATAAGAGAAAATAGACTAAATAAAGACTACTACAAGAGACAAAGAAGGACACTATGTAATGATCAAGGGATCAATCCAAGAAGAAGATGTAACAATTATAAATATTTATGCACCCAACATAGGAGCACCTCAATACATAAGGCAAATGCCAACAGCCATAAAAGGGGAAATCAACAGTAACACAATAATAGTACCCACTTTCATCAATGGACAGATCACCCAAAATGAAAAAAATAAGGAAACACAAGCTTTAAAAGACACATTAAGCAAGATGGATTTAATTGATATTTGTAGGACATTCCATCCAAAAATAACAGAATACACTTTCTTCTCAAGTGCTCATGGAACATTCTCCAGGATAGATCATATCTTGGGTCACAAATAAAGTCTTGGTAAATTTAAGAAAATTGAAAACATATCAAGTATCTTTTCCGACCACAACACTATGAGACTAGATATCAATTAGACGAAAAAAAAACTGTAAAAAATACAAACACATGGAGGCTAAATAATACACTACAAAATAACCAAGAGGTCACTGAAGAAGTCAAAGAGGAAATAAAAAAAGACCTAGAAACAAATGACAATGAAAACATGACGACCCAAAACCTATGGGATGCAGCAAAACCAGTTCTAAGAGGGAAGTTTATAGCAATACAATCCTACCTCAAGAAACAAGAAAAATCTCAAATAAACAACCTAAACTTACACCTAAAGCAATCAGAGAAAGAAGAACAAAACCCCCAAGGTTAGCAGAAGGAAAGAAATCATAAAGACCAGATCAGATATAAATGAAAAGGAAATGAAGAAAATGATAGCAAAGATCAATAAAACTAAAAGCTGGTTCTTGGAGAAGATAAACAAAATTGATAAACCATTAGCCAGACTCATCAAGAAAACAAGGGAGAAGACTAAAATCAACAGAATTAGAAATGAAAAAGGAGAAGTAACAACTTACACTGCAGGAATACAAAGGATCATGAGAGATTACTACAAGCAACTATACGCCAATAAAATGGACAACCTGGAAGAAATGGACAAATTCTTAGAAAAGTACAACTTTCCAAGACTGAACCAGGAAGAAATAGAAAATATAAACAGACCAATCACAAGCACTGAAATTGAAACTGTGATTAAAAATCTTCCAACAAAGAAAACCCAGGACCAGATGGCTTCACAGGCGAATTCTATCAAATATTTTGAGAAGAGCTAACACCTATCCTTCTCAAACTCTTCCAAAATATAGCAGAGGGAGGAACACTCCCAAACTCATTCTACGAGGCCAGCATCACCCTGATACCAAAACCTGACAAAAATGTCACAAAAAAAGAAAACTACAGACCAACATCACTGATGAACATAGATGCAAAAATCCTCAACAAAATACTAGCAAACAGAATCCAACAGCACATTAAAAGGATCATACACCATGATCAAGTGGGGTTTATCCCAGAAATGCAAGGATTCTTCAATATATGCAAATCAATCAAGGTGATACACCATATTAGCCAAGTGAAGGATAAAAACCATATGATCATCTCAATAGATGCAGAAAAAGCTTCTGACAAAATTCAACACATATTTACGATAAAAACTCTCCAGAAACTAGGCATAGAATGAACTTACCTCAACATAATAAAGGCCATATATGACAAACCCACAGCCAACCTCATTCTCAATGGTGAAAAACTGAAACCATTTCCTCTTAGATCAGGAACAAGACAAGGTTGCCCATTCTCACCTCTATTATTCAACACAGTTTTGGAAGTTTTAGCCACAGCAATCAGAGAAGAAAAAGAAATAAATGAATCCAAATCGGAAAAGAAGTAAAGATGTCACTGTTTGCAGATGACATGATGCTATACGTAGAGAATCCTAAAGATGCTACCAGAAAACTACTAGAGCTAATCAATGAAGCTGGTAATGTAACAGGATACAAAATTAATGCACAGAAATCTCTTGCATTCCTATACACTAATGATGAAAAATCTGAAAGAGAAATTAAGGAAACACTCCCATTTACCATTGCAACAAAAAGAATAAAATACCTAGGAATAAATCTACCTAGGTAGACAAAAGACCTGTATACAGAAAACTATAAGACACTCATGAAAGAAATTAAAGATGATAGAAACAGATGGAGAGATATACCATGTTCTTGGATTGGAAGAATCAACATTGTGAAAATGACTATACTACCCAGAACAATCTACAGATTCAGAGCAATCCCTATCAAACTACCAATGGCAGTTTTCACAGAACTAGAACAAAAAATATCACAATTTGTATGGAAACACAGAAGACTCCAAATAGCCAAAGCAATCTTGAGAAAGAAAAACAGAGCTGGAGGACTCAGGCTCCCTGACTTCAGACTGTACTACAAAGCTACAGTAATCAAGACAGTATGGTAGTGGCACAAAAACAGAAATATAGATCAATGGAACAGGATAGAAAGCCCAGAGATAAATCCACACACATATGGTCACCTTATTTTTGATAAAGGAAGCAAGAATATACAATGGAGAAAGACAGCCTCTTCAATAAGTGGTGTTGGGAAAACTGAACAGCTACATGTAAAAGAATGAAATTAGAACACTCCCTGACACCATACACAAAATAAACTCAAAATGGATTACAGACCTAAATGTAAGGCCAGACACTATAAAACTCTTAGAGGAAAACATAGGCAGAACACTCCATGACATAAATCACTGCAAGATCCTTTTTGACCCACCTCCTAGAGAAATGGAAATAAAAACACAAATAAACAAATGGGACCTAATGAAACTTAAAAGCTTTTGCACAGCAAAGGAAACCATAAACAAGACCAAAAGACAACCCTCAGAATGGGAAGAAATATTTGCAAATGAAGCAACAGACAAAGGATTAATCTCCAAAATTTACAAGCAGCTCATGCAGCTCAATATCAATAAAACAAACAACCCAATCCAAAAATGGGCAGAAGACCTAAATAGACATTTCTCCGAATAAGACATACAGATTGTCAACAAACACATGAAAGGATGCTCAACATCACTAATCATTAGAGAAATGCAAATCAAAACTACAATGAGGTATCACCTCACACCAGTCAGAATGGCCATCATCAAAAATCTACAAACAGTAAATGCTGGAGAGGGTGTGGAGAAAAGGGAACGCTCTTGCACTGTTGTTGCGAATGTAAATTGATACAGCCACTATGAAGAACAGTATGGAGGTTCCTTAAAAAACTAAAAATAGAACTACCATACGACCCAGCATCCCACTCCTGGGCCTATACCCTGAGGAAACTGTAATTCAAAAATAGACATGTACCACAATATTTATTGCAGCACTATTTATAATAGCCTGGACATGGATGCAACCTCAGTATCCATCGACAGATGAATGGATACAGAAGGTGTGACACATATCCACAGTGGAATATTACTCAGCCATAAAAATAAATGAAATTGAACTATTTGTAGTAAGGTGGATGGACCTACAGACAGAGTCTGTCATACAGAGTGAAGTGAGTCAGAAAGAGAAAAACAAATACTGTATGCTAACACATATATATGGAGTCTTTAAAAAAAAAACGTTGTGATGAACCTAGGGCCAGAACAGGAATAAAGACGCAGACGTAGAGAATGGACTTGAGGACACGGGGAGGGGGAAGGGTAAGCTGGGACGGAGTGAGAGAGTAGAATTGACATATATACACTATGAAATGTAAAATAGCTAGCTAGCGGGAAGAAGCTGCATAGCACAGGGAGATCAGTTCGGTGCTTTGTGACCACCTAGAGGGGTGGAATAGGGAGGGTGGGAGGGAGACCCAAGAGGGAGGGGATATAGGGATGTATGTATACATATAGCTGATTCACTTTGTTGTACAGTGGAAGCTAACACAACATTGTAAAGCAATTATACTCCAATAAAGATGTTTAAAAAAAATAAATAAATAAAATAAAATCGTTCCAAAAGAAGTGTAAAGGATGGATCCCAGACAGGTATAAAGATAAAAAAATAGAAAATAGTAGAATTAGAAGGTTAAACATATGTTGAATTAAAGTTCTAGAAGAATGAGAGACAATGAGAAGAGGCAATATATAATCAGATATTGGCCGAGATTTTTAAAATAACTGGAGAAAAACATCTAATTAGAGGTTAAAAAGATAAATCTCAAGCAAAATAATAAAAAGAAATCCATATCAAGAAATCATATTGCAGAAATGTTAAGAGCATCTAGAGAAAGAAAGGCAGATTACTTTCAAGTGACTGGCAGATCAAGGCTGAGTTTTCAACAGCCACAGTGAGTGGATGCTACCCAGAAAGCGACATTTTCATAGTCATTTGGGAAGATTTAAAAACACATCTTATAAATTGATTAGTAATGATATAGAATTTAAAATGGCTGATGAAAAAAATGAACACATATAGAACATCTTTTTTTTTTTTAAATTTATTTATTTATTTATTTATTTTTTCCACACACACTGTATTTTATTTTTACAAGAGATAAATAGACTGACACCAAGCATTGTACATGGATGACCACAACAAAAGCAACAATGATTGCAATTACCAAACATGAAACACACTCATACTATGTCATAATATTGACAGTCAGTCCAGTAATCCTCCACTGTAACAGCTCCTTTACTTTGCAGTGAAAATTGATTTGTATATTCTTTGCCTCTGAGTTCTTGTGGGATTTTTTCTTTTTTTAAATTCAACCAGAAAGTCACAAAAATTATACTCATCCTCATCAGTTCACTCAGTCCCATGTAATTAATTTTTCTTTTTCATCTTGATCTTTTGTTAGCACTTTTATGAGCTCATCAGTTTTTCATTAGAGTTCTGAAAATGCTTATTCATTCAGTTCAGCAGTACAGTCAGGTACCAGAAACCTGTACTTGTCAGAGTCTTTTCCATGAATTTCCTGAAGATGAAACCCTTTTATAGGAACATATTTACAAAAGCATCAGAGTACACCCAGAACTGTCTGTAAATGACAAAAGACTTAAAAATGACCACGGTTAAAGATTTGATGAAAGTTCATAATAATGCAGTTGACAAGAAAATTAGTTATTTCTGAGATATACATTTTAAAGTAATAACTAGGATTATGACTTATAACATTATACCAGAACATATAAGATTTTTAGAAATTTCATGTAATGTCTGAAACATTTATATTAACATATTTCCATACAAATAACCCAATGAAAGTTTAGTATTAGTTGTTTTGTTTGTTTGTTTATACTGCAGGTTCTTATTAGTCATCAATTTTATACACATCAGTGTATACATGTCAATCCCAATCGCCCAATTCAGCACACCACTATCCCCACCCCACCGCAGTTTTCCCCCCTTGGTGTCCATATGTCTGTTCTCTACATCTGTGTCTCAACTTCTGCCCTGCAAACCGGCTCATCTGTACCATTTTTCTAGGTTCCACATACATGCGTTAATATACAATATTTGTTTTTCTCTTTCTGACTTACTTCACTCTGTATGACAGTCTCTAGATCCATCCACGTCTCAACAAATGACTCAATTTTGTTCCTTTTTGTGGCTGAGTAATATTCCATTGTATATATGTACCACAACTTCTTTATCCATTCGTCTGTTGATGGGCATTTAGGTTGCTTCCATGACCTGGCTATTGTAAATAGTGCTGCAATGAACATTCGGGTGCATGTGTCTTTTTGAATTATGGTTTTCTCTGGATATATGCCCAGTAGTGGGATTGCTGGGTCATATGGTAATTCTATTTTTAGTTTTTTAAGGAACCTCCATATTGTTCTCCATAGTGGCTGTATCAATTTACATTCCCACCAACAGTGCAAGAGGGTTCCCTTTTCTCCACACCCTCTCCAGCATTTGTTGTTTGTAGATTTTCTGATGATGCCCATTCTAATTGGTGTGAGGTGATACCTCATTGTAGTTTTGATTTGCATTTCTCTAATAATTAGTGATGTTGAGCAGCTTTTCATGTGCTTCGTGGCCGTCTGTATGTCTTCTTTGGAGAAATGTCTATTTAGGTCTTCTGCCCATTTTTGGATTGGGGTGTTTGTTTCTTTAATATTGAGCTGAATGAGCTGTTTATATATGTTGGAGATTAATCCTTTGTCCATTGATTCGTTTGCAAATATTTTCTCCCATTCTGAGGGTTGTCTTTTCGTCTTGTTTATGGTTTCCTTTGCTGTGCAAAAGCTTTGAAGTTTCATTAGGTCCCATTTGTTTATTTTTGTTTTTATTTCCATTACTCTAGGAGGTGGATCAAAAAAGATCTTGCTGTGATTTATGTCAAAGAGTGTTCTTCCTATGTTTTCCTCTAAGAGTTTTATAGTGTCCAGTCTTACATTTAGGTCTGTAATCCATTTTGAGTTTATTTTTGTGTATGGTGTTAGGGAGTATTCTAATTTCATTCTTTTACATGTAGCTGTCCAGTTTTCCCAGCACCACTTATTGAAGAGACTGTCTTTTCTCCATCGTATATCTTTGCCTCCTTTGTCATAGATTAGTTGACCATAGGTGCGTGGGTTTATCTCTGGGCTTTCTATCTTGTTCCATTGATCTATGTTTCTGTTTTTGTGCCAGTACCATATCGTCTTGATTACTGTAGCTTTGTAGTATAGTCTGAAGTCAGGGAGTCTGATTCCTCCAGCTCCGTTTTTTTCCCTCAAGACTGCTTTGGCTATTCGGGGTCTTTTGTGTCTCCATACAAATTTTAAGATGATTTTTTCTAGCTCCGTAAAAAATGCCATTGGTAATTTGATAGGGATTGCATTGAGTCTGTAGATTGCTTTGGGTAGTATAGTCATTTTCACAATGTTGATTCTTCCAATCCAAGAACATGGTATATCTCTCCATCTGTTGGTATCATCTTTAATTTCTTTCATCAGTGTCTTATAGTTTTCTGCATACAGGTCTTTTGTCTCCCTAGGTAGGTTTATTCCTAGGTATTTTATTCTTTTTGTTGCAATGGTAAATGGGAGTGTTTCCATAATTTCTCTTTCAGCTTTGTCATCATTAGTGTATAGGAATGCAAGAGATTTCTGTGCATTAATTTTGTATCCTGCAACTTTACCATATTCATTAATTAGCTCTAGCAGTTTTCTGGTGGCAGTTTTAGGATTCTCTATGTATAGTATCATGTCATCTGCAAACAGTGACAGTTTTACTTCTTCTTTTCCAATTTGTATTCCTTTTATTTCTTTTTCTTCTCTGATTGCCGTGGCTAGGACTTCCAGAACTATGTTGAATAATAGTGGTGAGAGTGGACATCCTTGTCTCGTTCCTGATCTTAGAGGAAATGCTTTCAGTTTTTCACCGTTGAGAATGATGTTTGCTGTGGGTTTATCATATATGGCCTTTATTATGTTGAGGTAGGTTCCCTCTATGCCTACTTTCTGGAGAGTTTTTATCATAAATGGGTGTTGAATTTGGTCAAAAGCTTTTTCTGCATCTATTGAGATGATCATATGGTTTTTATTCTTCAATGTGTTAATATGGTGTATCACATTGATTGATTTCCGTATATTGAAGAATCCTTGCATCCCTGGGATAAATCCCACTTGATCGTGGTGTATGATCCTTTTAATGTGTTGTTGGATTCTGTTTGCTAGTATTTTGTTGAGGATTTTTGCATCTATATTCATCAGTGATATTGGTCTGTAATTTTCTTTTTTTGTAGTGTCTTTGTCTGGTTTTGGTATCAGGGTGATGGTGGCCTCATAGAATGAGTTTGGGAGCGTTCCTTCCTCTGCAATTTTTTGGAAGAGTTTGAGAAGGATAGGTGTTAGCTCTTCTCTAAATGTTTGATAGAATTCACCTGTGAAGCCATCTGGTCCTGGACTTTTGTTTGTTGGAAGATTTTTAATCACAGTTTCAATTTCATTACTTGTGATTGGTCTGTTCATATTTTCTGCTTCTTCCTGGTTCAGTCTTGGAAGGTTATACCTTTCTAAGAATTTGTCCATTTCTTCCAGGTTGTCCATTTTATTGGCATAAAGTTGCTTGTAATAGTCTCTTAGGATGCTTTGTATTTCTGCGGTGTCTGTTGTAACTTCTCCTTTTTCATTTCTGATTTTATTGATTTGAGTCCTCTCCCTCTTTTTCTTGATGAGTCTGGCTAATGGCTTATCAATTTTGTTTATCTTCTCAAAGAACCAGCTTTTAGTTTTATTGATCTTTGCTATTGTTTTCTTTGTTCCTATTTCATTTATTTCTGCTCTGATCTTTATGATTTCTTTCCTTCTGCTAACTTTGGGTTTTGTTTGTTCTTCTTTCTCTAGTTCCTTTAGGTGTAAGGTTAGATTGTTTATTTGAGATTTTTCTTGTTTCTTGAGGTAGGCTTGTATAGCTATAAACTTCCCTCTTAGAACTGCTTTTGCAGCATCCCATAGGTTTTGGGTTGTCGTGTTTTCATTGTCATTTGTCTCTAGGTATTTTTTGATTTCCTCTTTGATTTCTTCAGTAATCTCTTGGTTATTTAGTAACGTATTGTTTAGCCTCCATGTGTTTGTGTTTTTTACGCTTTTTCCCCTGTAATTCATTTCTAATCTCATAGCGTTGTGGTCAGAAAAGATGCTTGATATGATTTCAATTTTCTTAAATTTACTGAGGCTTGATTTGTGACCCAAGATGTGATCTATCCTGGAGAATGTTCCGTGCGCACTTGAGAAGAACGTGTAATCTGCTGTTTTTGGATGGAATGTCCTATAAATATCAATTAAATCTATCTGGTCTATTGTGTCATTTAAAGCTTCTGTTTCCTTATTTATTTTCATTTTGGATGATCTGTCCATTGGTGTAAGTGAGGTGTTAAAGTCCCCCACTATTATTGTGTTACTATCAATTTCCTCTTTTATAGCTGTTAGCAATTGCCTTATGTAATGAGGTGCTCCTATGTTGGGTGCATATATATTTATAATTGTTATATCTTCTTCTTGGATTGATCCCTTGATCATTATGTAGTGTCCTTCCTTGTCTCTTGTAACATTCTTTATTTTAAAGTCTATTTTATCTGATATGAGTATAGCTACTCCAGCTTTCTTTTGATTTCCATTTGCATGGAATATCTTTTTCCATCCCCTCACTTTCAGTCTGTATGTGTCCCTAGGTCTAAAGTGGGTCTCTTGTAGACAGCATATATATGGGTCTCGTTTTTGTATCCATTCAGCAAGCCTGTGTCTTTTGGCTGGAGCATTTAATCCATTCACGTTTAAGGTAATTATCGATATGTATGTTCCTATGACCATTTTCTTAATTGTTTTGGGTTTGTTTTTGTAGGTCCTTTTCTTCTCTTGTGTTTCCCACTTAGAGAAGTTCCTTTAACATTTGTTGTAGAGCTGGTTTGGTGGTGCTGAATTCTCTTAGCTTTTGCTTGTCTGTAAAGCTTTTGATTTCTCCATCAAATCTAAATGAGATCCTTGCCGGGTAGAGTAATCTTGGTTGTAGGTTCTTCCCTTTCATCACTTGAAGTATATCATGCCACTCCTTTCTGGCTTGTAGAGTTTCTGCTGAGAAATCAGCTGTTAACCTTATGGGAGTTCCCTTGTATGTTATTTGTCGTTTTTCCCTTGCTGCTTTCAATAATTTTTCTTTGTCTTTAATTTTTGCCACTTTGATTACTATGTGTCTCGGCGTGCTTCTCCTTGGGTTTATCCTGTATGGGACTCTCTGCATTTCCTGGACTTGGGTGGCTATTTCCTTTCCCATGTTAGGGAAGTTTTCGACTATAATCTCTTCAAATATTTTCTCTGGTCCTTTCTCTCTCTCTTCTCCTTCTGGGACCCCTATAATGCGAATGTTGTTGCGTTTAATGTTGTCCCAGAGGTCTCTTAGGCTGTCTTCATTTCTTTTCATTCTTTTTTCTTTAGTCTGTTCCGCAGCAGTGAATTCCACCATTCTGTCTTCCAGGTCACTTATCCGTTCTTCTGCCTCAGTTATTCTACTATTGATTCCTTCTAGTGTAGTTTTCATTTCAGTTATTGTATTGGTCATCTCTGTTTGTTTGTTCTTTAATTCTTCTAGGTCTTTGTTAATCATTTCTTGCATCTTCTCAATCTTTGCCTCCATTCTTATTCCAAGGTCCTGGATCATCTTCACTATCATTATTCTGAATTCTTTTTCTGGAAGGTTGCCTATCTCCACTTCATTTAGTTGTTTTTCTGGGGTTTTTTCTTGTTCCTTCATCTGGTATATAGCCCTCTGCCTTTTCATCTTGTCTGTCTTTCTGTAAATGTGGTTTCTGTTCCACAGGCTGCAGGACTGTAGTTTTTCTTGCTTCTGCTGTCTGCCCTCTGGTGGTTGAGGCTATCTAAGAGGCTTGATGGGAGGCTCTGGAGGTGGGTAGAGCTGACTGTTGCTGTGGCGGTCAGAGCTCTGTAAAACTTTAATCCACTTGACTGTTGCTGGGTGGGGCTGGGTTCCCTCCCTGTTGGTTGTTTTGCCTGAGGCAACCCAACACTGGAGCCTACCCGGGCTCTTTGGTGGGGCTAATGGCAGACTCTGGGAGGGCTCACGCCAAGGAGTGCTTCCCAGAACCTCTGCTGCCAGTGTCCTTGTCCCCACGGTGAAACAGAGCCAGCCCCCGCCTCTGCAGGAGACCCCCCAACACCAGCAGTTATGTCTGGTTCAGTCTCCCCCAGGGTCACTGCTCCTTCCCCTGGGTCCCGATGCACACACTATTTTGTGTACGCCCTCCAAGAGTGGGGTCTCTGTTTCCCCCAGTCCTGTCGAAGTCCTGCAATCAATTCCCACTAGGCTTCAAAGTCTGATTCTCTATGAATTCCTCCTCCCGTTGCCGGACCCCCAGGTTGGGAAGCCTGACGTGGGGCTCAGAACGTTCACTCCAGTGGGTGGACTTCTGTGGTATAAGTGCTCGCCAGTCTGTGAGTCACCCACCCAGCAGTTATGGGATTTGATTTTACTCTGATTGCGCCCCTCCTACCATCTCACTGTGGCTTCTCCTCTGTCCTTGGACGTGGGGTATCCTCCTTGGTGAAGTCCAGTGTCTTCCTGTCGATGATTGTCCAGCAGCCAGTTGTGATTCTGGTGCTCTCGCAAGAGGGAGTGAGAGCACGTCCTTCTACTCCGCCATCTTGGTTAATCCCCAAACTTCCCTTTCTAGAACATCTTAACCAACAAAGGCAGACTACACATTTTACAAGCAGAGATGGATGTTGACCATAGATTAGGCCATAGGTTAGGTCTAAAAATGTTTAAAGGATTAAAATGATGCATCATTTGTTATAGGCCACATTGAGTTTAAGCTAGAAATCCTTAAAAAGAATATGAGAAGAAAATCCTTATATTTTTAAAACTAGAGAAATAGACTGCTAAATACAACTGACAATTGAATGATGCAGGTTTGAACCGCTTGGCTCCACTTATACATGAGTTTTTTTCTTTTTCTTTTTCTTTAAATTTAATTTTAATTTTATATTAGAGTATAGTTGATTTACAATGTTTTGTTAGTTTCAGGTGTATAGCAAAGTGATTCAGTTATACATATACATATACCCATTCTTTATCAGATGCTTTCCCATATAGGTTATTACAGATTATTGAGTAGTGTTCCCTGTGCTTTACAGTAGGTCCTTGTTGATTATCTATCTTACGTATAATAGTGTGTATATGTTAATCACAAACTCCTAATTTATCCCTCCCCCCTCCTTTTCCTTTTGGTAACTGTAAGTTTGTTTTATATGCCTATGAGTGTTTTTCTGTTTTGTAAAGAAGTTCATTTGTATCATTTTTTTTTTTAGGTTCCACATATAAGTGACATCATATGATATTTGTCTTTCTCTGTCTGACTTACTTCACTTAGTATGATAATCTCTAGGTCCATCCATGTTGCTGTGAATGGCATTATTTCATTCTATTTTATGGCTGACTAATATTCCATTGTATATATGTACCACATCTTCTTTATCCATTCCTTTGTTGATGGACATTTAGGTTGATTCCATGTCTTGGCTGTTGTAACTAGTGCTGCAATGAACATTGGGTTACATGTATCTTTTTGAATTGTGGTTTTCTCTGGATATACGCCCAGGGCTGGGATTGCTGGATCATATGGTCATTCTATTTTTAGTTCTTGAAGGAACCCCCATACTGTTCTCCCTAGTGGTTGTACCAATTTACATTCCCACCAACAGTGTAAGAGGGTTCCCTTTCCTCCACTCCCTCTCCAGCATTTATTGTTTGTAGCCTTTTTGATGATGGCCATTCTGACCGGTGTGAGGTGATACCTCATTGTAGTTTTGATTTGCATTTCTCTAATAATTAGTGATGTTGCACATCTTTTCATGTGCTTTTTGGCCATCTGTATGTCTTCTTTGGAGAAATGTCTATTTAGGTCTTCTGCTCATTTTTTGATTTTTTTTTTTTTGATATTTAGCTGCATGAGCTGTTTGTATATTTTGGAGATTAATCCCTTGTTGGTTGCTTTATTTGCAAATATTTTCTCCCATTCCATGGGTTGCATTTTGTTTATGGTTTCCTTTGCTGTCTAAAAGCTTTTAAGTTTAATTAGGTCCCATTTGTTTATTTTTGGTTTGATTTTCATTATTCTAGGAGGTGGATCAAAAAGATATTGCTGAAATTTATGTCAAAGTTTGTTCTTCCTATGTTTTCCTCTAAGAGTTTTACAGTATCCAGTCTTACATTTAGTTCTTTACTCCATATGAGTTTATTTTTGTGTATGGTGTTAGATAATGTTCTAGTTTCATTCTTTTACATGTAGCTGTCCAGTTTTTCCAGCACCTCTTCTTATTGAAGAGACTGTTCTTGTCTCCTTTGTCATAGATTAATTGACCACAGGTGTGTAAGTTTATTTCTGGGCTGTCTATTTTGTTCCATTGATCTATATTTCTGTTTTTGTGCCAGTACCATACTGTCTTGATTACTGTAGCTTTGTAGTATAGTCGGAAGTCAGGGAGTCTGATTCCTCCAGCTCCCTTTTTCTTTCTCAGGATTTCTTTGGTTATTTGGGGTCTTTTGTGTTTCCATATAAATTTTAGTATTTTTTGTTCTAGTTCTGTGAAAAATGCCATTGGTTATTTGATAGGGATTGCATTGACTGTAGATTGGCTTGGGTAGTATAGTCATTTTGACAATATTGATTCTTCCAATCCAAGAACATGGTATATCTTTCCATCTGTTTGAGTAGTCTTTGATTTCTTTCATCAGTGTCTTATAGTTTTCCAAGTGCATGTCTTTTGCCTTCTTAGGTAGGTTTATTCCTAGGTATTTTATTCTTTTGGATGTGATGGTAAATGGGATTGTTTCCTTGATTTCTCTTTCTGATCTTTCATTGTTAGTGTATAGAAATGCAAGAGTTATCTGTGTATTAATTTTGTATCCTGAAACTTTACCAAATTCATTGATTAGCTCTAGTAGTTTTCTGATGGCATCTTTAGGATTGTCTATGTATAGGATCATGTCATCTGCAAACAGTGACAGTTTTACTTCTTCTTACCCAATTTGGATGTCTTTTATTTCTTTTTCTTCTCTGATTGCCATGGCTAAGAATTCCAAAACTATGTTGAATAATCGTGGCGAGAGTGGACATCCTTGTCCTGTTCTTAATCTTAGAGGAACTGCTTTCAGTTTTTCACCATTGAGAATGATATTTGCTGTGGGTTTGTCATATATGGCCTTTATTATGTTGAGGTAGTTTCCCTCTATGCCCAATTTCTGGAGAGTTTTTATCATAAATGGATGCTGAGTTTTGTCAAAAGCTTTTTCTGCATCTTTTGAGGTGATCATACGGTTTTTATTCTTCAATTTGTTGATGTGGTGTATCACACAGATTTATTTGCGGATATTGAAAAATCTTTGCATCCCTGACATAAATCCCACTTGATCATGGTGTATGAGTCTCTTAAAGTATTGTTGGATTTGGTTTGCTAGCATTTTGTTGAGGATTTTTGCGTCTATGTTCATCAGTGATATTGATTTTCTTTTTTTGTAGTATCTTTGTCTGGTTTTGGTATCAAGGTGATGGTGGCCTCATAGAATGAGTTTGGGAGTATTTTTTCCTTTGCAATTTTTTCTGGAATACTTTCAAAAGGATAGGTGTTAACTCTTCTAAATGCTTGATAGAAGTCACCTGTGAAATCATATGGTCCTGGACTTTTGTTTGTTGGAAATTTTAAAATCATAGTTTCAATTTCAGTACTTGTGATTGGTCTATTCATATTTTCTATTTCTTCCTGGTTCAGTCTTGGAAGATTGTACCTTTCTAAGAATTTGTCCGTTTCTTCTAGGTTGTCCATTTTATTAGCATATAGTTGCTTGTAGTAGTTTCTTAAGATCCTTTGTGTTTCTGTGGTGTCTGTTGTAACTTCTTTTTCATTTTTAATTTTATTGATTTGAGTTCTCTCCCTTTTTTTCTTGATGAGTCTGGCTAGAGTTTATCTTTTCAAAGAACCAGCTTTTAGTTTCATTGATCTTTTTTGTTGTTTTCTTTGTCTCTATTTTATTTATTTCTGCTCTGATCTCTATGATTTCTTTCCTTCTGCCAACTTTGGGGTTTTTTTGTTGTTGTTCTTCTTCTTTCTCTAATTGCTTTAGGTGTGAAGTTAGGTTGTTTATTTGAGATTTTTGTTTTTTCCTCAGGTAAGATTGTATTGCTATAAACTTCCCTCTTAGAACTGCTTTTGCTGCATCCCATAGGTTTTTGGATCATTGTGTTTTAGTTTTCATTTGTCTCTAGGTATATTTTGAGTTCCTCTTTGATTTCGTCAGTGATCCATTGGTTGTTTAATAACATATTGTTTAGCCTCCAAGTGTTTGTGGATTTTTACAGTGTTTTTCTTATAGTTGATTTATGATCTCATAGTGTTGTGGTCGGAGAAGAAGATTGATATGATTTCAGTTTTCTTAAAGTTACCAAGGCTTGTGACCCAGCATGTGATCTCTCCTGGAGAATGTTCCATGTGCCCTTGAGAAGAATGTGTATTCTGATGCTTTTGGATGGAATGTTCTATAAATATCAATTAAATCCATCTGGTCTAATGTGTCATTTAAGGCCTATATTTCCTTATTGATTTTCTGTCTGGTTGATCTGTCCATTGATGTAAGTGGGTGTTAAAGCCCCCCACTATTATTGTGTTACTGTTGATGTCTCCATTTATGGCTGTTAGCATTTTTTTTTTTTTTAAACATCTTTATTGAAGTATAATTGCTTTACAATGGTGTGCTAGCTTCTGCTTTACAACAAAGTGAATCAGTTACACATATACATATGTTGCCATATCTCTTCCCTCTTGCATCTCCCTCCCTCCCACCCTCCCTATCCCACCCCTCTAGGTGGTCACAAAGCACCGAGCTGATCTCCCTGTGCTATGCGGCTGCTTCCCACTAGTTATCTATTTTACATTTGGTAGTGTATATATGTCCATGACACTCTCTCACCCTGTCACATCTCACCCCTCCCCCTCCCCATATCCTCAAGTCCATTCTCTAGTAGGTCTGTGTCTTTATTCCCATCTTGCCACTAGGTTCTTCATGACCTCTTTTTTTTTTTTTTTTTTTTTTCCCTTAGATTCCATATATATGTGTTAGCATACTGTATTTGTTTTTCTCTTTCTGACTTACTTCACTCTGTATGACAGACTCTAACTCCATCCACCTAATTACAAACACCTCCATTTCATTTCTTTTTATGGCTGAGTAATATTCCATTGTATATATGTGCCACATCTTCTTTATCCATTCATCCGATGATGGACACCTAGGTTGCTTCCATGTCCTGGCTATTGTAAACAGAGCTGCAATGAATATTTTGGTACATGACTCTTTCTGAATTATGGTTTTCTCAGGGTATATGCCCAGTAGTGGGATTGCTGGGTCGTATGGTAGTTCTATTTTTAGTTTTTTAAGGAACCTCCATACTGTTCTCCATAGTGGCTGTATCAATTTACATTCCCACCAACAGTGCAAGAGTGTTCCCTTTTCTCCACACCCTCTCCAGCATTTATTGTTTCTAGATTTTTTGATGATGGCCATTCTGACCGGTGTGAGATGATACCTCATTGTAGTTTTGATTTGCATTTCTCTAATGATTAATGATGTTGAGCATTCTTTCATGTGTCTGTTGGCAATCTGTATCTCTTCTTTGGAGAAATGTCTATTTAGGTCTTCTGCCCATTTTTGGATTGGGTTGTTTGTTTTTTTGTTATTGAGCTGCATGAGCTGCTTGTAAATCTTGGAGATTAATCCTTTGTCCGTTGCTTCATTTGCAAATATTTTCTCCCATTCTGAGGGTTGTCTTTTGGTCTTGTTTATGGTTTCCTTTGCTGTGCAAAAGCTTTTAAGTTTCATTAGGTCCCATTTGTTTATTTGTGTTTTTATTTCCATTTCTCTAGGACCTGGGTCAAAAAGGATCTTGCTGTGATTTATGTCATAGAGTGTTCTGCCTATGTTTTCCTCTAAGAGTTTGATAGTGTCTGGCCTTACACTTAGGTCTTTAATCCATTTTGAGTTTATTTTTGTGTATGGTGTCAGGGAGTGTTCTAATTTCATACTTTTACATGTACCTGTCCAATTTTCCCAGCACCACTTATTGAAGAGGCTGTCTTTTCTCCACTGTATATGCTTGCCTCCTTTATCAAAGATAAGGTGACCATATGTGCATGGGCTTATCTCTGGGCTTTCTATCCTGTTCCATTGATCTATATTTCTGTTTTTGTGCCAGTACCAAACTGTCTTGATTACTGTAGCTTTGTAATATAGTCTGAAGTCAGGGAGCCTGATTCCTCCAGCTCCATTTTTCGTTCTCAAGATTGCTTTGGCTATTCGGGGTCTTTTGTGTTTCCATACAAATTGTGAAATTTTTTGTTCTAGTTCTGTGAAAAATGCCAGTGGTAGTTTGATAGGGATTGCATTGAATCTGTAGATTGCTTTGGGTAGCAGAGTCATTTTCACAATGTTGATTCTTCCAATCCAAGAACATGGTATATCTCTCCATCTATTTGTATCATCTTTAATTTCTTTCATCAGTGTCCTATAATTTTCTGCATACAGGTCTTTTGTCTCCTTAGGTAGGTTTATTCCTAGGTATTTTATTCTTTTTGTTGCAATGGTAAACGGGAGTGTTTTCTTAATTTCACTTTCAGATTTTTCATCATTAGTATACAGGAATGCAAGAGATTTCTGTGCATTAATTTTGTATCCTGCTACTTTACCAAATTCATTGATTAGCTCTAGTAGTTTTCTGGTAGCATCTTTTGGATTCTCTATGTATAGTATCATGTCATCTGCAAACAGTGACAGCTTTACTTCTTCTTTTCCGATTTGGATTCCTTTTATTTCTTTTTCGTCTCTGATTGCTGTGGCTAACACTTCCAAAACTATGTTGAATAATAGTGGTGAGAGTGGGCAACCTTGTCTTGTTCCTGATCTTAGTGGAAATGGTTTCAGTTTTTCACCATTGAGGACAATGTTGGCTGTGGGTTTGTCATATACGGCCTTTATTATGTTGAGGAAAGTTCCCTCTATGCCTACTTTCTGCAGGACTTTTATCATAAATGGGTGTTGAATTTTGTCGAAAGCTTTCTCTGCATCTATTGAGATGATCATATGGTTTTTCTCCTTCAATTTGTTAATATGATGTATCACGTTGATTGATTTGCGTATATTGAAGAATCCTTGCATTCCTGGAATAAACCCCACTTGATCATGGTGTATGATCCTTTTAATGTGCTGTTGGATTCTGTTTGCTAGTATTTTGTTGAGGATTTTTGCATCTATGTTCATCAGTGATATTGGCCTGTAGTTTTCTTTCTTTGTGACATCTTTGCCTGGTTTTGGTATCAGGGTGATGGTGGCCTCGTAGAATGAGTTGGGGAGTGTTCCTCCCTCTGCAATATTTTGGAAGAGTTTGAGAAGGATAGGTGTTAGCTCTTCTCTAAATGTTTGATAGAATTCGCCTGTGAAGCCATCTGGTCCTGGGCTTTTGTGTGTTGGAAGATTTTTAATCACAGTTTCAATTTCAGTGCTTGTGATTGGTCTGTTCATATTTTCTATTTCTTCCTGGTTCAGTCTCGGCAGGTTGTGCATTTCTAAGAATCTGTCCATTTCTTCCAGGTTGTCCATTTTATTAGCATAGAGTTGCTTGTAGTAATCTCTTATGATCGTTTGTATTTCTGCAGTGTCAGTGGTTACTTCTCCTTTTTCATTTCTAATTCTATTAATTTGAGTCTTCTCCTTTTTTCTCTTGATGAGTCTGGCTAATGGTTTATCAATTTTGTTTATCTTCTCAAAGAACCAGCTTTTAGTTTCATTGATTTTTGCTATTGTTTCCTTCATTTCTTTTTCATTTATTTCTGATCTGATCTTTATGATTTCTTTCCTTCTGTTAGCTTTGGGGTTTTTTTGTTCTTCTTTCTCTAATTGCTTTAGGTGCAAGGTTAGGTTGTTTATTCGAGATGTTTCCTGTTTCTTGATGTAGGCTTGTATTGCTATAAACTTCCCTCTTAGAACTGCTTTTGCTGCATCCCATAGGTTTTGGATCGTCGTGTCTCCATTGTCATTTGTTTCTAGGTATTTTTTGATTTCCCCTTTGATTTCTTCAGTGATCACTTCGTTATTAAGTAGTGTATTGTGTAGCCTCCATGTGTTTGTATTTTTTACAGATCTTTTCCTGTAATTGATATCTAGTCTCACAGCGTTGTGGTCGGAAAAGATACTTGATACGATTTCAATTTTTTTAAATTTACCAAGGCTTGATTTGTGACCCAAGATATGATCTATCCTGGAGAATGTTCCATGAGCACTTGAGAAAAATGTGTATTCTGTTGTTTTTGGGTGGAATGTCCTATAAATATCAATTAAGTCCATCTTGTTTAATGTATCATTTAAAGCTTGTGTTTCCTTATTTATTTTCATTTTGGATGATCTGTCCATTGGTGAAAGTGGGGTGTTAAAGTCCCCTACTATGATTGTGTTACTGTCGATTTCCCCTTTTATGGCTGTTAGTATTTGCCTTATGTATTGAGGTGCTCCTATGTTGGGTGCATAAATATTTACAATTGTTATACGTTCCTCTTGGATCGATCCCTTGATCATTATATAGTGTCCGTCTTTGTCTCTTGTAATTGTCTTTATTTTAAAGTCTATTTTGTCTGATATGAGAATTGCTACTCCAGCTTTCTTTTGATTTCCATTTGCATGGAATATCTTTTTCCATCCCCTCACTTTCAGTCTGTATGTGTCTCTAGGTCTGAAGTGGGTCTCTTGTAGACAGCATATATATGGGTCTTGTTTTTGTATCCATTCAGCCAGTCTGTGTCTTTTGGTGGGAGCATTTAATCCATTTACATTTAAGGTAATTATCGATATGTATGTTCCTATTCCCATTTTCTTAAATGTTTTGGGTTTGTTATTGTAGGTGTTTTCCTTCTCTTGTGTTTCTTGCCTAGAGAAGTTCCTTTAGCATTTGTTGTAAAGCTGGTTTGGTGGTGCTGAACTCTCTCAGCTTTTGCTTGTCTGTAAAGGTTTTAATTTCTCCATCAAATCTGAATGAGATCCTTGCTGGGTAGAGTAATCTTGGTTGTAGGTTTTTCTCCTTCATCACTTTAAGTATATCCTGCCACTCCCTTCTGGCTTGCAGCGTTTCTGCTGAAAGATCAGCTGTTAACCTTATGGGGATGCCCTTGTGTGTTATCTGTTGTTTTTCCCTTGCTGCTTTTAATATGTTTTCTTTATATTTAATTTTTGATAGTTTGATTAATATGTGTCTTGGTGTGTTTCTCCTTGGATTTATCCTGTATGGGACTCTCTGTGCTTCCAGGACTTGATTAACTATTTCCTTTCCCATATTAGGGAAGTTTTCAACTATAATCTCTTCAAATATTTTCTCAGTCCCTTTCTTTTTCTCTTCTTCTTCTGGGACCCCTATAATTCGAATGTTGGTGCGTTTAATGTTGTCCCAGAGGTCTCTGAGACTGTCCTCAGTTCTTTTCATTCTTTTTTCTTTATTCTGGTCTGCAGTAGTTATTTCCACCATTTTATCTTCCAGGTCACTTATCCGTTCTTCTGCCTCAGTTATTCTGCTATTGATCCCATCTAGAGTATTTTTAATTTCATTTATTGTGCTTGTCATCGTTTCTTGGTTCCTCTTTAGTTCTTCTACATCCTTGTTAAATGTTTCTTGCATTTTGTCTATTCTATTTCCAAGACTTTGGATCATCCTTACTATCATTATTCTGAATTCTTTTTCAGGTAGACTACCTATTTCCTCTTCATTTGTTAGGTCTGGTGTGTTTTGACCCTGCTCCTTCATCTGCTGTGTGTTTTTCTGTCTTCTCATTTTGCTTATCTTACTGTGTTTGGGGTCTCCTTTTCACAGGCTGCAGGTTCGTAGTTCCCGTTGTTTTTGGTATCTGTCCCCAGTGGCTAAGGTTGGTTCAGTGGGTTGTGTAGGTTTCCTGGTGGAGGGAACTAGTGCCTGTGTTCTGGTGGATGAGGCTGGATGTTGTCTTTCTGGTGGGTTCGTCCACGTCTGGTGGTGTGTTTTGGGGTGTCTGTGGCCTTATTATGATTTTAGGCAGCCTCTCTGTTAATGGATGGGGCTGTGTTCCTGTCTTGCTAGTTGTTTGGCATAGGGTGTCCAGCACTGTAGCTTGCTGGTCGTTGAGTGAAGCTAGGTCTTGATGTTGAGATGGAGATCTGTGAGAGATTTTCGCCGTTTGGTATTACGTGGAGCTGGGAGGTCTCTTGTGGACCAGTGTCCTGAAGTTGGCTCTCCCACCTCAGAGGCACAGCCCTGATGCCTGGCTGGAGCACCAAGAGCCTTTCATCCACACGGCTCAGAATAAAAGGGAGAAAAAATGGAAAGAAAGAAAAAAAGAGGATAAAATAAAATAAAATAAAGCAATTATAATAAAAAATAAGAAAAAAATTATTAAGAGTAAATTTATTAAGAAAAAAAATTTTTTTTAATTTTTAAAAATAGATTTATTAATTTTTTATACTAAAAATAAGAAAAAAATTATTTAGAAAAAATTTATTAAGAAAAAAAATTTTTTAATTTTTTAAAATAAAAAATATGAAAAAACTTATTAAAAATTTTTTTAAAAAATAGAAAATAAGGAAAAAATTATTAAGAAAACATTTATTGGGGAAAAGAAAAAAAAATTTTTTAAGCCAAAAAAAAAAAAAAAAAAAAAAAAAAAAAAAAACGGACAGACCTAACCCTAGGACTAACGGTGAGAGCAAAGCTATACAGACAAAATCTCACCCAGAAGCATACACATCTACACTCACAAAAAAAAAGGAGAAGGGGAAAAGTTAATATATCCTGCTCCCAAAGTCCATCTCCTAAATTTGGGATGATTCGTTGTCTATTCAGGTATTCAACAGATGCAGGCACATCAAGTTGTTTGTGGAGCTTTAATCCGCTGCTTCTGAGGCTGCTGGGAGAGATTTCCCTTTCTCTTCTTTGTTCGTACAGCTCCCGGGGTTCAGCTTTGGATTTGGACCCGCCTCTGCATGTAGGTCCCCTGAGGGCGTCTGTTCCCCGCCCAGACAGAACGGGGTTAAAGGAGCAGCTGATTCGGGGGCTCTGGCTCAGTCAGGCCGGGGGGAGGGAGCGGTACGGAGGAGGCGGGGCGAGCCTGCGGCGGCAGAGGCCGGCGTGACGTTGCAGCAGCCTGAGGCGCGCCGTGCGCTCTCCCGGGGAAGTTGTCCCCGGATTACGGGAGCCTGGCCGTGGCGGGCTGCACAGGCTCCCGGGAGGGGCGGTGTGGAGAATGACCTGTGCTCGCCCACAGGCTGTTTGGTGGCGGCAGCAGCAGCCTTAGCGTCTCATGCCCGTCTCTGGGGTCCGCGCTGATAGCCGCGGCTCGCGCCCGTCTCTGGAGTTCGTTTAAGTGGCGCTCTGAATCCCCTCTCCTTGCACGCCGCGAAACAAAGAGGCAAGAAAAAGTCTCCTGCCTCTTCGGCAGCTGCAGACTTTTTCTCGTGCACCCTCCCGGCTAGTTGTGGTGCGCTAGACCCTTCAGGCTGTGTTCCCGCAGCCAACCCCAGTCCTCTCCCTGGGATCCGACCGAAGCCCGCGCCTCAGCTCCCAGCCCCCGCCCGCCCCGGCGGGTGAGCAGACAAGCCTCTCGGGCTGGTGAGTGCTGCTCGGCGCCGAGCCTCTGTGCGGGAATCTCTCCGTTTTTCCCTCTGCGTCCCTGTTGCTGTGGGATCCGCGCTGATAGCCGCGGCTCGCGCCCGTCTCTGGAGCTCGTTTAGGCGGCGCTCTGAATCCCCTCTCCTTGCGCGCCGCGAAACAAAGAGGCAAGAAAAATTCTCTTGCCTCTTTGGCAGCTGCAGTCTTTTTCCCGGACTCCCTCCCGGCTAGCACCGCAGCCCGAGCCCCAGCTCCCAGGCCCCGCCCGCCCCGGCGGCTGAGCAGACAAGCCTCTCGGGCTGGTGAGTGCTGGTCGGCACCGCTCCTCTGTGCGGGAATCTCCGCTTTGCCCTCCGCACCACTGTGGCTGCGCTCTCCTCCGTGGCTCTGAAGCTTCCCCCCTCTGCTACCCGCAGTCTCTGCCCACGAAGGGGCTTCCTAGTGTGTGGAAACCTTTCCTCCTTCACAGCTCCCTCCCACTGGTGCAGGTCTCGTCCCTATTCTTTTGTCTCTGTTATTTCTTTTTTCTTTTGCCCTACCCAAGTACGTGGGGATTTTCTTGCCTTTTGGGAGGTCTGACGTCTTCTGCCAGCGTTCAGTGGGTGTTCTGTAGGAGCAGTTCCACGTGTAGATGTATTTCTCATGTATCTGTGGGGAGGAAGGTGATCTCCGCGTCTTACTCTTCCGCCATCTTGCCCCTCCCTCGGCTGTTAGCATTTGTCTTGTATATTGAGCTGCTCCTATGTTGGGTGCATATATATTTACAATTATTTTATCCCTTCTTGGATTGATCCCTGGATCTTTATGTAGTGTCCTGCTTTGTCTCTTATAACAGTCTTTATTTTAAAGTCTAGTTTATCTGATATGAGTATTGCTACTCTGTCTTTCTTTTGATTTCCATCTGTGTGGAATATCTTTTTCCATCCCCTCACTTTCAGTCTGTATGTGTTCCTAGATCTGAGGTGGGTCTCTTGTAGACAACATATATACGGATCTTGTTTTTGTATCCATTCAGCCAGTCTATATCTTTTGGTTGGAGCATTTAATCCATTTACATTTAAGGTAGGTATTGATACATATGTTCTTAATGCCATCTTGTTAATTGTTTTGGATTTGTTTTGGTAGGCCTTTTTTCTTCCCTTCCTCTTTTGTTCTCTTCTCTTGTGTTTTGATGACTATGTTTAGTGTTGTGTTTGGATTACTTTTCCTTTTCTGTGTGTGTATCTATTGTAGATTTTTGGTTTCTTGTTCCAGTGAGGTTTTGATACAGCCATCCATATATATATATATATATATATATATATATATATATATATATATACTGGTCTCTTAATTTCAAATGCATTTCCAATATACTGCACTTGTACTCTCCTCTTCTCATGATTGTTGGTTTTGATATCGTAATTGTGTGTGGATGATTTCCTACCTTTGCTGTATGTTTGCCTTTACTGGTGAGCTTTCCCATTTGTAATTTTCTTGTTTCTAGTTGTGGCCTTTTCTTTTCCATCTAGAGAAGTTCCTTTAGCATTTGTTGGAAAGCTGTTTTTGGTGGTGCTGAATTCTCTTAGCTTTTGCTTGTCTGTAAAGTTTTGATTTCTCCATTAAATCTGAATGAGAGCATTGCTGGCTAGAGTATTCTTGGTTGTAGGTTTTTCTCTTTCATCAGTTTAAATATGTCATGCCACTCCCTTCTGGTCTGCAGAATTTCTGTGGAAAAATCAAAAGATAACCTTATGGGGATTCCCTTGTATGTTATTTGTTGCTTTTCCCTTGTTGCTTTTAATATTTTCTCTTTGTATTTAATTTTTGTTAATTTGATTAATATGTGTTTTTGTGTATTCCACCTTAGGCTTATCTTGTATGGGACTGTCTGTGCTTCCTGAGCTTGAGTATTTCCTTTCCCATGTTAGGGAAGTTTTTGGCTATTTTCTCTTTAAATATTTTCTTAGTTCCTTTCTCTCTCTTCTTCTGGGACCCGTATAATGTGAATGTTGGTTTATTAGACTGTCTTCATCTCTTTTCATTCTTCTTTCTTTATTCTGTTCTGCAACAGTGATTTCCACCAGTCTGTCTTCCATCTCACTTATTCATTCTTCTACCTTATTTATTCTGTTATTGATTCCTTCTAGTGTATTTTTTATTTCAGTTACTGTATTGTAGTTTTCAGTTATTGTATTGTATTGTATTGTTCATCTCTGTTCTTTAAAGCTTCTAGACCTTTACTAAACATTTCTTGTATCCTCTCTGTCTGTGCCTCCATTCTTTTTCCTATATCTTGGATCATCTTTACTCTCATTACTCTGAAATTTTTTTAAGTTAGATAACCTATCTTCACTTCACTTGGTTGTTCTTCTTGGGTTTTATCTTGTTCCTTTGTCTGGATCGTATTTCTCTGCCATCTCTTTTTGTCTAACTTTCTGTGTTTGTGGTCTCTCTTCCTCAGGCTGCAGGATGGTAATTCCTTTTGGTTCTGGTGTCTGCTGCCTGGTGGGTGAGGTTGGTCTAGAGGATTGTGCAGGCTTTCTGGTAGGCAGGACTGTTGCCTGCCTGCTGGAGGGTGGAGCTGGGTTTTTTCCCTCTGGTGGGCAGGGCCATGTCAAGGGGTGTGTTTATAGACAGATCTTGGCTCAGGACGACTTTAGGCAACCTGTCTGCTGATGGGTTGGACTGTGTTTCCACCCTTTGGTTGTTTGGCCTGAGGTGTCCCAGGACTGGATTCTGCAGGCTGTTGAGTAGGGCCAGGTTTCTGTGCCAAAATGGCAACCTCTGGGAGATCTCACACTGATGAGTCCCTTGGGTATCTGTCACCAGTGTCCTTGCCCCCACAGTGAGCCACAGTTGATCCCTGCCTCCCCAGGAGACCTTCCAGGACCCACAGGTAGGTCTGACCCAGGCTCTTATGGAGTCACTGTTTTGTTCTGGGTCCTAGTGCATGTGCAACCTTGCATGCGTACTCCAAGAGTGAAGTCTCTGTTTCCCCTAGTCCTGTGGAATTCCTTCATTCAAGCCCCCCATCCTTCAAAGTCTATTGCTCTCGGGGCTCCTCCTCCTGATGCCAGACCCCCAGGCTGGGGATCCTGATATGGGGCTCAGAAGTCTCACTCCTGTGGGAGAATCTCTGAAATATAATTATTTTCCAGTTTGTGGGTTGCCCACCTGGTGAGTATGGGATTTGATTATATTGTGTAAGTGCCCCTCCTGCCATCTCATTGCAGCTTCTTATTTGTCTTTCTGTGTTGAATATTTTTTTTGGTAGGTTCGAGTCTTTTTTGTCAATCATTGTTCAGCAGTTAGTTGTGATTTTGGTGTTTTCTTTAGAGGAGGTAAGATCAAGTCCTTTTACTCCACCATCTTGTCTCTTGTCCTACACGAGTTTTTTTCAATAGTAAATACTACCATACTACACTATCCATGGTTGATTGTATAAGTGAATGCAAAACCGCAAAACGGAGGGCTGACTATAAGTTTTACTTGAATTTTCCACTGGGTGGAGGGTTGATCCCCTTAATTCCTATACTGCTCAATGGTCAAGTGTCAATAATGAGTCAAAATATAAAACATAATGGAAAAAAAATGAGTTCAAAATGATTAATAATGTTAAAAATAATTTGTAGTAAAATTTGTTGAGTATGTATGAATAAAAATAAAATGACCATTTAACACTATACCTCAAATTAATTAATTTAAAGAAAAAACTTTTAGAAGATAGGAGAATTTCTTTATAAACTTGACATTGGGAAAAAATTTAAGATATAAAAAGTACTAACCTTCAGTAATTACAAAGTAAAAATGGATAAATTGATCTATTTAAAAAATTTGTTGGGTAAATATGAATAGAGGTGAAATTCTGATTATCAAAGATACTATTAAGATAGTGAAAAGGAAAGCCACAGGGTGGGAGAAAATATTTGCAATAACTGAGAAAGGATTTCTATCTAGGAGATATGTGTGTATATGTATAAATCATATCTATGTTATCTTATATGTCATTGGGAAGGCAATAATTTTGAAAATATACATTAAATTGACAAATCCCTAAAAATATAAGTTAATGAAATGTACCCAAGAAGTTTGAATTTTCCTATAAACAAATAAATTGATTCAGTTTTCAAAAACATTCCATCAAGGAGAGCCCTACGCTCATAAAGCTTCACTGAACATCTCTACAAAATAGTCAAAGAACACTATATAATGTCTTCTGGAGAGTAGACACTACTGATCTCCTTTATGGGACTAGCAAAACCTCGATGCCAAACCCAGTGAAGACAGTATGGGAAAGGAATATTTCAGGCTAATATCACTTGAATATTGAGGTAAGTCAAATCATTCAATAAGGAAAAATATTATCTCAGGACTAATTTGGGTTTAGGAGTAGGTGGCATTTCATTCAAAACCCAATTGCTGTAACACAATACATTGATTGATAAAATGATTATTCAATTAAAGCAAAACAGAATAAGCAATTTCTGAAGTTCACCCTCATTAATTAAAATTCTAGCAAACTAGAAATAAAAAAAGAATGTCTTTAATTTGATTAAATGTCTCCATAAAAATCCCCAAGCAATCATTATATGCTGAAACACACAATGTTTTTGTTTGAGAGCAAAAAAATACAAGGACACGTGGATAGCCATAATCACCATTTGTCTTCAGTATTGTACTATAGATTTTACCCAGTGCAGTTAAGCAGGAAATAGAAGTGAAAGGCATAAGGTCAGGAAAAGAGGAAATAAAACTTTGACTATTTGAGATATTATAGTGTACCCAGAGAATGCTCAAGAACCTGCAGATCAATTATTACAATTAATTAGACAGTTTGACAAATTTGCTGGGCACAAAATCAACTTAAACTTTAATCATATTTTGATATATACTGTAATATTGTTGGAAAATGAAATTTGAAAATGTTAATGTTTAAATCATGAAAATTATCAAATAACTAAATATAAATCTAAAAAAAGATGTGCAAGACCTCTTTGGTGAAAATGATAGAATTATATTAAGAAAACCTAAGCTTAGAGATACTCTATGTTCATGTTTGGAAGAGAAAATATTTTTAAAATGTCAGTTCTCCAAAAAGTGATCTATAGATTCATTGCACCCAAGATGTATTTCATAGAACTTAATTGATTCTAAATAGATGTGGAAAAATCAATGGCCCACATTAGCCAGGACAGTCTTGAAGAATGAGAATAAGATGGGAGGTCTTGCTTTAGCAAATGAAGTCATAGTAACGACAATAGTGTGGTATTAATGAGGGCATAGAGACATAGACTAAGGGACAAGAAATAGAGATCCCACACAGATATGGACACTGATACACACATATTGAACACTTGGTTTATGATGGAGGTTTTATGGCAGAGACTGGGGGAAAGACTATTTTCTTTTTTTCTCATCAATAAGTGATGCTAGGACAATAAATGTCTCTATGGTGTCCTATAAGAACACAAATTTATACGTGGAAAAAAAACCTGACCCTTATTTCACACCATGCCCAATAATCCATTTTAGGTGGATTATAGATCCAAGTGTGAATAAGTATTTGAAAATATAATACAACAATATCTTCATGATAGGTAAATATTTAAAATACGTTACATAAAAGTATTAATCATCAATAAAAGTATTGATGACTTTGACATTAAAATAGAGAGAAACAAAAGCCAGAGGTTAGGGATTAGAGAGAACATTTGTGTGGAGAGGGGATATATGACAGTAGAGAGAGGTATATATGCTTTTATTTTCTGTTTTAATGAAAGAAAGTGTGATATTTGAACAAATAAGACTGTGATACATTTCACAATATCCATAGCTACTTACATCTACTTCGGACTGTTTTATTGTAATGTAATGTTTTATTACATTTCCATAAGTTACAATTTTTTTCTTCTCTGGGTTGTTGGGACATTAGATAGGGTGTTTCCCATATCTTCCCTGGGCTCCAAACGCCACCAACAATCCAAATATTCTGGGCAGGCAGTTGCCAGATGGTGCTGGATCACTTCCCCTTCCCTCTTTTGCTGCTTCTTTGGTCAGAAATCAACATGGTTGGTCTTGGCTTTGTAGGAAACCAGTGTACTCTTGAGGCATTCTGGACATCATCAGGGCTGTTTTAACATCACTCTTAGAAGGACATTTTGGAAGCTCCTTGGGGAACTTCTACTGATGAGCTTGTGTTGCCACCACCATTGTCTTTTCACTGCACGTGTAAAGAAAGACAAATGAAACGGAAACACAACACTCCAAAATCTATGAGATGCAGCAAAAGCAGTTCTAAGAGGGAATTTAATGCAATACAAGCATTCCTCAAGAAACAAGAAACATCTCAAATAAGCAAAGTAACCTATCATCTAAAGGCATTCAAAAAAAAAAAAAAGCCCAAAGTCAGCAGAAGGAAGGAAATAATAAAGATCAGAGAGGGGCTTCCCTGGTGGCGCAGTGGTTGAGAGTCTGCCTGCCAATGCAGGGGACACGGGTTCGAGCCCTGGTCTGGGAGGATCCCACATGCCGCGGAGCAACTGGGCCCGTGAGCCACAATTGCTGAGCCTGCGCATCTGGAGCCTGTGCTCCGCAACAAGAGAGGCCGCGATAGTGAGAGACCAGCGCACCGCGATGAAGAGTGGCCCCCGCTTGCCACAACTAGAGAAAGCCCTTGCACAGAAACAAAGACCCAACACAGCCATAAATAAATAAATAAATTAAAAAAAAAAAACAGAGGTCTAACCTCATTTAAAAAAAAAAAGAAAGAGAAAAAGGTCAGAGAGGAAATAAATAAAATGGAGACAACAAATAATGGAAAAAAAATCAATGAAACCAAGAGCTGATTTTTTTGAAGGGATAAACAAAATTAATAAACCTTTAGCCATGCTCACCAAGAAGAAAAGAGAGAGGCCCCAAGTAAACAAAATAAGAAATGAAAGAGGAGAAATAACAACTGACATCACAGAGATACAAAAAATCATAAGAGAATACTACAAACATATATGTGCCAACACATTGGTCAACCTAGAAGAAATGGACAAATTTCTAGAAAGTCACAACCTGCCAAGACAGAGTCAAGAAGAAACAGATAATTTGAACAGACTGATCACTAGTAGTGAAATTGAATGTCTAATTAACAAAACTCCCAGCAAACAAAAGTCCAGGACCAGATGACTTCACAGGGGAATTCTACCAAACATATAAGTAAGAGCTTATACCTATCCATCTCAAACTATTCCAAAAAATTAAAGAGGAATATACACTCCCAAATTCACTGTATGATGGCACCATTACCCTGATACCAAAACCATACAAAGGCACTACAAAAAAAATTATAGGCCAATATCTTTGAAGAATATAGATGTAAAAATCCTCAACAAAATATTAGCAAACCAAATCCAACAATATATAAGAAGGATCATACAATGTGATCAAGTTGGATTTATTCCAGGACACAAGGATCATTCAATATTCACAAACCAATCCATGTGATACACCACATTAAAAAAGAACAGATAAAAATCAAATGATCATTTCAATAGACACAAAAAAAGCACTTGACAAAATTCAACATCCACTCATGATAAAAACTCCTAGCAAAGTGGGTATACAGGGAACACATCTCAACATAATAAAGGCCATTTATGACAAACTCACAGTCAAGGATGCCCATATATGGGGATATATGTATACTTATAGCTGATTCACTTTGTTGTACAGCAGAAACTAACACAACATTGTAAAGCAATTATACTCCAATAAAGATATTAAAAAAATAAAATTGTATCAGAAAGAATAAAATTAAGGAATAAACTTAACCAAGGAGGTAAAAGACCTATAGAAAACTATAAAACACTGATGAGGAAATTGGAGATGATACAAAGAAATGGAAAGATATCTGGCACTCTTAGACTGGAAGAATTAATATTGTTAAAATGACCTTACTACCCAAAGCAATCTACAGGCTAATGCAATCCCTATCAAAATACCCATGACATTTTTCAAATAACTAGAAAAAACCGTCCTAAAATTCATATGGAACCACAAGAGACCCCAAATTGCCAAAGCAATCTTGAGAAAAAAGAACAAAGCTGGAGTTATCACTCTCTCTGACTTCAGACTGTACTACAAAGCTACAGTAATCCAAACAGCATGGTACTGGCATACAAACAGGCACATAGAACAATGGAATAGAATATACAACCCACGCACCTACAGTGCATTTAACCTAGGAAATAAACTCATGCACCTATGGTCCATTAATCTACAACAAAAGAGACAAGAGTCTACAATGGAGAAAGACAATCTCTTCAACAAGTGGTGCTGGGAAAACTGGACAGCTACATGTAAAACAACTAGATTAGACACTTCCTCACACCATAAACAAAAATAAACTCAAAATGTATTAAAGACCTAAATGTAAGACCTGAAACCATAAAACTCCTAGAAGAGAACATAGCCAGAACACTGCCTATTGTAACAATATTTTTTTGGATTTATCTCCTAAGGCAAAAGAAATAGAAGCAAAAATAAACAAATGGTACCTAATTAAATGTAAAAGCTTTTGCACAGCAAAGGAAACAAAAGAAACCAAAGAAAAGGCAACCTATGGGATGGAAGAAAATATTTGCAAATGATATGACTGACATGGGGTTAATATCTAAAATATATAAGCAGCTCATACAACTCAATATCAAAAAGCAAACAACCCAATCAATAAATGGGCAGAAGACCTGAATAGACATTTTTTTCCAAAGAAGACACACAAATGGCTAACTGGCACATGAAAAGATGCTCAACATGCAAATCAAAACAACAATGAGATATCACCTCATGCCTGTCGGAATGGCTATCAACAAAAAGAACACAAATAACAAATGTTGGAGAGGATGTGGAGAAAAGGGAACCCTCCTACACTGCTGGTGGGAATGTAAGCTGGTGCAGCCACTATGGAAAACAGTATGGAGGTTCCTCAAAAAGCTAAAAATAGAACTTCCATATGATCCAGTGATTCCATTCCTGGGTATATATCCAGAAAAATAAACAAAAACACTAATTGAAAAAATACATGCACCCCAGTGTTCATAATAGCACTATTTACACGTGCCAAGATACAGAAGCAACCCAAGTGCCAATTAAACAAATGGATAAAGAAGATATGGTATACATATACAGTGGAATATTACTTGGCCATTAAAAAGAATGAAATTCTGCCATTTGCAGCAGTGTGGATGGACCTAGAGAATATTATGATTAGTGAAATAAGTTAGAAGACAAATACTATATGATATCATTTATATGTGGAATCTAAAAAATAGTACAAATGTATGTATATGGAAAGTGGAAACACACTCACAGATATAGAAAACAAACTAGTGGTTACCAAAGGAGAGAGGGAAGCTGGGAGTGGCATTTAGGGGTATGTGATTTAGAGGTACAAACTATTGTGTATAAAATAGATAAGCAACAAGGATATACTGTACAGCACAGGGAATTATAGCCGTTATCTTGTAATAACTTTTTTTTTTTTTAAGATAGTAGTCATCTTTTCTTTTTAAAATTTATTTATTTATTTATTTATTTTTGGCTGTGTTGGGTCTTCGTTTCTGTGCGAGGGCTTTCTCTAGTTGCTGCAAACAGGGGCCACTCTTCATCGTGGTGCACGGGCCTCTCACTATCGCGGCCTCTCTTGTTGCGGAGCATAGGCTCCAGACGCGCAGGCTCAGTAGTTGTGGCTCACGGGCCCAGTTGCTCCGCGGCATGTGGGATCTTCCCAGACCAGGACTCGAACCTGTGTCCCCTGCATTGGCAGGCAGATTCTCAACCACTGCACCCCCAGGGAAGCCCTTGTAATAACTTTTAATGGAGTATAATCTGTAAAATACTGAATCACTATGCTGTATACCTAAAACAAATATAATAATGCAAATCAACTATACTTCAATAAAAAGACATAAATAAAAAAATCTAAAAGCAAAAACAAATAAATGAAAATTTATCTAATTGAATCTGATTTTTCTATAAAAAAATAAGCGGAAAAAATATTTAGGGCCCATGATCCTTTTAAACAGCACACAGTATTAAGCACCATGGTAGAGAAGATCTGGCAGCTTAGCAAAACCAGTTTTCTTTTCTTCCAGGGGACATAGGTGAACTGCACTGTCCAGTCTACCTTGAGGGTAGGTGTGACTCTGTCACTGTTGCAGGAAATGGGATGTGAATGAAACGCTGTGAGCCCCTTCCAGAGCTGGGCTGTAAACTCCCATGCCTGACCATCTAGTTTCTTCCCTTTCCAGGATTTGACACAGATGAACACAGGGAACTTGGAAGCATCTTTAGGGAACTGAGACTGTGTCTCATAATCTTGGGCCGACCATGTAATTTATTACCCAGCTGGGACACTTGAGAGTGGAAGGGGGCACTGCTCAGCAGGAATACTCACTTTGGACTGTGCCTGAGCAAGAAATATACTTCTATTGTGCTAGCCACGAAATGCTAAAGTTTATCTGTTAGAATTGTCAGGGTTATCTTAACTAACAAGTACCAACTTACTTAAGCCAGCCTTTTTCTAACATGGAATGTTTTTAAAAATAGAATTGTTTTACTAATGATAAATTTTAAATAGTGAATAAATTAAAAACAGAAAGAAGAAAAATGTCAGCCCTAATCTCACCATCCAAGTGACCACTGTTAACGGATGTATTTCCATCCAGATTTTTTACATGTGTAATTTTTATAGATGTGATTACAGTACATTCAGTTTTGGATCCTATAGTTCATTCAACAGACATTTTCCTCATTTTATTAAAAAATCTATTAGTGAAGATCATTTTAGAATCTCTTCATATTTAATAAACAGGCACTTAAGTTATCTAAATCATACATAAATGTTGTAGAAAAATTAGATAAGTGGATGTGCAGGAAGAAAGGCCTAAAAGGAAAATGTATGTATAAACAAAAATTGACTGCAGTATATGCTGTTATTAACCTGCTTTTGACTTAAATCTAATGAACATTCTTTCATGTGGCAATTGTAATTCTATATCATGACTTTAAAGTTTCCATAGTGTTCAAAGCTATGAAACTTCTAAAAAGCAAAACCCCAGTTAGTGTTGGATTAATTAGTATTTCTAAGATTTGACTTGTGTAACTTTTTTAGGCATTACCTTCTCCACTTTTCTCGGTGTGGTTGATGGTTACATCAGACACCTTTTTTCCTTTTTTTTTTTTTTTAATATATTTGTGTACAAGGTGTGATAGTGCATTTTCTCAATGTCCATTCTGCATATCATTATTATCATTTTTGTCAATCCTTCTCAATTATATAAGCAAAAATTCTTAATATTTTAATTTGCATTGATTAATTAGTGAGCTTTCACTTTTCCCCAAGTGTTTATTCAGTTTATTTATGATTTGCCTATTAATGTTCTTAGCCTAGTTTACTTTCTTTTGTTTTCTCAGCTTAGTTTTTGTTCTTTTGTTTTCTTAGCCTAGTTTTCTAGAGCGGTGGATAATGTAGATGGTAATGGCTACATAATATATAATGTGAATGTGCCATATTTTACCATCTCCCTATTTCGGACATTAATACTGATTCTAATTTGAGATCTATGATTAAATAATGGTGTGATGAACATCGATATGAATAACCCCCCTAAACACACACACACACACACACACACACACACACACACACACACACACTCTTTAGATCTTATGTAGGTTAAAGTCCTAGAAATAAAAATCACTAGATCAAAGAGAGATATAATGTAAATATATTTAGATATCATTTTAAGGAAATACATACCATTAAGGGCAGTACTGTGTTCATGATGCTAGTCATCATAAGGTAATAGTTTTTCTTCCTAATGTATCTCATACTATGTCAAGTGTTTCTATCAGGTGTAAGGGGGAAGAGTGACCCATCAGGCACTGTCCCTCAAGGCCACACACCCTTGCCTGTGGTGGTGGATCTGCCGCTGGCTTCGGCTTACACCTTGGGGTTCCATGGAGCTCTTCATGGCTGACTTTCTGGGCTCTCTACATTCCTTTTGTATGACGGCTTCTCCTAAGAGTGTCATCATTTACTGCTGTGACCTGAAGTTGTCCCTTGGCTCATGCACATCTTACTGTTCGCTTGCTCACCTCCGTGCATGTATTCAGCTCTTTTGTCACCTGTGCTCTGCCGGCTCCAGGGAAGACTTGGCAGATGGATGTAGGGACTGTCTTGTGTAAAAAATAAGTTTTTATTTGCTTTTCACCTTAGTTTTCAATGTGCTGAGTTTTGCTTTTCATATTCATGCGATTTGTTTTTCTTTTTAGTGAAATTCCTTCTGTTTACGATGTTGATCTTACTTTATTCAGTGTTTGTCCAGTTATCATGAATTTGTTGTGTTCTGTCACATCCAATGCACTGGTGGTGCTGTTTGAAGGATACAGGACATCTGGGTCACAGTGAACTGTGTTACCCTTTAAATGTGGCATTTCGTGGATTTTTGGACTGAGGTTCATGCCTCCACATGTAACATAACTAAAGATCAGGCTGTTCTGGTTGCCTCTTTCCTTCTTCCCTCCCTCCCCTCCGGACATGGACTCCACAGAGCACAGATTGGAAACCCCAGGACCTGTGGGTCACCAAGCCTCTTCCAATTTCACATTGCCCTTCTGGAATCAAACAAGATCATGCATGTGAAACTCTAATGTGCAATCCAGCTAAAATACAGAGAATTTAATTATTTTAAAGACAAGATTTCTTCCAGATTACAGATACAGGTCCATCTGTGTCAAACTGAACTTCCTAGTGGAAGGAGAGGAACCAGCGGAATTTAGAGGAAATTTCTCATCACTGTAAGTTTCCCAATGGCAGAGACAGAGCCTGTTATGTGCTGGTACAGAGAGAGGTCAACATTTGATCTACTGATGGATGGCAAAGTGGTACTTTCCCACCCAGCAGCCCTGGGTCCCTCTGGCTCACAAGGCTGCCATAATCTGGTTGTCAGCAGGGAGAGTCAGGGGTCCAAGGCTAGGCCAGGCTGAAAAGGGCTTAGGCTGCTGAGTGACTACACAGGCCTTGGAGGTGGCTGAGCCCCTGGAGGATGCTGGGTTGGATCCAGGGCCTGAGATGGCCCCACCCAGGTGGGAGATGGGTACTGGCTCCTCTGATAAGCAGCAGGTACTGGCTGGCAAGTCAGGTTTGGAGGGGACAGGCAAAGGAGGAGAATTCACATGGGGGCCTGGGAGCTCTGTTAGGGAGATGAGAGGGAGGCTGGCTCAAAACAGCGTGAGCTGGAATGGAAAGGAGCTGGTGGCCAGGGCACTCAGATAGAAAACAGGGGCTGGTGTGGGACGGTAGACAGGGAGCAAGGTTGACTGAGTCCCATGTTGGGCCCAGGGCAGAGTGGGGAGATGGGACCCCAGTGAGGCTGAGGGCCATCATGGGAACATCTCAGCCTCCTAAGCTCTAGATGGTCCTGGTTACGGGAGAAGACTGCCCTCACTGGAGAGAGAGGCCCTGGAAACAGGAAACTGAGTGTCCATGGCATGACCCCCTGACCTCCTAGGTCCCTGGAGTTATTTTCCTTCCTCTGACCTGTTCTTTGTTCTGCCAAATTGAAGAGGGGTTGGTGACAGTGGTTGGCTTAGAGAAGGTAAGAAATTTCTAAGGCCCAGAGAGGACCATTTTGGGGGAGAGAAGATTGTCCTTTTTAATGGACCTCACTTTAGACTCAGACCTGGCAGAAGGCTAAGCACCAAAGAGGCATGATTGAGACTCTATACAGACAGCATGGGATTTAGGGAGGAGTGAGGGCTGGGGAGAAAGGGGGAAGCAAAACCCAGAACTGACAACAGAGGGCATCCTGGAGCAGTGTGGTTGCATATTGAGGTGGTTCAATGAATAAATAGGAATTCAGTCGTAGTCACTCTAGAGATCCATTTATTGTGGCCCTGTGACCCCACTGCTAACCCTTATGGAATTCTTGCCGCTGCCGCAGAATGATGGTCAGCAGAGAAAAAGGTCAGTCTCAAGCTGCTGTTAGAGATGCTTCATTGTTCTCCTTATCCAGGACAGGAAGTGTGAGACCTTGGTAAAGACTCCTGGAGATTTCCCGTTTGTTTTTCCATAGGAGAAAATACCCTGGACCACGTTTTTGCACATGAGGGGCCCGCCGGAGTCACCCTGTGGGTAGAGAAAGGAAGGGCTGAGTGGGCCTCCTCATGGTCCTGTCTTCCCTGCCACCCCAGGCTGGGTGGTCTCTGTCAGGGGCTGTGAGGAAGATCTGGGCCAGAGGAGGCCTGGTCACCTCCCTCGTTCCTGGGGTCCAGCCTGGCTCTGACTGTTCTTTGCAGCTCAACTCAGGTCTACCTTTCTGTCAGTCCTCATGGAAACTCTGGTGATAACGCAGCTACAGGATGACTGATCCTTCCTCACTCCCAACCCTGATCCACTCAGGGGAGAGAATTAAATTTTGGATTAGTGGACCTGGCTGCCCAAGCTCTCAAGCTGAGGTTGAGGATGTGGCCTGTCCCCTACCCAGACCTCCCCAAGATCCTCTCCCGGGGCCTGTGTGCTTAGATGCGAGGAACCTGACCTTGAAGGCAGCCTTCACCTTCCTCGGGTCCCCCACGCAAATCTGGGTGGCCTGGCTGTAATAGCCGGGGAAGAGGGATTTGCACACTGGATCCTCCTGCACCGTCAGCTCTGCCTCCTGCAAGGTGGTGGTTGGAGTGCCCACAGCCACCTGCCCCCAGCCGGCCACACTGCACGCCTTTCCTGGCTTCACCCGGACCTTGCCCCTGGGCAGGCTGAGGGGTTTCACGGCTGCAGTCCTCTTGGCCTTTCTCTCCAGCTGATGGGAAGAGGCAAGAGTCCAGCTCAGCCAATGGTCTCTGGACTTGGGTGCCACGATGAGGCTACACTGACCACCCCCCTCACCTGAGCCACTGAGACTGGTCAGGCAGCCAGATGGTAGGGAGGGAAGGGACAGGCGGTAGTGGAGGGGAAACGATCTGTCCCCAGGAGGGCAGGAGGAGTGGGGAGGTTTCCTTGCCTGCAGTAACATGATGTCATTGGAGTGGTTCTTAGGATTGTAGTCTGGGTGGGGGACGGCTCGTCTCACTGGGATCATCTGCTGGGTCCTCTCCTGTTTCTTGATGTTGTGGGCCCCCAGGGTGATGTTGATTAAACTGCACAGAGAGCAGAGCAGGAGTGGGGGGACTCTGTGCCCTGTGCTTCTCAATGACCTGAGGGCAGGGATCCTGGGAGCTTTCTCAGGCAATATGGTGAAATTACTCTGAGTTTGGATTTTGACTCTCTGTGCACCCTTTCATCCTCCATTGATGCTTTATTTGACCCGTGTGGGCCCTCGCTTCTCAACCTTGCCTCTTGCTCTCACCTCTGACCCTCTGACCTCAAAACTTACCTGCCCCATTTCTCAGCTTTTCGTCACCCTAGTGCGGCTCTTAAGATGGCTTGTTTGATGAGGTCTTGTGGTCCTGAGTTACCACGATCTCAGGGTGAGGGAGGGGTTCCCCTGGGCTCAGCCCCTGGGGAGAGGACGGGGTCCCTGTTGGGGTCTCAGGAGGGGTAGGCTGGCTGTTGCCCCTCACCTTCCTCTGCAGTGAGCAGCCGTCAGAACAAAGTCCTTTTGCACGAGGACACCGCTGCACCTCTTCCAACTCTCCTTACCCAGAAACTGAACAAACACCATGTAGGGGCGGGAGTGGGGCTTGGCCTCGTGGCCCCCGATGATCTCCTCTGAAAGAAAAGGCTGGAAGATGGGGTGATGGGAGAGGTGTGGTCAGGATGGAGGCTCAGGGAGGTGGCGGTTGAGGTGGGTTGACAGCGCCTTGCAGACACCGGGGGAGAGTCCCCCAGGTTCTCACTGCAGCAGGATAACCTTTTCTGAACCTCAAGCCTCAGAATCTCCCTCTGGGAGACTGAAAGGGGTCAGTGCTTGTTCTCCAGGTCCTGCATCAGACACATGCGTGGAGGAGGGCGGGTCTGCCTTCCCGATGGTGGAGGCCCAGAGAATCGTGGACGGGACTCCCTGATGAGCCCTCACTACCGCTGAGTCTCCGGGACCCCTCTAAGCCTCTGCTAACATCTTGATTTGTGCCATTTTCTAATAATTACCTATGAGCTTATGGAATTGGATTTTCTAAAATCCTCATGTCCTTGGGCCTAACACAACCTAGGATCTCAGTAAATGTTTTTTGGCTGCAAGAGTGAATAGCCTCCAATTAGCTTTAGGCTGAGGTTTGGTGGGGATAGTGCAGGTGGGATTCAAGGCCATAGGGATGGGGGAAGAGCACTGCCAAAGACAGTGGGGCAGCCGAGGGCCTGGGAGGTGGGGGAGATGGGGCAGAAAATGAGCTGCTTGGGAGTCTGTCGCCCGGAGAGCTTTGGGTGCTGTCATCTAGCCACTTCTGATCAATCACCCCCTGGGTTCCTCTCCTGGGCAGGAGTGAGACGTGGAGGGCACTGAGAAATTTCATTGGTTCTTAAGCTGGGTCCACTGACAATTCCTATACTATAGTGGGTTCACTTGAGCTGCCTATTCCTGGGTTGAAGTGAGGGATTTTAATTACCTGTGTTTTGTAGCTTCACATCCTCTGCCAAATACACAACCCACTTTCCCTGCTGGTGAGAGAGAAGCTAAGACCCACGAGAGCTTTTAGGCTGAGACCCACCCTTCCTTTCTGCCATCCATCCTCGCTGAGTGTCTATGCAGCATTGAAATTGTTAGTCTGGGTTTGGGATGGGAGCTGGGGTTGAGAAAGTTGAGCTGGGCAGAAGGTAGGTTTAGTGAGATGGGCTCTGGCCTCAAGAATGGGGATTGTCACTCACCAGTCCCAGCCCAGGGGGCAGAAGAAAGGCCATTAGGAGCAGGAGAGGCTGCATCTTCCCCGAAGTTCTGCCTAGGTTGGAGCTGCTGGTGTTTCTTCCTTCCAGACACAAAACACAGGGGAAGGAAGGAGGGCAGGCTCAGTGCACACACAGACCTCCCAGACCTGTGCTCCCCCCGAGCCGGGTGTCAGCATGCAACGTGGTCGTCCATGTTCTCTGCCGTGGGTTAAGTGAGAACGACACTGTCACCACACTTGTACTCCCACCGCTGAGTCACAAAGCAAGAAGAAAGAACAAGAAAGTGAAGGCTGTGGTTCAGCCAGCACAGGGGCTGGGTCCCAGAAACCCCTCAGTGACTGAATCAAGAATATCTTCATTTTTCGACTCTTGGTTCTTTTTCGATTCTGGTGAAATCCTGAATAATTACACAATAGGCTAGGTCCTATTGTGTAATATGAGAGACACAGCTCCTGCCCTTGAGAGGCTGGCTGTCACCTGGAGTAGACCTAGAATCTGTGGGTAGAGAACAAGATGGCAAGGACTATGGTGAGGGGGGTCTGCTTGGTGCCATTGTGAGGTAGAGGCTGGACTTGCTTTAGGAGCAGATAGACCTCGACACACCCAAGTACCCCACGCAGCAACCCCATTTCTTATGTTGCCACCATCCCAGCCTCATATTTTTGAAGTGTTTAGAATCGCCTCTTTAAATGTAAACATTCTGCAACAAAGAGAGCTTTTTTTTTTTTTTTGGTGGTTTTTTGTCTTTGTGGTTTGTTTTTTAAAACTAATTATTTATTTATTTTTGGCTGCGTTGCGTCTTTGTTGCTGCACGCGGGCTTTCTCTAGTTGTGGCGAGCAGGGGCTACTCTTCGTTGGGGTGCGCGGGCTTCTCATTGCAGTGGCTTCCCTTGTTGCAGAGCACGGGCTCTAGGCATGCGGGCTTCAGTAGTTGCGGCACGTGGGCTCAGTAGTTGTGGCTCACGGGCTCTAGAGTGCAGGCTCAATAGTTGTGGTGCACAGGCTTAGTTGCTCTGCGGCATGTGGGATCTTCCCGGACCAGGGCTCGAACCTATGTCCCCTGCATTGGCAGGTGGATTCTTAACCACTGTGCCACCGGGGAAGTCCAAGAGAGCTTTTCTTATCCCACAATCTTGAACAAAATTCCTGGACTTGATAGTCACTTGACCAAAACAAACCATCACTGGGTCCATTGGAAGTGAGTGACTGATTGGGTTGTGCTGAGGTATTTAGCACCCCTCAAGCTGAGATGGGGGCTGTCCCACTCAAATCAGGGTGCCTGTGAGTGGGGAGGGGCTTCCTCTATAGAAATGCTGCTTACTGGTGTGCACTGAAGGTGAAACGGATGCTGGTCATCCTAATAATTACTACCCACTAAGTATTCTCTGTCCAGAGAACCACGTCTCTGATGGCCCTGGGCATAGTAATCCTAAACATTTGCAGATGATCCACCACTCTCACCAGTATGAGGACAGAAGGAAGAGTGATGGCAGGGAAGGCATGAGGAGTTCTAAACAACCCAACCCCAAGTCAGTTGAAGAAACAGCATTCTATGTACTTATAGAAAAAGAGGGGAAGGAAACATGCTTAAGCATGAATGATGATGATCTTGGGATAGTGGAATTCTTGGTAATTTTAATTTTCTTACTTATATGTTCTGTATTTAATTGTCTTTCTATAATGAATATGTTAGTTTCTATGATGAATATGTTATGATGAATTAACATATATTCATCATGAATTAACATATAAAAGTAACATCTTTTTATACCCAAAACACATTTTGCCAGAGATGAAGCTCACTCACCATGCAAACATTCAGCAAACCAGTTCTTCTCTTCAGCCCAGCCGTCTCTAATCTGCATGTTTTAAAAATGAGGTTGCTTTTCTGAGTACGTTCTTATATTAAAAATTCAGAGATTGTTGAAAAATAGAAGAAAAAATTTACTCAATAAAATATGGGCTATAGACACCTTTGAAACATTAGGATACCCTTGAAACCAATAATTTTCATTACAGTGAGTTTCCTTTGGAGATAAATATATTTAAACACACATAGGTGAAAAGAGTGGGAGTTGAGGAGACGCTGGCTCAGACCAAGATGGAAGAGCGCCTTCAAGGTCACTTGGGGCTGAAGAAGGATGTGCCGTCAGGACACCGGAGGTTGCACAGGGTCCTGGGCTCAGGACTCCAGGACAGAGCTGGGACGGGCACTTGAGCTGGGCCTGGGAATACTGAAGGCCCTCCTGAAACTCTCTCAGCCTTCGGAGCTCTGGCTGCTCTGATGTGGAGAGGGAACTCTGCATGGGAGCACTACACATTTCTAAAGCCTCCCCACATTTCTGTTTCTGGGGTTGAGAAGTGCCCCCCTCAACCCCAGAGCTTCTCAGGTGGTCCTCCTTCCAAATCTGGATTCTCTTATGTTGCCACATTGGCACTGGGATAGGGTGGGGCAGGGGAGTGGGTGTGGATTAGGAGGAGGGCATATGGATGCGATAAGAGGGTCCTCGAGAAGAGGGTCGTGTTCTCCTGAGGAGGTGTCTCCCTTTTCTGATGGAGCCCGTGGTCAGCCTGGCAGGGGGAGCTGGCACTGGGGACGAGTGGCTGGAGGGAGCTGGCTGTCAGTGCAGCAGGAATTTTTATTCTAGAGTTGGAAGGGTGGGTGGTGTGTTGGAGGGGGAAGCCCGTAACAGATCAGAAATGTGAGCGGATGGTTGCCAGACACAGTAGGTGCCTAATGAATGTGTTTGAATGAATAAAATAGGAATCAATGATTTCTACTCAAGAGATGAAAGTTTATTAAGTTCCAGGCAGTCCCCCCTTCACCCCCTTTTGGCCCAGTGCCATTCTGACCTTCACCCCAGAGGAGATGGAGGGATCCATCCCAGGGGCACCTCGATCTGCTCCCTGCAGTTTGTAGTAGCTCATTGTTTTTTGGATCCAGTACAGAAAGCTCGAGACTCTGGTGTAGACATTTGGAGGTGTCCCATTCTCTTCTCCAAAGGAGACAATGCCCTGGGCCATGCCGTTACACACAAGGGGGCCCCCAGATGTGCCTTGTGGGCAGAGAGAGGAAGGGCTGAGCCGGACCTTCTTCAGGTGTGGTCCTCCGTGCCGCCCCAGGATGGATGGACTCTGTTGGGGACCCTGGCTGATATCAGGGGCTGTTGGTCCTGAGGATTCAGCCTGGCCTTGACAATCTCCCCTTCTCCTCCCCAAGGAAGCCTCTGCCCATATGTGATGGTGGGACAGTCTCCATGCCCCCAGGGAAACAGGACAGAGACTGGATAGGAGAAAAGGCTGTGGACACAGGGATATGATTAGTTCCCACTGCCCCGGACCCTCACAGCTTGGCTGTGCCCAGGGCTTTGCATGGATAACACTGGGGATCTCACCAGAAAAGAACCCTTCCTCTTTCTTGGGTTCCCTGCACATATCTGGGTGTTGTTGTTGTAATCTTTGTAGCGAGAGATGCATTCCTCATCCCTTTGGACTTCAAGCTCTACCTCCTGCAGTTTCTCTGCCACGGGATTGTTCACACCCAGGTGCCCCCAGCCGGCCACACTGCACACCATCCCTGGCTTCACCAGCTCCCTCCTCCAGGGCAGCCTGATGGGGCTTACAGCGGTGGTCAGGTAGGCCTTCCTCCTCAGCTGAAGGCAGAGGAAAGGCATTCTAACCTACTTTTGGCCCACAAAGCCCTCAGGGACAGTTGTGGGGTTGCCTTCCTCACTTCCCTGGAACAACTGAAGGGGTCGTACTGGAAGGAGGGACAGGAATGAGGTCATGGGGGATTCAAAACCCCAGGATGAAAGTGTGCAAGAACCAGTGTGGCCACGTGCCCTACCTGCAGTAACATGATAGCGTTGACCCGCTTATTATGATCATAGCCTGGAGGGGGGGGATGGCTCTTCTCACTGGGATGACCTGCTGGGTCCTCTCCTGCTGGTAGATGTTGTGGTCCCTCAGGGTGACGTTGATTGAGCTGCACCGAGAGCAGAGAGGGAGGTGGAGTCACAGGAAATACAGACCAGGAGCCGTAAGGAAAGAACACAGCTTGGGACAGGGCGGGACTGGAGGGGAGAGAATTCTAGGTATGGGACCTGGGGCTGAGCATCTCTGTGCTGTCTGCTTCCTGGCAGCCCGGGCTGGGTGCAAATTCCTGGAGTCCACTTAGGGTGTTCAGTGCTGCACAGAGCTTGACTGTCTCTAAGGAAAACCAGGAATTTCTCACATCTGCACTCTGGACTCCGGGGTGCAACCTCGGCTTCCTTCCATCCCACCTTTGATCAGTACCTTCTCTCCATGGGCCAATCGCATTGACCTGTTCCTCTCTCCCCAAAGCTCACCTGTCCTCTGAAGAGCTCTCCTATGTTACTTGGCGGCCCAGGTCTGCAGCCCCTGAGAAGGGGGTTCCCTGTGAGGGGTCTACAGAGGGGTGGGGGCCCACGTGCTGCTCCTCACCTTCCCCAGCAGTGAGCTGCTGTCAGCACGAAGTCCTCACGCACGAGGAGACCCCCACAGATGAAACTTTTCTCTGAAACATGGTACTCAAGAAACGCCATGTAAGGATGAGAGTGAGGCTTGGCCTCATGGCCCCCGATGATTTTCCCTGAAAGAAAGATTGCAGCCTGCCCGCTGTGCTCATGGAGCCAAAGGCTGGAGAGGGGAGGTGGGAGCAGATTTGCTGGTCTTTGAGGGAATTTGACCAGAGTTCAGAAATTTCCTGGAGGTGGACCAGGGCCAGGACATGTATGAGTGGAGCACCTGACCAGGGTTGCTCCAGTGCAGGATGGGACTGGGCCTCTGATGGTGAGGACAGTCACTTACCTGCCTCCCCAGTGGGGGACAGAAGAAGGGCCAGCAGGAGCGGGAGCATCTCTCCAGGAAGGCTGCCCACATCTGAGCTGCCGCTGCTTCCTTCTGGTCTCTTAACCCTGAGTGTCCCCTCTGGTGTTGTGACCTTTATCAAATGAGGTTTCTCTGAAAGTCTCACAGCTCTGTCTGATCAAGTCCTGGGGTCTGAGTGGAACATGAACTATCAGTCACCACAGAAGGGCCCGTAGCTCTCGGCTCAGCGCCACCACAGCAGCAGAAAACAAGAAAGGCAGCTCCAAGTAGGGGTAGTTGGAGATGTTGTATCAGCCAATAGCAGGTCCCTGAGCCCTAGCAACCTGGGTCTCATGATGATAGATTCAAGAATATCTTAATTTTCGTGGTTCTCTTTAGATCACCAGGGTGATTGTGTATTGAGGCCTCTTTTTGTGTGAGACTGTGGGAAACATTGGAGATAAGATCTCTTGCTTCTGGTGGAGGAGACAAGCCGTCATGATCAGACAAGGATGGTGAGATCCTTGGTATGGGATGGACAGCATGATGTGAGAGTGATGCTGAAGAGGGCTTATTCCAGTTATAAAGAAATGAGTGGTTTAAGAACAGCAGCAACATTGCTTTTACCCACGAATCTGCATTTTGGTCAGGATACAGTGTGGATAGCACCCCTCTGTTCCCCTTGGTGTCAGGGAGGCTTGAATCCTGGAGGCTGAATCATCCGAAGGCTCACTCACACCTACCCAGTGGTTAGTGCTTGCTGTTCATTGGTTTCTCTTCACCAGGTCCCCTCAAGTAGTCTCAGTTCATGGGATTGTTTGGCTCCCTCAAAACACAGTGGTTGGCTTCCCCAGAATGACCATCTGCTAAAAAAAGAATGAGCCAGGCAGAAGCATCTATTCTACCATATTTCACTAATTGAAGCAATCAAGAGCCCCCACCAGATTAAAAAGGAAGGGTCATAGACCCCACCTCCCAGCAGGAGGAGTGTTGCAGTCATGTAAGGAGAGCGTGTGGGATGGGAGATACACAACGGCAGTCATAGCAAAGCAGAATCTGCCACACTGCTTTAGGGGTCTGGAGAGTTAGTCAGAGCCACTGAAACCACTGATACGTCTAAGCCTAGGTCAGTGCCTTTGGATAGGTTGGGGTCTGCTCTGTCCAACCCACGTGCACTGAGAATGGAAGAAGTTTGCCTGTCCCCAGAGTTACTCTTTTTAATGAATTACTGATACCACGTGAAGTGAGAATGGATGCCAGGGAGCCAAAGCAGAATTCCCACACCACTATCCAGAGAATTGCATTCTGATGTCCCTGTACCATTTGCTAAACAAATTATCCTGATCATGTCCCCATAATGGAAAAGAAGGAGAGAGTCATGGAATTGAAAATATTGTTGGTTCTAAATATCTTGATCCCAAGTCTCTTAAAAAGCAACAAAACCTTAAAGAAACAAAGCACGCTCTCAGTAGGGATTCTGGCAGGGGAGCCACAGTAAATGAGAGCGTGGTGTCCAAGCCAAGCCTGCGTGGGGTGGGAATGTGCCCACTCCAGACCTCTCTCCTGTGTGGACACACTCCCTACGTGGGCTCGGACACCCTGCACTGGGCAGCCTGGATGAGTAATTAGAATACATGTGAGGCAGGGAGTGGATGCCCAAGTGGGTTGAAGAGGGTGTTCAAACAGGGACTGTCTATTAGGTGGTATCGGAGTTCAAGGGAGATTTAAAGGCCTTCATGGAGTCGGGGCGGGGCAGGAGGGGAGTCTGGCGGGATGTGTCAGAGCAGGATAAATAGGGTGAGGTGGGCATTGGTATGAAGGGACTGCCTGATGTGGATCACCAGAGCCTGGGTTGGGGGAGCAGGGGAGGCACTTGGAGAAGATGAGTGAGAGATTTGTTATATAAATCTCTGTGGGGATTAATCAAATAAGTCAACATATTAAGCTAATGAGCCAGGTTTCTCACTGTCTGAGGATTAGATGGTATTGGTGGCATCAATGTTAATTCCCTGGGTTTGACTGTAGGACTGTGGTTATGTAAGAGTATCCTTGTTTGTAGGGATTACACTCTAAAGTATTTGGGAAGTTGATGGAGCATCATGTCAGTAACTTTACTCGCAAATGGGTCTGGAAGACAAAAGTTTTTGTATTGCAATGGCAACTTTTCTATAAGCTGGAGATTATTTCAAAATTAAAAGGAAATCTGTACCTTTCATATATACAAATAATAACCACTTTGAAGATATAACTGGGAAGAAAATCTGTTATAGTAGCAGCAAAAAAAGATGAGGGGCTTAGGAAAACCTTAACCAGAATTGTGAAAAACCTATTTGTGCAAAATGTTAAAGAACTTCTGAAAAACACAAAAATAGACTTTAGAAACAGCAAGATATTCTTAGTTCTCACATATGACAGATCTACACCAAAAAGGTACTGATTCTCCCAAAGCTAATATATAAATGTGATTATAAAAATAATATATATGATGTGATTTAAAAAAACCCACCCAATTTTTCACCTGGTGTTACACAAGGTCTAGATTGTTTCTAAAATTTGTGTGGAAAATAAGCATGAAATAATCACTAGGGAAATTGTCAAAAAGAAAAAGGAATAGTATGGCAGAGGGTTAGCCTATCAGATCTTAAGAACGCCTATAAAAATTCTTTCTGAAAAACAGTGTGGTGTTGTATCATGAACAGAGAGAGAGACTAGTGAAACACAATGGAAAAATTCAGAAACATTCACAAGTATATATGGAAATGAAGTTTATAATAAGGTAGCAATTCAAATCATAAGGGAAAAGATGGACTTTTAATAAATGATTTAGGAACAACTGGATAGTCATTTGTTAAGAGATTAAGTTGGAGCAGTGTCTCACGGAAACCACCAGAATAAAGTCCAAATAGGTAAGATATTTGTATACTGAAATACACAAAATAAAACCATATATTGCCTAGAAATAAACATGGGTAAAGTCCTTTAGAAAGTGAGAGTGGAGAAAGCCTTTCTAGCAATGACTCTAAATTCATACACTTTAAAAGAAAGACTGATAAATAAATTATGATTTGAAAAAATAAATTTTAAAGTTTGTATATCAAAGAAGAGTGTAAGCAAATTCAAATTACATGCAGCACACTTGTAAAGAATTATTGCAACCTATGTCACAATTAAGGAGCTAATCTAATATTCAAAGATCTCTAAATCCGGAAGAAACAGACCAAAAACCTGATAGAATGAGCAAAAGACCTGAGCGTTCACAGTAAAATATATGGAAAAAATAATAAAGAGTCTCAACTTCACTCTTATTCAGATAAATAGAAATAAGAAAAGGAAAAAAAGAAAATAATTATTCTACTCTATCTCATCTCTCAGATGGCCAAAAGTTCTAAAGTTAAACAGCATATACCATGGGTAAGGCTTTTTTTTAATTGGTGTTGCAGGATACATCTTTTTTTCCCCCATAAGTTTACTTTCCTCCTATCCATGTCTTTATATTTAAGATGTTTCTCATTAAACAGCACAAAGTTGAGTCTTGTATTTTTATCCAGACTAACAATCTCTGTCCTTTGGAGTATTTAATCTAGTTACATTTAATGCAGCTACTGATAGGGTTGGATTAAAGAATATTGTATTGCTATTTGATTTCTATTAATGTGATTTATTCTTTGTTCTTTTGCTCTACTTTTCCTGCTATATTTTGTTGTATCTCATTTTGTCTTCTTTATTGGCTTTTAGTTATATCTCTATATATTATTTTAGCTATTACTCTAGGATTACAATATGCCTCCTTCACATATTACAGGCAACCTTGAATTCATGCTATACCACTTCATATATGAACATTGTAATGATATATTTTCATTTGTCTTCCTTCTCACCCTTTGAGTTCTTTTTGTCATACATTTCACCACTATATGCCATAAATACTAAAGCATTTTTTGCCCAAAGTCAATAATCCATGTAAGAAATTGATATAAATACTTTCCCACTTAGTCACTTTTTAAAAATTAGAGTATAGTTGATTTACAATATTATATTAGTTTCAGGTGTCTGTATTTTTACAGTTTATACTCACTATAAAGTTATTATAAAATATTGGCTATATTCCCTGTGTTGTACATTACATCCTTGTATCTTATTTATTTTATACCTAGTGGTTTTTACCATTTAGTCTCCTTCCTCTATCTTCTTTCTCCCATTACCCTCTCCCCTCTGGTAACCACTAGCTTTTTTCTCTGTACCTATGAGTCTGTGTTTTATTACATTTGTTCATTTGTTTTATATTTTAGATTCCACGTGTAAGTGAAAATGTACAGTATTTGTCTTTATCTGATTTATTTCACTAAACATAATACCCTCCAGGTCCATCCATGTTGTTGCAAATGGTAAATTTCATTGTTTATTTTATGGCTGAGTATATTCTATTGTGCATATATATATGCCACATCTTCTCTATGCATGCATCTGTTGATGGACACTGAGATTGATTCCATAGCTTGGCTTCTGTGAACATTGGTATAACTTTTTGAACTAGTTTTTTTGTTTTCTTCAGATATATACCCAGGAGTGGAATTGCTGAATCACATGGTAGTTCTATTTTTAAGTATTTGAGGAACCTCAGTACTGTTTTCTATAGTGGCTTAACCAATTTTTATTCCCACCAACAGGACACCAGTTTTTTCTTTTCAACACATCCTTGCTAACATTTGTTATTTCTTGTCTTTTTGACAATAACCATTCTGAGAAGTGTGAGGTGATATCTCACTGTGATTTTGATTTGCATTTACCTGATGATTAGTGATGTTGAACATCTTTTCATGTATCTGTTGGCCATTTGCATGTCTTCTTTGGAAAAATGTCTATTCAGATGACTGCCCATTAAAAAACTTTTTTTTATTGAAGTATAGTTGATTTACAATGTTGTGTTAATTTCTGCTGCACATCAAAATGATTCAGTTATATATATTCTTTTTCATATTCTTTTCCATTATGATTTGTCACAGGATATTGAGTATAGTTCCCTGTGCTCTGCCTATTTTTCAATTGTTTTTTTTTTTTTTTGATAATGAGTTGTGTGAGTTCTTTATATATTTTAGATATTAATTGCTTATCAGACATATCACTTGCAAATACTTTCTCTTATTCAGTAGGTTGCCTTTTGGTTTTGTTGATGGTTTGCTTTGCTGTGCAAAAGCTTTTAAGTTTAATTAGGTCCCATTTGTTTCTTTTTGCTTTTTTTTCCCTTGCCTGAGGAGAAATATCCAAAAAACCCCAATATATTGCTGAGACCTATGCGAAAGAGTGCACTGCCTATGTTTTCTTCTGAGAATTTAATGGTTTAAGGTCTTTAATAAATTTTGAGTTTATTTTTGTATATGGTGTGAGAAAATGTTCTAATTTTACTCTTTCACATGTAGCTGTCCAGTTTTCCCGACACCACTTATTGAAGAGACTGTCTTTTCTCCATTGTATTATCTTGCCTTCTTTGTGGTATATTTATTGACCTTATGTACATGTGTTCATTTCTGGGCTCTCTATTCTGTTCCATTAATCTTTGTGTCTGTTTTTGTGCCAATTTCATACTGTTTTGATTATGGTAGCTTTATGGTACAGTCTGAAGTCAGGGAGGATGATACCTCCAGCTTTGTTCTTTTTCCTCAGCATTTCTTTGGCTATTTGGGGTCCTTTGTTTTTGCATATGAATTTTAGGATTATTTGTTCTAGTTCTGAAAAATGTCATGGGTATTTTTATAGGGATTGCATTAAATCTGTAGATTGCTTTAGGTCGTACCTCATTTTAATAATATTAATTATTTCAGTCCCTGAACATGTGATATCTTTCCATTTATTCATTCAACTTCCTTCAATCAATGTTTTATAGTTTTTAGAGTATAGATCTTTCACCTTTTTGAGTAAATTTATTCATAGGTATTTTATTTATTTTGATGAGTTGTAATTGGGATTTTTTTCTTTCTATTTCTGAGAGTTCATTACTAGTGTATAAAAAAACCAACAGATTTCCATATATTCATCTTGTATCCTGCAACTTTACTGAATTCGTTTATTACTTCTAACAGTTTTTTTTTTTTTTTTTTTGGTGGAGTCGTTTGAGTTTTCTATATATAATATTATGTCATCTGCAAATAGTGACAGTTTTACTTCTTTCATTCCTATTTAGATGCTTTTATTTCTTTTTATTGTCTGATTGTTGTGGCTAGGATTTCCAGTACTATGTTAAATAGAAATTGTGAGTGTGGGCCTTTTTGTCTTGTTCCTAATCTTAGAGGAAAAGCTTTCAGCTTTTCATTGTTGAATATGATGTTAGCTGTGGGTTTGTCATAAATAGCCTTTATTATGTTGAGACATGTTCGCTGTATACCAACTTTGTTGAGAGTTTTTATCATGAATCGATGTTGAATTTTGTCAAATGCTTTATCTGCATCTATTGAGATGATCATGTGATTTTTATTCTTTGTTTTGTTAATGTGGTGTAGGATTGATTGATTTGCAGATAAGGAACCATCCATCTGTCCCTTGAATAAATCCCACTTGATCTTGGTGTATGATCCTTTTAATGTATTGTTGAAGTTGGTTTGTTAATATTTTATTGAGGATTTTTGCATCTATGTAGGTCAGGGATTTTCTTTTTTTGTATTTCCTTCCTTCCTTCCTTCCTTCCTTCTTATTTTCCTCCCTTCCTCCCTCTCTCTCTCCCTTCCTTCCTTCCTTCCCTCTCTCTCTGTCTCTCTCTTTCTTCCTTTCTTTCTTTCTTTCTTTCTTCTTTTGTATTTGTCTGGTTTCAGTATCAGAGTAATGTTATCCTCATGGAATGTTTGTGAGTGTTCCCTCTTCATTATTTTGGAATAGTTGAGGAGGATAGGTATTAACTCTTTAAATGTTTGGTAGAATTCCCTTGTCAAGCTGTCTGGTCTCGGACTTCTGTTTACTGGGAGATTTTTGATTTCTGAATCAATTTCAATTCTAGTTATCAGCCTGTTCAGATGATCTATTTCTTCCTGATTCAGTCTTGGAAGATTGTATGTCTCTAGGAATTCATCCATTTCTTCTAGGTTGTCCAATTTGTTGGCATATAACTTTTTTGCAGTATTCTCTTATGATTGTTTGTATTTCTGTGGTATCAGTTGTAGCTTCACCTATTCCATTTCTTATTTTATTTATTTGGGTTCTCTCCCTTTTTTTCTTAAAAACAAAACACGGGCAGTTTTCAGTGTGCTGCCTGGTGTGGGGACTGGGAGCAAGTCTGTGCACTCTTCAAGAGTGGAGTCTAGGGAGAGCCCTCCAGTAAGCCCAATGATTTTTAAACCAGCTAATGGGTCTCACCTTTTCAGTGTCAGACCCCAGGGCTGGGGTGCCTAATATGAAGCTCAAACCCCCTCTCTTCACAGTGAGGATCCCTGAGTCTATGACATCCCCTCGTTTTATGGGTCATCACTAGGGATAAAGGTCTTGCCTAGATATCACCTCCTCCTCTTCTCAGACTCCCTGTGTGTGTGTATGTGTGCTTTAATAGCCTTGCTTGTAGAAGAGCTATTCTTATATTCTTCAGGTTATTCTCAGCAAGAGTTGCTCTATATTTAGTTGTAGTTTTGATGTGTTCTTGGGGGCAGGTGAGCTCGGGGTCTTCCTACTTCACCATCTTGAGTCCACATTTTACACTTTTATTTTTGTTTTTCCCTTCCTGCTTGCAAATGGGGGAATCATCTCCCTTCAGCCTGAAGACTTCTTTTAGTATTTCTTGCAGTGCAGGTCTGATGGCAACAAATTCTCTTACCTTTGTTTTTCTGAAAATGTCTATATTTTGTCTTCATTTTTGAACAATATTTTCTCTAGACATAGAATTCTAGGTTGAATTCCAGAAATAGGTTGCCTATTTTTTTCTTTCAATCATTTAAAAATGTTATTTCCCTGCCTTCTGACTTCCATTATTTCTGACAAGAAGCTCGTTGTGATTCTTGTTTCCCCTCAAGTAATGTATCTTCTTTTCCCCTCTGCCTATGGTCAACTGTTTCTCTTTATCTTTGATTTTCATTAATTTGACTATTACATGCTTAGATGTGATTTTCTTTGTCTTACCTGATTAACACATGTTCATTGAGCCTCTTGACTCTGAATAAGAAATGTAGTCTAGCAATATGCCTCTGGAAAGAAAGGAAACTTTTGCTGAACTTTTTTCATAGTGAAATGTGTTTGTTGGCCAAAAGGGTATTGTGTGGGAAAGCAAGACAGGAAATAAACCCTGGAAATTCTGCAAGTCTACAGTGAGTGCTATTGGCAGAAGTATGGTCATGGGCAGGGAAGGCAGAGCCATCCCTGTTCCAATGCACATTCCCAAGAGAAATTAGCAAGAACTTGCATCCCTTTAGGTCTCTCGCCCCAGAGCTGGCTTGGCAGTTCTCTCTCCAACCACACTGGGACCTGAGTCTTCTTGTGGGTCTGGAGGGCAGGAGGGGTGATGGGAGAGGGTCTTGGTGAGTAGAGGCATTTCGTTAGAGGTCATTGCGGAGATGTTTTACTGCATTTCATTTTTTATTTCCATTACAGAGATCTTTACGCAAGGCAAGAATTGTTTCCTTGAAGGTGGGGGACAGAGGATACTTCTAAGGATAAGAAGATTTGAAGGAATCAGCATGATTCAGGTACTTACCTGCCTCCATCCACGTGTGCCCATGAGCAGACAGACCAGCTCACCAGGAAGGTGTTTTGAATACTTGTCAGAGAATGGCTGCCACGGGAGCCCAGAGGCTTGCTCTCTGGGGAGGTAGGTGTCTGAGCAGAGGCTCATGTCTTGTCCAGGGATGCCAGGAAGTCATCACAAGGGCAGGGGTTAGAAAACATGGAAGGCCTCTTGCTGGCTTGGCTGTCAGGGAACCTGGCTCAGTCCAGGCTCTGTCCTAACTCTGTGGTGCCTCCAGTCAGTCACTACCCCCTCCTGGGACTTTGTCTCCCTCATCTCTCAAAGGAGAATGAGGGTCTGCAACAAAGATTCTTAAACCTGTTTTAAATCATAAAACCATTTCCTCAAAATAAATGTAATACTTGAGCTGAACACGTATGTGGCTGGGCAACTTCTTAAAATGCTATTTTTGTTTTATTTCTACATTTTCCTTTTTGTCTTTTTCAATCAAGGAGCCAGGTCCTTAGTATGTTTTAGGGGTTTTTTCAGCTCTAAATCAGAAGCTGTGTGACATCACTGCTCTTCCTTTGTAAAAGTGCCAAGGTCATTAGGAGATTACGTTGCTGCATGCTTTGTGCACAAAAAGATGGGAAACGGCATGCTTTTGAGGGTTACATGATCCCAGAGTATTGACCCCATGCCGCAGAGGAGCATGGTGTGTTTTGGGGGCAGGATGGCACCATCACAGAGCTAGAACTGACGCTCACCTCCCAGGCAGTGCTGCATAGCAGTGCAAGACCTTGGATGAATGGCTGCTGGGAGTGTCTGGCGAGGTGAGCCCAGCACAGGGAGATCCTTGCTCAATAAAAAATCACATACTCTACATGGTGGCCTCCAAGGCTTTCCTTCCTAAGTCTGAAAAGTCTAGGTCGTCTTGGACTGTGTGGATGCAGCAGTAACCGTGATGGCCTAAAGAGCAGAGAGGTTTCTCCATTTGTCCAGACCACAGGGGCCTCCCTGATTCCAGTTTCATCTGCACAGGCAGGAGCTTGCAGTCATGACAGGGATCATGTTTTTGGTCCATCCAACAGGATGAGCGTGTAGACTCAGATTCTGACTGCCTTCAAACAAATACTTCCTATGGGTTTTCCTACCATCTGAATGTGTGCAATGACATTCCTACCTGCTACTTTTAGAGTAAAAGAAATAAGGTTGCCCTTGTTCCTTCTTCCTCCCTCCCTGCTACCCTCTCCCCTAGGGGACAAGGATGCTCCAGTGAGCAGAGTGGGATCTTCACATCTAGAAAACAAATGGCTTGTTCTAGAGTCACATGTAATAACACTTCTACAGAGTGTAACCTGCAATAAAAATAAACACAAATGCTTTATCCCTGTGGGTTTCCCACAGAGATAAAGAGATCTAGGCCCCTCAGGTGGAATCATGTGAAGGTGGGAAGAGAGATAAAAGATTCAGATGAAAGTCAACACTGTCAGTTCCACCTGCGCTCAGATGATAGAACCTGTGTTACCGAGTCCAAGTTTGCTCTGCTTGCTGCATGATGGGCCAATAAATCAGAGACGAGGTATTGAGGCAAGGTATAGGACTTTATTTGCAAAGCCGGCAGACCGAGAAGATGGCCGACTAAAGTCTCAAAGCTAACCATCTTATCTTGGTTTGGATGCCAGTTTCTTTTATAGAATAGAGATGGGAGAGGAGATGAAGAAGTAAGGTAAAAAGGCCATAAGATTGGCAAATGTCCCCTGGAATGGCCAGCCTTTGGGAGGAGATGTGCTAATTTCTTCTTTCTTTATTTTTAAAATAAATTTATTTATTTATTTATTTATTTATTTTCATTCATTCATTCATTTTTGGCTGTGTTGGGTCTTCGTTGCTGCACGCAGGCTTTCTCTAGTTGTGGCGAGCGGGGGCTACTCTTCGTTGTGGAGCATGGGCTCTAGGTGCACGGGCTTCAGTAGTTGTGGCACGTGGGCTCAGTAGTTGTGGCTTGCAGGCTCTAGAGCGCAGGCTCAGTAGTTGTGGCGCACGGGCTTAGTTGCTCCGTGGCATGTGGGATCTTCCTGGACCAGGGCTCGAACCCGTGTCTCCTGCATTGGCAGGTGGATTCTTAACCATTGTGCCACCAGGGAAGTCCAATTTCTTCTTTCTTGCAACCATCCAAAGGTGGACAGGGTCAGGATGTTTCCCTGAACAAAGGCACTTTCGTTTAACATTCAGGCAGAGAGGCAGGGTTCCCTGAGGCAGGCCATTGTGTATAGACAGTATCCTTTTAGTGAACAAAAGCAACGGAAAGCAAAGGTTAAAGTAAAAGAAACAGATCCAACATGTAGTCAGATTTGGCTCTTCACTGTTACACCTATCTTATGTCCACTGTACAACCCCAATGTCTGGCACTTAGTAGGTGCTCAATCAGTGCGTGTGTTGATTGATGAAAAACATTGTGCTTTTCAGTCCTACTAAAGACAGGAGCCCTTTCTAACTCAAAAGGTCCCAGGTAACCAGCAGGGAATCTTAGCCTAGAGGCCAGCAGTGACTAAAGGGACAGGCTGAGAGGGACTCAGGCTACTGAGTGACCAGGTGGCCAGTGGACCCTGAACACATCGGGGGCACTGGGCTGCATGTGGGGATTGAGCTGGCCCTGCCCAGGAGAGAGATGGGGCCAAGGGTTCTGGAGAGACATCCCTCATGGGCCCTGCCTGGTGCCAGCACAGGCCTGGTCCCTCTGATACCCCTCTCTGCCAGGGCATGAGTTGGGTTGGCATCTCCGTGGTGATGCCCTGCTGGAACCCCAGGGTGCTCAGGGTGTCCTGGGTGGGAAGGAGATGAGGAAGGGGTCAGCGCAGATCAGTGCTGTCTGGAGGGCACAGGAGTCGGTGGGCTCTGAGAACTCGTGGTGGTGAGCAGGGAGGGACAAGCGGCAGCCTGGGGCCTGGAGGCAGAGCTGGTCCGTGAGCTCCGAGGAGGGCTGGGAGGACACCCAGCCTAGGTGAGAATGAGGAGCTTCTCCAGAGACCCACCCCTGCTCTGCGCCAGCTTCCCTGGCTGTGGGACAGAAACGTCTGCTCAGGAAGGCGCCTCCCCTCCCCAGTGGTGGGGCTCTGTCCTGGAGCTGCAGCCCCAGGCCGTGCCTGCTTGGTGTCCAGGACCCATGGTGCGATCCCCTCCTCTCCGCCATGTAACACAGGGCAAGGAGCCAAGAAGCTCACCCTGAGCCCCAGGACCAGAGAGGTTCATGTTTTCTCCTGATGGCACTCAGCTTCAGCCCTGGCAGGAGGGCAGGCCCTGAAAGACAGGTGTGGGTATGCACGGCCTGGGTAACAGCTTTGCATGGGGTTTATGGGAAGAGATGGCGGGAGGGGGAAGAGGTGGAAGCAGAAAACAGCAAAATTTTGTCGTTGGCTTTCGAAATATAGAGTGGGTGCCTATGAAGAAGGGTCAATGAGTAAACGAGAAACCAGCCCTTCCTGCTCAGCTGAGAGACATTTATTCAGCTGCTGATATCCCCAACCCCCCAGTGTGATGCTGCATCAGCTCCAGGGAAGAAGGTCTGGTTCCGCAGTCAGAGGGTTTTCATGGTTTTCTTTATCCAGGGCAGGAAACTTGAGACTTTGGTGCAGGCCCGTGGAGGTGACCCATTTTTTTGTCCATAGGAGACAATGCCCTGGGCCACATTGTTACACACCAGAGGGCCCCCGGAGTCCCCCTGAGGACAGAGAAGGGGAAGGAATGAGCCAGGTCTCCTCCTGGTCCTGCCCCCCCTGCCATCCCAAGCCCCCTCTCGGGGGAGGCCACCTTGCATGGCCTCCAGGTAGGAGATCAGAGGGCAGGGCAGGACCCCCTGGTCCCCTCGGCTGCCAAGCCCTGACCCTGGACATTGTCACCACTTCACTTCACCAGGTGGCAGCTCCCCCTCCTCCCCCAGGTCTCAGATCCTTTCTCTGTCAAGACGCTGTGGGACTGTTGGCTCCAAGCTGCTGTTCAAGGACATGGAAGCAGGTTGGTGGGCTGACACTCATCAGGGAGGATGAGCTCATTAAGCCACGTGGGTTCCAGTAATGAGGAGGCACCTGGTTTTAACTACCACACACTCAGGAAGCCCAGTTTTCTAACACCTGTGCCTCAGTGTGTTGCAAATTCCCCCTTTGAAGGAGCACCAGGTTTAGATTCACCACAGGTCTTTTGCAGGCGTACGGGGGCCCTAGGCACTCCCAGCTCCGGCTGTTCCCCCTTCTCTTCCTGGAGAGAAAGGTCCCAGCTTAGAGGGTGGGGCAGTTCCCACACTGCTTGGGTCCCCTGGTCCCAGATCTTCTGCAAACACGCGTCTCCCCAGAGCCAAGCAAGGTAGGTGGTCATTCTCACCTTAAAGGAAGCTTTGTTTTCCTTTGGGTCCCCCACACACAGCTGAATGGTGTTGTTGTAATAATTGTGTAAGTGGGATTCACACTCTTGATCCTTCTGTATGGTCAGCTTTACCTCCTGCAGTGTGTCTGAGTACGTGCCCATAGCGACCTGCCCCCAGCCGGCTACACTGCACACCTGTCCTGGCTTCACCCGGGCCTTGCCCCTGGGCAGGCTGAGGGGTCTCACGGCTGCAGTCTGCTTGGCCTTTCTCTCCAGCTGATGGGAAGAGGCAAGAGAGTCCAGCTCAGCCAGTGGTCCCCGGGCCTGGACATGGCAATGATGCTGCAGTGTCTTCCCTCTCACCTGAGCCACAGGGACTGGTCAGGCAGCCAGATGGGAGGGAGGAAAGGGATGCGTGGCGGTGGGAGGGGAAATGATCTGTTTCCAGGAGGGCAGGAGAAGCAAGGAGGTTTACCTTTAGTAACATGATGTCATTGGAGTAGTTCTTTTTATTATAGTCTGGGTGGGGGATGGCTTTTCTCACCGGGATGACCTGCTGGGTCCTCTCCCGAACCTTGATGTTGTGGGCCCCCAGGGTGACGTTGACTGAGCTGCACAGAGAGCAGAGCAGGAGATAGAGTCACAGGAGATACAGCCCAGGAGCCATGCAGAGCAGGTGACACCAGGGCAGGGCTGCAGCTGAGGGGAAATGCAGGCAACAGGAGGGCCCCGGGGGCTGAGCTGCCTGTGCCCTCTGTTTCCTGGCAGCCAAGGTCGGATTCTGGAGCCATTGGTAAGGGCACAGTGGCTCCCAAGGTTCAGTTAGCCCCAGGAAAACATGTGAAATTGCATTAGTTTGCATTCTGATACCAAGGCATGCCCTATCTCTAGTCTCTCTTACTTCAGCAGTGCCTCTGGCACTGACCTGCCCCTCCCCCCTGCCCTCTTTCTCACCCTCTAAGGAGCCCTCCCAGCTCAAGTGTTCCTAGGAGCCTGGTTGCTTCCGGAGAAAAAGGCAGGGCTCCCTGCCAGGGGTTCTCAGGAGGGTGTGGGCTACTTTCGGCTCCTCACCTTCCCCAGCAGTGAGCGGCTGTCAGCACAAAGTCCTCTCGAATCAGGAACCCACCGCACCTTTTTCGGTCATCCTGGTCCCAGATCTGAAGAAACGCCATGTAGGGGCGGGAGTGGCGCTTGGCCTCATGGCCCCCGATGATCTCCCCTGAAGGAAAAGACTGTTCTGCTTGTGTGCAACCACTGACTGCACCTGGCAGGCATCGGCTTGATGCTCAGAACTGCTGGGCACTGCAGGTCCAGCCTGGCCTGCGGTTGGGGGTGTGAGGGGCCTCAACATCCTCTTCTAGAAAAGGGAAGAGCAGCAGCCTGGGTCTGTGAAACTGTCTTCCACACATAGTTGGAGGTGAGCATACCTGTCTTAGGTACAGCAAAGTCCTAGAGGCTTCGGAACATTCCTCTCCTGACTATGCTTTGTTTCAAAGAGTTTCTAAGGGCCCTGTCATCCCGTGATGTCTAGGATAACCTTGCTTTCCAGTGCTCAGGACTTTAGAGTAGGGATCTAGATGTCATCATAGCCTGTTTCCCAGGGCCTGACATGTAGTAAGTGCCCAATAAGCATTTGTTGGCTACATGAAGGAATGACCACCCCCCTGTCCCCCCCCCCCACCACCGACACATGCACACAATGGGCCTCTGGAAGGGGGTTGTTGGTAGGACCAATGCTGGTGGGATTCTGGAAAGGAGAGAAGTTCTGGTCTGCCCAACAGTGGCTTCATGCTTGAAAGAGGGGAGCCACGAATGGCTTAGGAAGAAAAGCAGAGTTGGGGAAAGCGACTGAGGAGCCTGGGGATTAAGCAAAGGCAACAGCACCAACTCCGAGGTCTGCTGAGCAGTTGCTAAGGGAACAGCTGTCTCATCCTAGATGCAGAAGCCAGGCCCACTCTGCCCTCTTCAGGGGAATTGATTATTTTCTCTTTTCCAGTTTCCGACCCTCTGCCATCACTTCTAGGAAAGTTCGACTTTCCACACAGCAAAGGTAGGGCTGGAGGAGGGGATAGTACCAACTGGCTTTTCTTGAGAACAGCCTTTGCTCTGTCACTCCTGCTGGTGGCATATCCAGCATCATACTTGGGGGTATGAGGTGGGACGGGAGCTGGTGTTCAGAATGTTCCCGGTGGATAGATGGATAAGGGATGTGCAGAAGAGGCAGGTGATCGGTGCCAACTGGGGTAAGAGGTTGGGCCTCTGAGGGTGGGGATGGTCACTCACCTGCCTTTGCCCTGGGGGGCAGTAAAAAGGCCAACAGGAGCAGGAGCAGGAGTGGCTGCATCTTACCAGGAAGGCTGCCCAGGTCGGAGCTGCTGGTGCTTCCTCCTTGCTCTCTTTTTAGCCCCCCAGGAGAGGAAGGAGGTGCAAGTGGGCTCAGTGACCTCTTGTTCCCCTCTGGTTTTGTGATGCTTCATCCTAGAAGGCTTTCTATGAAAGCTGCCTCACCCCCACTCCGTCTACCTGATGACGTTCTCTGGGTGGTTGTGTGAGAAACATGCAGTGACCACACGGGTACCCACAGATGATGACTCAGAGCAGACCACTTGTTCCAGCCTAGAGCAGGAACCCAAGAATACAGGGCGGGGACCGTACGATGTGGTATTGACCAGTAGAGGTCCTGGAGCCCAGAAACCTGAGTCCTCAGTGGTTGAACCACCAAGGCCTCATTTCTATGCTGCTAAGTCTACAGGATGATTTCTTTAGCAGATGTGAGTTTAGGCTCTTCTCTATGCTATGACCAAACATACTGCACATGTCTCCTTCCCTTAGAGAGCTGACTGTCTGGTGGAAGAGAAAGAAACATCTGTGACCAGAGTGCAACTCGGGAAGGGCTGTGGTTGAGGGATGCACAGGACAATAACAGAGCATGGCCACCATGTACTAAATCTATATAGGCACCCATTCGTCACCTTAACTTCCTTTCTAGGGGACTTTTAACGTCTTTTTTTGTTTGAATTACAAATGCTCAGAGTGATAGAGTCCATCTCTCTTGTTAATGTTTGGAAACAAACGTTCTGCACTTAGCATTTATTGGCCTAAATTCATGAATCACTCTGACCCTAGAAATTGAATCCAGGGATGATTTAAGCCTAGGTCACTCCTACTTTGGATAGGCTGGGGTCGGTTTCACCCAAACCACATGAACTGAGACAGAGAAAAGGCTGGTTCGCCAAAGGAAGTTCAAATTACTAAGTTGCCTACACCATGTGAAGTGGGAAAGCATGCTGGGTGATCAAAGACCAATAATTGTCCTTTTAGTATTCTCTGTGCTGTGTGCAGAAGGCCACACTTCTGATACAGCAGGTCTGGCACATTATAGGATGACATTGGCTGAACAAACTCTGCTAATGATCTTGCTGAAATGGAAATGAAGGACCATTCTTTCTAAATAGCCCAAGCCCAGTTCTGTTCAAGAACAACAAAGAATCTCTCAGTGATTAGAGTCTGGTGATTTAAGGTTCCATCTTTACATTTTGGTACTTTACAATTTTTCTATGAGGAATATTATGCATCAAAAGACATAATTCCAGGGTAAATATCCTCCTTATCAAACCAAATACATTTATCAAGCCTCTACTTTTTTGAACTTAGCTTGCCCAGTGGTAGAAATTTTAAAAATAAAATTAGTTTTTTTTATTTTAGTGGTAGTATATGTTATTAAGAAAATTTGAGGGACTTCCATGGTGGCGCAGTTGTTAAGAATCCGCCTGCCAATGCAGGGGACACGGGTTCGAGCCCTGGTCTGGGAAGATCCCACATGCTGCGGAGCAACTAAGCCCGTGCGCCACAACTACTGAGCCTGTGCTATACAGCCTGTGAGCCACAAATACTGAGCCCGCATGATGCAACTACTGAAGCCCGTGTGCCTAGAGCCCGTGCTCTGCAACAGAGAACCCACCGCAATGAGAAACCCACGCACCACAACAAAGAGTAGCCCCGGCTCGTCACAACTACAGAAAGCCCATGCACATAGACTGGCTGAATGGATACAAAAACAAGACCCGTATATATGCTGTCTACAAGAGACCCACTTCAGACCTAGGGACACATACAGACTGAAAGTGAGGGGATGGAAAAAGATATTCCATACAAATGGAAATCAAAAGAAAGCTTGAGTAGCAATTCTCCTATCAGACAAAATAGACTTTAAAATAAAGACTATTACAAGAGACAAAGAAGGACACTACATAATGATCAAGGGATCAATCCAAGAAGAAGATATAACAATTGTAAATATTTATGCACCCAACATAGGAGCACCTCAAAACATAAGGCAAGTGCTAACAGCCATATAAGGGGAAATTGACAGTAATACAATCATAGTAGGGGACTTTAACACCCCACTTTCACCAATGGACAGATCATCCAAAATGAAAATAAATAAGGAAATGCAAGCTTTAAATGATACATTAAACAAGATGGACTTAATTGATATTTATAGGACATTCCCTCCAAAAACAACAGAATACACTTTCTTCTGAAGTGCTCATGGAACATTCTCCAGGGCAGATCATATCTTGGGTCACAAATCAAGCCTTGGTAAATTTAAGAAAATTGAAATCATATCAAGTATCTTTTCCAACCACAACGCTATGAGACTAGATATCAGTTACAGGAAAAAATCTGGAAAAAAATACAGACATATGGAGGCTAAACAATACACTACTAAATAACCAAGAGGTCACTGAAGAAATCAACAAGGAAATAAAAAAATACCTAGAAAAAATGACAATGAAAACACGACAACCCAAAACCTATAGGATGCAGCAAAAGCGATTCTAAGAGGGAAGTTTATAGCAATACAATCCTACCTCAAGAAACAAGGAACAACTCAAATAAGCAACCTAACTTTACACTTAAAGCAATTAGAGAAAGAAGAACAAAAACCCCCACAGTTAGCGGAAGGAAAGAAATCATAAAGATCAGATCAGAAATAAATGAAAAAGAAATGAAGTAAACAATAACAAAGATCAATAAAACTAAAAGCTGGTTCTTTGAGAAGATAAAAAAAATTGATAAACCATTAGCCAGACCCATCAAGAGAAAAACAGAGAAGACTCAAATCAATAGAATTAGAAATGATAAAGGAGAAGTAACAACGGACACTGCAGAAATACATAGGATCATGAGAAATTACTACAAGCAACTATATGTTAATAAAATGGACAACCTGGAAGAAATGGACAAATTCTTAAAAAAGCACAACCTTCCAAGACAGAACCAGGAAGAAATAGAAAATATGAACAGACCAATCACAAGCACTGAAATTGAAACTGCCATTAAAAATCTTCCAACAAACAAAAGCCCAGGACCAGATGGCTTCACAGGCAAATTCTATCAAACATTTAGAGAAGAGTTAACACCCATCCTTCTCAAACTCTTCCAAAAAGTTGCAAGGGAAAGAACACTCCCAAACTCATTCTATGAGGCCACCATCACCCTGATACCAAAACCAGACAAAGATGTCACAGAGAAAGAAAACTACAGGCCAATATCACTGATGAACATAGATGCAAAAATCCTCAACAAAATACTAGCAAACAGAATCCAACAGCACATTAAAAGGATCATACACCATGATCAAGTGGGACTTCTCCCAGGGATGCAAGGATTCTTCAATATACGCAAATCAATCAACGTGATAAACCATGTTAACAAATTGAAGGAGAAAAACCACATGATCATCTCAATAGATACAGAAAAAGCTTTCGACAAAATTCAACACCAATTTATGGTAAAAACCGTCCAGAAAGTAGACACAGAGCAAACTTACCTCAACATAATAAAGGTCATATATGACAAACCCACAGCCAACATCGTTCTCAATGGTGAAAAACTGAAACCATTTCCTCTAAGATCAGGAACAAGACAAGGTTGTCCACTCTCACCACTATTATTGAACATAGTTTTGGAAGTTTTAACCACAGCAATCAGAGAAGAAAAAGAAATTAAGGGAATCCAAATCGGAAAAGAAGTAAAGCTGTCACTGTTTGCAGATGACATGATACTATACATAGAAAATCCTAAAGACGCTACCAGAAAACTACTAGAGCTGATCCATGAATTTGGTAAAGTAGCAGGATACAAAATTAATGCACAGAAATTTTTTCAATTCCTATACACTAATGATGAAAAATCTGAAAGAGAAATTAAGAAAACATTCCCATTTACCATTGCAACAAAAAGAATAAAATACCTAGGAATAAACTTACCTAAGGAGACAAAAGACCTGCATGCAGAAAACTATAAGACACTGATGAAAGAAATTAAAGATGATACAAACAGATGGAGAGATATACCATGTTTTTGGATTGGAAGGATCAACATTGTGAAAATGACTATACTACCCAAAGCAATCTACAGATTCAGTGCAATCCCTATCAAACTACAAATGGCATTTCCCACAGAACTAGAACAGAAAATTCACAATTTGTATGGAAACACAAAAGACCCCAAATAGCCAAAGCAATCTTAAGAAAGAAAAACAGACCTGGAGGAATCAGGCTCCTGGACTTCAGACTATACTACAAAGCTACAGTCATCAAGAGAGTATGGTACTGGCACAAAAACAGAAACATAGATCAATGGAACAGGATAGAAAGCCCAGAGATAAACCCATGCACATATGGTCACCTTATTTTTGATAAAGGAAGCAAGAATATACAATGGAGAAAAGACAGCCTCTTCAGTAAGTGGTGCTGGGAAAACCGGACAGCTACATGTAAAATAATGAAATTAGAACACTCCTTAACACCATACACAAAAATAAACTCAAAATGGATTAAAGACCTAAATGTAAGGCCAGACACTATAAAACTCTTAGAGGAAAACATAGGCAAAACAGTCTATGACATAAATCACAGCAAGATCCTTTTTGACCCACCTCCTAGAGAAATGGAAATAAAAACAAAAATAAGTAAATGGGACCTAATGAAACTTAAAAGCGTTTGCACAGCAAAGGAAACCATAAACAAGATGAAAAGACAACCCTCAGAATGGGAAAAAATATTTGCAAATGAAGCAACAGACAAAGGATTAATCTCCAAAATTTACAAGCAGCTCATGCAGCTCAATATCAAAAAAACAAACAACCCAATCCAAAATTGGGCAGAAGACCTAAAAAGACATTTCTCGAAAGAAGATGTACAGACTGCCAACAAACACATGAAAGGATACTCAGCATCACTAATCATTAGAGAAATGCAAATCAAAACTACAATGAGGTATCACCTCATACCAGTCAGAATGGCCATCATCAAAAAGTCTACAAACAATAAATGCTGGAGAGGATGTGGAGAAAAGGGAAGCCTCTTGCACTGTTGGTGGGAATGTAAATTGATACAGCCACTATGGAGAACAGTATGGTGGTTCCTTAAAAAACTAAAAATAGAACTACCATACAACCCAGCAATCCCACTGCTAGCCATATACCCTGAGAAAATCATAATTCAAAAAGAGTCATGTACCACAATGTTCATTGCAGCTCTATTTACAATAGCCAGGATATGGAGGCAACCTAGGTGTCCATGGACAGATGAATGGATAAAGAAGATGTGGCACATATATACAATGGAATATTACTCAGCCATAAAAACAAATGAAATTGAGTTATTTGTAGTGAGGTGGATGGACCTAGAGTCTGTCATACAGAATTAAGTAAGTCAGAAAGAGTAAAACAAATACTGTATGCTAACACATATATATGGAATCTAAAAAAAAAAAGAAAAATTGTTCTGAAGAACCTAGGGGCAGGACAGGAATAAAGATGCAGAAGTAGAGAATGTACTTGAGCACACAGGGAGTGGGATGGGTAAGCTGGGATGAAGTGAGAGAGTGGCATGGACATATATACACTACCAAATGTAAAATAGATAGCTAGTGGGATGCAGCTGCATAACACGGGGAGATCAGCTCGGTGCTTTGTGGCCACCTAGAGGGGTGGGATAGGGAGGGTGGGAGGGAGACGCAAGAGGGAGGGGATATGGGAACATATGTATGCATATAGCTGATTCACTTTGTTATACAGCAGAAACTAACACAACATTGTAAAACAATTATACTCTAATAAAGATGTTAAAAAAAAAAATACTTGGGATCATATTACATATACAATGTAATTTTCTTTTATCCTCACTAAACCCTGCAACTTAAGCATTTCCCCCACGTTCCTAAATATCTATTAGTCAATATCACCATAGTCTCTCTTCTCTAATTATTAAAAATTTTAACATGTAATTAATTTCTAAAATTGTTGGAAAATTAAAAAAATAATTTAAGCAGAAAGAAATAATTAAAAATACCTGATTTCCCATAAATCATTGATAATCATCTTTAATGTCTTGAAGTGTGATCCAACATTTTTTCTCGTGTATATCTGCATTTTTAAAAATCATAAGGGAATTATGCTAAATACAAGGTTGTGACCCTTTATTAAAATTGAGGTGAAATTCACATAACCTACAATTAGCTATTTTAAATACAATTTAGTGGCATTAAGTGCATTCCAAGTGTTGTGCAACCACCTGCTCTCTCTAGTTTGAATACTTTTTCATAACCCCAGAACAACATCCCATCCACACGGGTTGACTACTTGGTCATGGTGTATAATCCTTTTAGTGTGCTGTTGAATTCAATTTGATAGTATCTTGTTGAGGATTTTTGCATCTATTTTCATAAGGGATATTGGTCTGTAATTTTCTTTTCTTTTGGTATCTTTGGTCTTGGTATCTGGGCGATTCTGGCCTTATACAATGTGTTAGGAAGAGTTCCCTCCTCTAATTTTTTGGAACAAGTCTGGGTAAGATTGGTGTTAATTCTTCTTTAAATGTTTTGTAGAATTCACCAGTGTAGAAATCTGGTCCTGGGATTTTCTTTTTTAGCAGGTTTTTGTTTATTGATTCAATCTCTTTACTTGTCATAAGTCTGGTTAGATTTCTTATTTCTTCTTGAGTCAGTTTTGGTAGTTTCTGTGTTTCCAGGAATTTGTTCATTTCATCTTGATTATTTAATTTGGTGGTGTAGAAATGTTGATAGCATTCTCTAATAATCCTTTTAATTTCTCTGAGGTTGGTAGTAATGTCCCCTTCTTTCATTTCTGATTTTCGTAATATGAGTCTTCTTTTTTTGTTGTTGTTGGTCTAGCTAAAAGTTTGTCAAATTTGTTGATCTTTCAAAGAACAAACTTTTGGTTTTGTTGATCCTTTCTATTTTGATTATTTTGCTCTAATCTTTATTATTTCCTTCCTTTTGCTGGCTTGGGTTGTTTGATCTATTTTTAGTTTTGTTAGGCTTAAATTTGTGTTGTTGATTAGAAATCTTTCTTCTTCTTTAATGTAGTCATTTATAGCTATATATTTTCCTCTGAGCATTGCTTTTACTGCATCCTATACATTTTGTATGTTGTGTTTTCATATTCACTTGTCTCAAAGTACTTTCTAATTTCTCTTGCAATTTTTTCTTAGACCCACTGGTTACTTAAGATTGTGTTGTTTAATTTCCATGTATTTCCATGTTTGTGAATTTTCCAGTTTTCCTTCTGTTATTGATTTCTAGCTTCATTCCATTGTGGTTGAAGAAGATAATTTGTATTATTTTAATCTTTTAAAATGTATTGAGAAATGTTTTATGGCCTAACCTATGGTGTATCCTAGAGAATTTTTTGTATGCACTTGAGAAGTACCTGTAGCATGGTGCTGTCAGAGTGTTTTGTATGTCTGTTTGTTCTAATTGGTTTATAGATGTTCTATCTACTATTGAAAGTAAGGTATTGAAGTCTCCAACTATTTTTATAAAACTGTCTATTTCACTCCTCAATTATCTCAATGTTTTCTTCATATATTTTGGAGTTCTGATGTTTGGTGTGTTATGTATTCTTAATGAATTGACCTTTTGTCAATATATAATGTCCTTTGTCTCTTTTAACAATTTTTCACTTAAAATCTATTTTACCTGGTATTGATATAACCACTCCAGTTTCCTCTGGGTTACTATTTGCATAGAATATCTTTTTCTGTTTTTTCATTTCCAACATTTTTGTCTTTGTATTTAAAGGGAGTCTCTTGAAAGCTGCATAGACTTGAATCATATTTTTTAATTTATTCTTCCAATTTCTATCTTTTAATTGGTTAGTTTAATCCACTTAAAATTAAAATGATTGCTGATAATGATAGGCTTACTTCTTCCATTTTGCTATTTGGTTTTTATATATTTTCTATTTCTCAATTCCTCCAATATTGCCTTCTATTTTGTTTGATCCCTTTTTTTTTCCTACTGTACTATTTAAAATACCTCTTCATTTCCATTTCTGTATATTTTAAAGTTACTTTCTTAATGGTTACCATATTTAATGCCCTAAATTTATACCAATATAGTTTGAATATATACCAATTTAGCCTCAACAACATACATTGATTCTGCTCCTATTCAGCTCCATCTCCATCTTGTTATTGACACAAATTATATCTTTTTACATATTTGTCCATTAACATAGGTTATAATTTCTTTTTATGCATTTGTCTTTTAAATCCTACAAGAAACAAAAAGAAGTTACAAGCCCAAATTACAATACTACTAGCTTTTGTAATTATCTACATGGTTATTTTTACCAGAGATCTTTTTTCTTCATTTGGCTTCAAGTTGCCATCTCTTGTCCTTAGGTTTCAACTTGAAGGACCCCCCTGTAGCATTTCTTGTAGGGCAGGTCTACAGGGCAGGAATTAATGATTAATTCCCAAAGTTTTTGTTTATCTGGGAACATTTTATTTCTCCATTTTTGAAGGGTAATTTTGCCCAATATAGACTTCTTGGTTGACAGTTTTTTGTTTTTTCTTTCAGCACTTTAAATATATCATCCCACTGCCTCTGTGGTTGCTGATGAGAAATTGACCATTAATCTCATTGAAAATCACTTGTCGATGATGAGTCACTTCTCTCTCGCTGCTTTCTAGATTTTCTCTTTGTTTTTGGCTCTCGACAGTTTGGTTGTAGTGTGTCTCAGTGTGGATCTCTTTGAGATTATCTTGCTTGGAGTTTGTTGAGCTTCTTTGATACACATATTCCTGTGTTTCATCAAATTTGGGATATTTTTGGCCATTACTTCTTCAGGTATTTTTTCGGACTCTTCTTTCTTCTCCTTCTATGACTCCCATAATGCATATGTTGATACTTTTGATATCATCTCATAGGTCCCTTAGGCTCTGTTCATTTTTCTTCATTATTTTTTCCTTTCTGCTCCTCATACTGGGTTACTTTATTTTCCCTGCAAGTTCATTGATTCTTTCTTCTGCCTGGTCAGATCTACTGTTGAAATTCTCTATTGAATTTTACATTTCAGTTGTTGTACTTTTCTGTTCCAGAACTATAATTTCTATCTCTTTATGACATTCTCTACATTTTCATATATTGTTCCTGATTTGCTTTAGTTCCTTTCATGGTCTCTTTCAGCTCTTTGAGTATTTTTAAGACAGTCAATTGAAAATCTGTGTCTGGTGTAAACAATGTCCAGGTTTCCTCAAAAATGTTTTCTGTCAAGTTCTTTATTTCCATCTGTGAATGGACCATAATTTCTTGTTCCTTTGTATTTGCATATTTTCATTTAAAAAAAACAGGATATTTTGAATACAATACTGTACTCTGGGAATTGCACTGTCTCCATCCCCCAGGGATTGCTTGTATTGTTTGTTGAGTGATACAGTCATCCATTGTCTAGTGACTTTTCCGAACTATTTTTGCAAGGACTATATTCCTTGTTTTGTGTGGTCACTGAAGTCTCTGTTACCTTATCTCTGTCTAATTGTCCCTGGGAAGACTGGCTCAATCTCTGTAAGTACAGAAACCAGGGAAATGTTTCAGAATATTTTTCATGGCTTTCGGTGTTGTCTGAAGACTAAAGTGACAGATCCATCAGACAAGATGAGGAGTGACAGAGTCAGCAGAGCACAGCTCTATGGAACATATATTTGCTCTGTGTCTATGGTGTGTGTGTGTCATTTCTGTTGTCTTTAAGCTGGAGAATTTCAGGGCTTTGTGTCCATCCCTGCCCAGGTGACTCCCCTCTGAATTGCTAGAGGTCCCATAATTTCACTAACTACTCCCTTGCTTTAGTATCAGCTTCTCATACAGGAAGGAGATGTTACAGTAGGACATGGAACTTCAGAGTCTCAGGTCCTGCCCTTTCCTGCCACCCTCATTTCTGTCCCCCTCCCTATTTGGATTGATTATTCAAGAGTTGGGTTGAGGTCCTGAATATAGCCATGTTGACATGATATGCTGATTAGGCTGAAGAGGGAGGATGTAGGGAGTTTGGGAAAATTTTTCTTTAAACTTCAATGGCTAGTCAAATGGCCAAGGCTGTGTAGAAAGCCCTCCCAAATCCAGAAACAGTAACACAAATATAAGGCAGAGGAAAGCTTACTGAGGTGGACACATGTGGAGAAGAGCATCATACAGGAAACTTCCCAAGAAAGAACCCCCACCTGGAAAAAGCCTTAGTGGAGAGACCAAATTTCTTCCTAGATGTGACCAAAGGGAGCCACACTAAGAGGTAGTGAAAACCATTTGGGACTTGTAACTTTAAGAATCTGTGTCTAAGTAAAAATAAGTAATAATAAAAACATATATCTGGAAAAGGAGGTATGATTAATCAGTCCACTGAACAAATGAAAGAATAATATCCAACATCATAATGCTGGTTAATATATATTTTTTCCTTTTTTAAAATTTTATTTATTTATTTACTTTTTCTTTTTCTTTTATTTTCTTTTATTTATTTTTTTATACAGCAGGTTCTTATTAGTCATCAATTTTATACACATTAGTGTATACATGTCAATCCCAATCTCCCAATTCATCCCACCACCCCCACCACAACCCCCGCCGCTTTCCCCGCTTGGTGTCCATACGTTTGTTCTCTACATCTGTGTCTCAATTTCTGCCCTGCAAACCAGTTCATCTGTACCATTTTTCGAGATTCCACATATATGCGTTAGTATACGATATTTGCTTTTCTCTTTCTGACTTACTTCACTCTGTATGACATACTCTAGATACATCCACGTCTCAACAAATGACTCAATTTCGTTCCTTTTTATGGCTGAGTGATATTCTATAGTATAGATGTACCACAACTTCTTTATCCATTCATCTGTCGATGGGCATTTAGGTTGCTTCCATGACCGGGCTATTGTAAATAGTGCTGCAATGAACATTGGGGTGCATGTGTCTTTTTGAATTATGGTTTTCTCTGGGTATATACCCAGTAGTGGGATTGCTGGGTCATATAGTAATTCTATTTTTAGTTTTTTAAGGAACCTCCATACAGTTCTCCATAGTGGCTGTATCAATTTACATTCCCACCAACAGTGCAAGAGGGTTCCCTTTTCTCCACACCCTCTCCAGCATTTGTTGTTTGTAGATTTTCTGATGATGTCCATTCTAACTGGTGTGAGGTGATACCTCATTGTAGTTTTGATTTGCATTTCTCTAATAATTAGTGATGTTGAGCACCTTTTCATGTGCTTCTTGGACCTCTGTATGTCTTCTTTGGAGAAATGTCTATTTAGGTCTTCTGCCCAGTTTTGGATTGGGTTCTTTGTTTTTTTAATGTTGAGCTGCATGAGCTGTTTATATATTTTGGAGATTAATCCTTTGTCCGTTGATTCATTTGCAAATATTTTCTCCCATTCTGAGGGTTGTCTTTTCATCTTGTTTATGGTTTCCTTTGCTGTGCAAAAGCGTTGAAGTTTCATTAGGTCCCATTTGTTTATTTTTGTTTTTATTTCCATTACTCTAGGAGGTGGATCAAAAAAGATCTTGCTGTGATTTATGTCAAAGAGTGTTGTTCCTATGTTTTCCTCTAAGAGTTTTATAGTGTCTGGCCTTACATTTAGGTCTTTAATCCATTTTGAGTTTATTTTTGTGTATGGTGTTAAGGAGTGTTCTAATTTCATTATTTTACATGTAGCTGTCCAGTTTTCCCAGCACCACTTATTGAAGAGACTGGCTTTTCTCCATTGTACATCCTTGCCTCCTTTGTCATAGATTAGTTGACCATAGGTGCGTGGGTTTATCTCTGGGTTTTCTATCTTGTTCCATCGATCTATGTTTCTGTTTTTGTGCCAGTACCATATTGTCTTGACTACTGTAGCTTTATGGTATACTCTGAAGTCAGGGAGTCTGATTCCTCCAGCTCCGTTTTTTTCCCTCAAGACTGCTTTGGCTATTCAGGGTCTTTTTTGTCTCCATACAAATTTTAAGATTTTTTTGTTCTAGTTCCGTAAAAAATGCCATTGGTAATTTGATTGGGATTGCATTGAATCTGTAGATTGCTTTGGGTAGTAGAGTCATTTTCACAATGTTGATCCTTCCAATCCAAGAACATGGTATATCTCTCCATCTGTTTGTATCATCTTTAATTTCTTTCATCAGTGTCTTATAGTTTTCTGCATACAGGTCTTTTGTCTCCTTAGGTAGGTTTATTCCTAGGTATCTTATTCTTTTTGTTGCAATAGTAAATGGGAGTTTCCTTAATTTCTCTTTCAGATTTTTCATCATTAGTGTATAGGAATGCAAGAGATTTCCGTGCATTAATTTTGTATCCTGCAACTTTACCAAATTCATGGATTAGCTTTAGTAGTTTTCTGGTAGCATCTTTAGGGTTCTCTATGTATAGTATCATGTCATCTACAAACAGTGACAGCTTTACTTCTTCTTTTCCAATTTGTATTCCTTTTATTATTTTTTCCTCTCTGACTGCCATGGCTAGGACTTCCAAAACTATGTTGAATAATAGTGGTGAGAGTGGACATCCTTGTCTTGTTCCTGATCTTAGAGGAAATGCTTTCAGTTTTTCACCATTGAGAATGATGTTTGCTGTGGGTTTGTCGTATATGGCCTTTATTATGTTGAGGTAGGTTCCCTCTATGCCCACTTTCTGGAGAGTTTTTATCATAAATGGGTGTTGAATTGTGTCAAAAGCTTTTTCTGCATCTACTGATATGATCATATGGTTTTTATTCTTCAATTTGTTAACATGGTGTATCACATTGATTGATTTGCATATATTGAAGAATCCTTGCATCCCTGGGAGAAGTCCCACTTGATCACGGTGTATGATCCTTTTAATGTGTTGTTGGATTCATTTTGCTAGTATTTTGTTGAGGATTTTTGCATCCATATTCATCAGTGATATTGGTCTGTAATTTTCTTTTTTTGTAGTATCTTTGTCTGGTTTTGGTATCAGGGTGATGGTGGCCTCATAGAATGAGTTTGGGAGTGTTCCTTCCTCTGCAAGTTTTTGGAAGAGTTTGGGAAGGGTGGGTGTTAGCTCTTCTGTAAGTATTTGATAGAATTTGCCTGTGAAGCCATCTGGTCCTGGACTTTTGTTTGTTGGAAGATTTTTAATCACAGTGTCAATTTCATTACTTGTGATTGGTCTGTTCATATTTTCTAGTTTTTCCTGATTCAGTCTTGGAAGGTTATATCTCTCTAAGGATTTGTCCATTCCTTCCAGGTTGTCCATTTTATTGGCATAGGGTTGCCTGTAATAGTCTCTTAGGATGCTTTGTATTTCTACGGTGTCTGTTGTAACTTCTCCTTTTTCATTTCTAATTTTATTGATTTGAGTCCTCTCCCTCTTTTTCTTGATGAGTCTGGCTAATGGTTTATCAATTTTGTTTATCTTCTCCAAGAACCAGCTTTTAGTTTTATTGATCTTTGCTATTGTTTTCTTTGTTTCTATTTCATTTATTTCTGCTCTGATTTTTATGATTTCTTTCCTTCTGCTAACTTTGGGTTTTGTTTGTTCTTCTTTCTCTAGTTCCTTTAGGTGTAAGGTTAGATTGTTTATATGAGATTTTTCTTGTTTCTTGAGGTAGGCTTGTATAGCTATAAACTTCCCTCTTAGAACTGCTTTTGCTGCATCCCATAGGTTTTGGATTGTCGTGTTTTCATTGTCATTTGTCTCTAGGTATTTTTTGATTTCCTCTTTGATTTCTTCAGTGATCTCTTGGTTACTTAGTAACGTATTGTTTAGCCTCCATGTGTTTGTGTTTTTTATGTTTTTTTCCCTGTAATTGATTTCTAATCTCATAGTGTTGTGGTCAGAAAAGATGCTTGATATGATTTCAATTTTCTTAAATTTACTGAGGCTTGATTTGTGACCCAAGATGTGATCTAGCCTGAAGAATGTTCCGTGTGCACTTGAGAAGAAAGTGTAATCTGCTGTTTTTGGATGCAATGTCCTATAAATATCAATTAAATCCATCTGGTCTATTGTGTCATTTAAAACTTCTGTTTCCTTATTTATTTTCATTTTGGATGATCTGTACATTGGTGTAAGTGAGGTGTTAAAGTCTCCCACTATTATTGCATTACTGTCGATTTCCTCTTTTATAGCTGTTAGCAGTTCCCTTATGTATTGAGGTGCTCCTATGTTGGGTGCATATATATTTATAGCTGTTATATCTTCTTCTTGGATTGATCCCTTGATCATTATGTAGTATCCTTCCTTGTCTCTTGTAACATTCTTTATTTTAAAGTCTATTTTATCTGATATGAGTATTGCTACTCCAGCTTTCTTTTGATTTCCATTTGCAAGGAATATCTTTTTCCGTCCCCTCACTTTCAGTCTGAATGTGTCCCTAGGTCTGAAGTGGGTCTCTTGTAGACAGCATATATATGGGTCTTGTTTTTGTACCCATTCAGCAAGCCTGTGTCTTTGGTTGGAGCATTTAATCCATTCATGTTTAGGGTAATTATTGATATGTATGTTCCTATTACCATTTTCTTAATTGTTTTGTGTCTGTTTTTGTAGGTCCTTATCTTCTCTTGTGTTTCCCACTTAGAGAAGTTCCTTTAGCATTTGTTGTAGAGCTGGTTTGGTGGTGCTGAATTCTCTTAGCTTTTGCTTGTCTGTAAAGCTTTTGATTTCTCCATCAAATCTGAATGAGATCCTTGCCAGGTAGAGTAATCTTGTTTGTAGTTTCTTCCCTTTCATCACTTTAAGTATATCATGCCACTCCCTTCTGGCTTGTAGAGTTTCTGCTGAGTAATCAGCTGTTAACCTTATGGGAGTTCCCTTGTATGTTAGTTGTCGTTTTTCTGTTGCTGCTTTTAATAATTTTTCTTTGCCTTTAATTTTTGCCAATTTGATTATTATGTGTCTTGGCGTGTTTCTCCTTGGGTTTATCCTGTATGGGACTCGCTGTGCTTCCTGGACTTGGGTGGCTGTCCTTTCCCATGTTAGGGAAGTTTTCAACTATAATCTCTTCAAATATTTTCTCAGGTCCTTTCTCTCTCTCTTCTCCTTCTGGGACCCCTATAATGTGAATGTTGTTGCATATAATGTTGTCCCAGAGGTCTCTTAGGCTGTCTTCATTTCTTTTCATTCTTTTTTCTTTATTCTGTTCTGTGGCAGTGAATTCCACCATTCTGTCTCCCAGGTCACTTATCCGTTCTTCTGCCTCAGTTATTCTGCTATTGATTCCTTCTAGTGTATTTTTCATTTCAGTTATTGTATTGTTCACCTTTGTTTGTTTGCTCTTTAATTCTTCTAGGTCTTTGTTAAACATTTCTTTCATCTTCTCGATCTTTGCCTCCATTCTTTCTCCAAGGTCCTGGATCATCTTCACTATCATTATTCTGAATTCTTTTTCTGGAAGGTTGCCTATGTCCACTTCATTTAGTTGTTTTTCTGGGGTTGTATCTTGTTCCTTCATCTGGTACATAGCCCTCTGCCTTTTCATCGTGTTTGTCTTTCTGTGAATGTGGTTTTTGTTCCACAGGCTGCAGGATTGTAGTTCTCCTTGCTTCTGCTGTCTGCCCTCTGGTGGATGAGGCTATCTAAGAGGCTTGTGCAAGTTTCCTGATGGGAGGGAATGGGTGGTTAATATTTTTGATCACTGATCATAGGTCCTCACTCCACCTTCTGAGTTAGCTATGGATATTTCTTCCATTTCACACATGAGAAAACTAAGACACTGAGAGGGAAAGAAACTTGTTTTACCTCACTCAGCTTCTAAGAGTGGAGGGATCTGATTCCAAAGTCTGTGATCTTATCCATAGCTCCACTAACTTGACCATTTCCTATATTGTTCCCCCTATATTCTGGGGGAAAATTATGGTGGTGCTGAATAATAAATGTTTCTGTCTATATCTATAATGTATGCCTCTGGTTCTCAGAAATGAAAGGTGCCTCAGTGGCTACCATATTGTGTTGGAAAAGTTCATTTGGATCACATATTCTCTTTGGTTTTATCCTTTATACCCTGACGTTTTCCCCAACATGGAAGATAATGTCATGCTTGGCTCATAATGGGTAATCCCCTTGGACCTTAACCTCTCATAATTAGTGCCTATTGGAAGGGGGCAGGGCCATTTCTGGTAGGCAATGACAATGGCCCAATGATATGACATTGCCACACTCTCACCTTCCCACACTCATGCATGACATTTGAGTCTGTTGCTATAAACCAGTTTCCCTGAGCCTGATCACTCTTGTTATGGCTAAAATCAGAGCCTACAGGCGTAAGGTGTCAGAACTTAGCCCCAGCTGATCAACAATGAGACTCAGCGCTGTCTTTGAGAAGAGATTCCTGCCTCAGTTAGGAGTTATCCCTGCATTCCTATTAGGAGGCTAGGATGAGAGTCAGAATTTCTGGGGTGCTTACATGACATCAAAGACAGCTTTAAGGGAAAGAACTGTCAGTGAAGATGAACCTAAGTTATGTGATGGAGTGGGGAAGTGGTACGTCCATTTTGTTTCTGTAGTAGTTATGATGGAGTGAGATGGCAGGGATGTGGAGAGAAAATGTCTTTATGACAGATATACATCTATGGGATTTCCAGAGTAATGGTAAACACTAGAATACCCTTAATTTTCCCTCATTGCCTACTCTGCTCATTGCCCAGCCAGCAAAGAGGAAGATCTGGGTGTTGGATTGGGGATAATTCAATAAAACTGTTGAGTGGTTAGATATCTGGGGTGATGAGTAGGGAGAAGATTACAGAGGAAAGGAGAGCAGAAGTGGGCTTGAGTGAGAACGGTGTGCCTACCCCCAGCAAACTAAGGACAAATATAAATATACAGAAGCCGAAAAATCAGTTGATATTGACTGCACTTCTGGGTGGGAGTGAATTAGAAGGGAGTGATGTTCTGGGTTGTGGTGTTGCCTTTGATGTGGCTTTGGATCTCACTTAAGACCCCACTACCCTCTGCTCCCCACCTGAGAATCTTTATCTCCCCAGGATCTTTGCCCACCAAGACCATTTCCTTTCCCCAAGCATTTTGTTCCCACAAAGCCTAAAGGTCTCACCTTAAGCTTCTGGAGTGAATAGGTTCGTTCTCTTCCCATCTCACTCAAGGTCTAGCGCTATGTGCTTTCTCACCATGTCTGCACGGGATGTGGCAAATGGTTTGGTTTGGGGTAGGTAAGAGAGATACTGCTGAATCATTTACAAGAACCTCCAGCATATGACTGCAAAACTGTTCATTCTTTCTTTCTCTCTATCTAACAGTTCAGGGCACATGTAACAAAGTGTTGTTTTTCAAAAATCTAATTCACACCTAAGAATTTTTGTGTCACATCTCCTATCTGTCTTTCAGTCTTGGTATGTCATCTCCTAGTTGTAGATACCCCCTACTATTATGTTTCTCTGTTTATGACCAAGTACCAAGAAGCAACCATATATATGAACCATATATATGGAACCATATATATGAACAAAGCAAGATCTGGACCATTCCACTCAGCCCTTCAAAGTCTGCCCAAGAGAAATCAGGCACTGCAGAAACCTGCTGGGCTGCTGAGAACATTTTACCAAAGGATCTGTGGCAGGATGATTTCCTGTGATACCAATGACCATATTAGTCTCTCTGTAGTCTCTATTAGCATTCATTTGTCAGAACTTCCAGGATATGACTACAAAACTCTAGATATCTTTTATGTTCCCTGATTTCAGTTTTCTAAACCTGGAAGACTGAGGATTGATCTGTTACTGGACCATGTTTAGTTCACCAAGGCATTGAATTCCACCTTTGTGGTTTTCCAGCTCCCTTTGGCATCGTATGCTAAGATTTTGGCTGTGCAGGTATGAGCATGTTAAATACCTAAAGATAAATATTCATAAATGGTACTTGGTAACTTCTGAGAATATAATGGGGACCAGAATCAGTGGAATTAACATTGACTTGTGTCCTATGGCTTGGCCCCTTTCTCCCAGAAATATCATCTTTGCTACAGTCTTACAGGGGCAGGGAGGTCAGGCTTTTTTCTTGACTCCACAGAGGTTAAAAGAGAAAAGAGGAGGAAAGCTGTGTCCTGAGATGGTGTCCACACTGGGTTCTACTCAGTGTCCAGAGGAAAGAGTCTTCACTGATAAGGTAACTTCCAGCTGACTCATGTAGGAAAAAGTGGACTGGGATATGGGTGCATATCATAGCGAGCTTCAAAAATTTTGAGGCTGTCACTTGGTGTGTGTGTTTTTTTTTTTTTTAACACAAATATAATGTAGGGGAAATCCGGGAAGAGGGAAGGCAAAGAGCATTAATAATAACCCACACCTTATTATGTTCCAAAGCATATATAATTTATATATGTTATCTCATTGAATTCTCCACCTTCTGCCTGGTCATTATTATTAATCACATTTTAAAATGAAAATGACTCAGAGATATTAAATGATGTGCCCAAGGTTACATGGTTACAGAAACTGTGTACACACACACACACACACACACACACACAGACAGACACACACAGAGGACACATGCCTGGCAAGCTGCAAACTTTCCTCTATATCATTCTTAGAAGTGGCGGAAGTCACAGCAGGCAGATTTCAGCTCAGCAAAGAAGAGTGTTCTGACAGAGTCTCTTGGGATGGCTGCTCAGGTGTTTTCTCTGCAGGGAACTGTTGCAACAGAGGCTGGAAAACACCTTTGTCAGGAGGACTGGGAGGTTATCATGGCTGTGGGCATAAGATCACTTTTAAGACCTTTTTCAGCTCTGAGACTTTATCTCTCAGTAGGAAGAGACCTGAGTTGGGGGTTAGGAGCCCTGGTCTCCTGTTCAGTGATGTGGCACAGTTGCTATTCTCTGGGCCTCATTGTCTTCATTTCATAAAAGAGGATTGGGCTATAGTAGAGGCTTCTTAAACATTGTTAACCATAGAAACTGTTCCTCAAATGGATTATATATGTGTGAAGGTAGCTTTTTGAAGTCAAATATCTGTATCTATACCTATATCTTATATGTATATTTATACTTATGTATATAGACACAAGTATGCATATTGTTTTATGTACACTTTTTATATGATTACATACACACATGTATATATGTGTACATGTATATTTGTGTGTGCATGTGTGTATAGTATGTTTTTGTTTGTTTCCTTCATTTTTTCTTTCTGAACATGATCTTAGCACATTTAAAAAAATTGTTAATAAAGTACAATTTACAATATAAACATATTAGATAAATTTTCAAATTTACAAATTTACAAATTGAACATACCCATATAACCAGGATCCAGATCAATAAACCACACATTACCAGCCCCCCAAAGTCCCACCACTTTGTGCTCTACTCTAGTCACTGTCTCCCAATCTAAAGCATTAACTTGTCTTCAAGAAACATAGATTACTTTTACCTATTTTTGTACTTTATGTGAATGGAATCACCCAGTATGTATTCTTCTGTGTCTGGTTTATTTCACTTACATTTTTGACATTTATCCATATTGTTGCATGTAGCGGTGGACATTTGTCATGGACTGAATGTTTGTGTATCCCTAAAATTCATGTCTTGAAGCCCTAACCCCCTGTGTGGCTGTATTGGAGACAGGGTCTCCAAGGCAGCAGCTAAAGCTAAATGAGGTCATAAGGGTGGGGCCCCATCCAATTGGATTAGTGTCCTTAGGAGAGGGGACACCAGAAAGTTTTCTCTCTTTCTCTCCATACACATTCGCCAAGGAAAGGCCATGTGAAGACAGCAGCTGTCCACAAGCCAGGTAGAGACCTCACCAGAAACTAAATCAGCTGGAACAGAAATTTCTTTTCTCAATTCTGTAGGCTATAAGTCCAACATGACTGTGCCAGCAGGACTGGTTCCTCCAGAGTCCTCTCTCCTTGCCTTGGAGATGGTTGTCTTCTCCCTGTGCCTTCACAGTGTCTTCCTTCTGTATAGACCTATACCCAAATTTCCTCTTTTTATAAGGATACCAGTCAGACTGGATCGGGGCCCACCCTAATGATCTCATTTTAACTTAATTATCTCTCTAAAGGCTCCATCTCCATACAAAGTCACATTCTGAGGTACTGGGGATAAAGACTTCAACACATGAATCCTGGGGTTGGGAGGGGTGGGGGTTGGGTGACACCACTACACAACCCAGCCCATAACAGATGGGAATGGGCAAAAGATCAAGATTACTTATTTGTCCAATAATTCATCTGGTTCTTTACTGAAATGCTTCAGTCTTTTAGCAAAAAATGTAGGAGTTATTGTTCTGATCTCAGATTAATGAAGAATATCTTAAACATGTATTGTCAGCCTAATGATAACAGCTCTAACAAATATACCCACTAAGGTATAGTTTCTCAAACACTATAGAAGTTTATTTTTCACTCATGTAAGTTTAAAGAGGGTACACATGACTGGCAGGGTGGCTCTCCTCCAAGCAGTCAATCCAATGGCAGCTCTGTCATCTTCAAAACGTGGCTTCCACTATCCCCTGGGGTTTTTCTAACTTAATCAATTGGAAGGGAGAAAAGAGCATTGAGGTGTTGATAGGGCTTTTTGGGTCAAGCCAGGAAGTGGCACACATCATGTCTACTCACATTCCATTGGTTAGAACTCAGCCACCCAGGCACATTTAACAATACAAGCTGTGAAATGTAGTCTAGCTGTGTGCCCAGGAAGAAGAAAAAACAAATTTTTGATAAACTGGTAGAAATCTTCAACAAGACTCAAAATTCACTGTTGATAAAATATTGATAAATTTAACTACATTAAGATTAGGAAAAGACAAAGAAAATAGGAGGGAGTTCTCTGGTGGCCTAGTGGTTAGGATTCAGCACTGTCACTGCTGTGGCCCAGGTTCAATACCTGGTGGGGAACTGAGATCCTGCAAGCCATGTGGTGAGGCCAAAATAAAAAAAAAAATAGGGGAATTCCCTGGCAATCCAGTGGTTAGACTTGGCTCTTTCAATGCTGTCGCCTGGATTCAAAGCCATGCAGTGCAACCAAAAAAAAAATAAAATAAACAAAGTAGGAAACACAGCTCATGAAGATGAAAAGATACTAAATTGCATTAACAGTAAGAGAAGTGAAAATTAAGCCACAATTAGATACATTTCACATTTTACAGATTATCAAACCTTTCAAAATCTGTCAGTATCAAGTATTGACAAAGAAGTAGAGTGGCAGGAACTCTCATCTATTGTTGTTGAGTGTGTAAAATGTTATATTTACGAGGGAAGACAGTTTGGCATTACTTTTTAAAGTTGAAAATGTATATATCTTATTTCTAGGTCTTTTCACAGGAACTAAGAAGCATGGTTTTGGGCAAACTGTAACTTTTCCTTGATGACCTTATGTCCCTTTAAGACTAAAAGCTTTAGCAAGTGGATGCTGTCTTCTTGTGAGGAGGTTTGAGAAGGAGGGCAAAGAAGCAAATCATTCACATACTGCAACAAAGTAGAACCTCTAGAGAACTTTATATCATCCAGACCAGTCTTCAGGATCTGTGAGGAATTAGAAGGACTCTCAGTAAAACCCCGAGGCATTACTGTCCTGAGGCTTTTCCTCATTAAAACCCTGAGGCATTACTGAATTGATTTCCTTCCCACGTGAAGGCAAAAAAAGTATTTGCAAGCTTTATCAACAGGAATACTAAAGAATGCACTGCATAAATCACTTACAGGAAAGGATTTGTTTCCAGTGGGAATGGATGTTAGTAGCTTATGAGGGTTGGGAACAACAGGGTGTGAAGATATAACAATGTTGTTTATTGCTTGGAGGTCCCAGACAAACCTCCACCCTCAGCCCTTTTTTTCTCACCCTTAAAATGGGAGTGTTACAGGAACTAGTACAATACAAGGGATAATGAGGCCTTGAACCTTGTAATCTTCTATTATGGGCTTTATGCCTTGAGGGGCTTCATTACTCATTGGGTATTGATTAATTCTGGGAAGAGGTTCTGAGGAATCTGAATCATGATGGAAGGTGTGCTGTGAATTTTGCCAATATCAGTTGGAAATTTTGCCCATAAGAAGGGTAGTGGCTGATTCAATAGGGACAAATGATCAGTGTTTCCAGACTCAGCTCTAGTATCATCAGAGATGGAGCAAATAAAAGATGTCAAAGGGTCATTTAATTCACCTGGTGGTGAATTGTCAAATTCTACTGTCAAATTCTAGAATTATTTTCCCTTTTTGGGAGAAAGAAATTCTGGCATGATACTACTCCAAGAAGCCTCAGCCTGATAAATGGATAGGGGTGGATAAACTAAAGAGAAAGTGGTGTGTATCTTTCAAAGAGCCTAGATAAAAGGGAATAGGTTCAGAGACAGGAACCTTTTGAGGTGCATTAGAGATTCCTACTATTTGAATTGTTTTGGTACTCCGAGGCAAGGGCTATTTTGTAGTAGTGGGGTCAAGCACCAAGAGTGTAGCTCTGGTGTCAATTAGGACAGAAGAGATTCATCCCCAATCTGGAGAAATGTTTCTCTAAACTGATTAAGAGGGAGGTTGGGAAGAGCTCCTGTGGTTTCTCAGAGCTCTGTCATTGAGAATTGGGGGGAACATTTGAAACGCTGGTTAGAGGGCTGCAGGTGTCTGAAGCTCTTAGATTTGTAACACTCTCTTTTCCAATGTCCTGGCTTTTTGCAATAGTGGCAGTGTTGCCAAAATCTTGGCTCTCTGTGCACCGATGCCAAACAGAAATAAGGAGAAAGAGTTATGGAGGAGAAAGAAAGAGTGGCCTTATTTCTTTGCTAGGCAAAGAGGGAACATGGTAGGCTAGGGCCTCAAGAACTGTGCCCCCCTCACTGGGGAACAGGGAGAGGTTATATAGTCAGGAGTAGTGGTCAGAGGTATGTGATAAGGATCAAGGCAGTAACAGTCTTGCATTTTTCTTTCTTCTGCAAAGTTTCAAAAGGGTGGGGTTGCTGACAACATTAGGGTGTGTGCAGGGTCTCAGGTGGTCTCCTAATCTTGATGAGCTTCTCTGGTCCCTTTAATCTGGCCCCAGGTGGTTTTGTGGCTGCTCCTCCCTTGATTAGCAAATCTTGGAATCTGCCCTTTGGAACTCAGGGAAGGTCATGGAGGCTGGAGTCTTGCCTACAAGAAATGGGGGACAAAAAGGCCTCCGTGCCCAGGAGCCCCACAGGGCCCTGCTCGGCACCAGCAGAAACTAGAAGTGTTTGGTTTTATTCAGGGACCTTCATTTTCTGGAGTTGAAGATTAAGAATTTCAGCTGTCTTCCTTTTAGGTAACTCATCTAGAGTGCAAGAGAACTGGTTTGCCAGATTAACTAAATCTGGAGTGGACACAGTTTTCCATTCAATCCTGGTCCTTTTTACTTGAAGGGAAAGGTCCCAGTTTAGCCCATGAATAAACATAGAGTTAAAGACTACCTGGGTGGAATCAACATCTGAGGGAAAACCAGAATTTTCTTTAAAAAATAATCTGAAGCCAATTGTAATAGTCATGAACAGATTAATCAGATTTTTGTGTGCAAGGCTGAATTGTGTTCCAAACAACAGGCTATGGGAAAGCCCTGAGAATTGCCTGATAAAGTTGCCTAAGAATTTCCTGAGCCTGATCATATAATAAGTTGTTGGGCTGGTCTCTCAGTTATAATTCTAGAGACCTTTCAGGATTTTCCCAAGTAGCAGTTTTCATCCAATGCTGGGCCTGGCCTTCACTGACAAGCATATGAACTAGCTGATATAAGTCAGAGAAACCAGGTTGATAAGTTCGAATGACTATATTAAATTTCTCAGCAAATCTGTGAGGATCTTTGGTTAATTGGGGAAAATCTTTGACTATGCCTCACAGTTCAGCTTTAGTCCAGGGAATATAAGAAATTTAGGGTTTAGCCTCTGGGTCCTCAGAAGGCTTAATTTTAAAGGGATAGGTTCTGTTAGGTTCAGGGGAAATAGGAATGGGGAGAGTTTCAGGGAAAAAGGGAGGTTCAATGAGAGAATTAGTAGGGGGACCTGAGGGTAGGGAGGAGGCATAGGTTGTATAGGAGGGAAGGAGGATGATGGTGGCAGAGGCGGAGCCTGAGACAAAGAAGCCAGGGAAGAAAAGCATGAGGTCAGAAGCCATGTTAGCTTTCTTTAATTATTGCTTGCCTCAGTGAATCTTAAAATCTTATCTGGCAGGGAGGCAATTTTAGGCTCCCAGTAACTTGAGGAAGCCTTGAAATACCAAACAAGACAGACATTCCATTCAGTTATGGAAGTTTTACAGCTATGGTTTACCAATTTTGTTTTAAGAAAAGTAAGTCTGGGGTATCTAAAGGTATTTGTCATGTAAACAATTTGGCCTTTGGTTTTGGTGATTTCTTGGGGCAGAAGGATAAAAGTCAAGGCCCTGGATCCAACCAATATGGAGAGTCAAGAAAGAAACTCTCCTTGTGTTCATCTGGGGCCCGAAGGGCTGCCCCTTAGCATAAAAATAAAACACAATGAAATTTACCCCCAACAGAGAAGATAGCCTTGGTACTAAGCAAAGCAGAAAAAAAAAAAAAAAAAAGGGAAAAACAACAAGACTCTGAGAAGCTATGACCTAGGGCCTGTCTTCTTGATGATTTACAGCCTAGGTTCTCATTGCGTCTCAAGCAGTGGTCTTGGTTTTCAGGTGGTTTACAGGGGAAATGCCGTCAGGTGCCTGGTAGCAGCATTAGCAAATCCTCTCCGAAGAAGATACATTTAGTCTAGGGAATCCTGCCATCCCCTACCCTCCCCCATCACACACACAGTAACTTTTTTTTTTTTAATTATTTATTTATTTATTTATTTTTGGCTGTGTTGGGTCTTCATTTCTGTGCAAGGGCTTTCTCTAGTTGCGTCAAGCAGGGGCCACTCTTCATCGCGGTACGCGGGCCTCTCACTATCGCGGCCTCTCTTGTTGTGGAGCACAGGCTCCAGACGCGCAGGCTCAGTAATTGTGGCTCACGGGCCTAGTTGCTCTGCGGCATGTGGGATCTTCCTGGACCAGGGCTCGAACCCGTGTCCCCTGCATTGGCAGGCAGACTCTCAACCACTGTGCCACCAGGGAAGCCCACACAATATCTTTTTAAACATAATAAGTGGCACATAGTCAAAATACCAGAGAACACAGGAAAACATGGCACCATGAATGAGAGCCAGGAGAAATGACTCTTAGCAGGAACAGATCAGCAAGTTCTTGAGGTTTTGGAATTATCTAGCACACATTATAGCACAAACTTTAAAAGAACTGGAGGAGAGACTTCCCTGGTGGTGCAGTGGTTAAGAATCCACCTGCCAATGCAGGGGACATGGGTTTGAGCCCTGGTCCGGGAAGATCCCACATGCCGCAGAGTAACTAAGCCCGTGAGCCACAACTACTGAGCCTGCGAGGCACAACTACTGAGCCCATGTGTCACAACTACTGAAGCTCATGCGCCTAGAGACTGTGCTCCCCAACAAGACAAGCCACTGCAATGAGAAGCCCTTGCACCACAACGAAGAGTAGCCAACACTTGCCGCAACTAGAGAAAGCCTGTGCGCAGCAATGAAGACCCAACGCAGCCAAAAATAAATAAATAAAAATAAATAAATTTATAAAAAAAAAGACAACTGGAGGGAACAGGAAAATATGAAGTGTCATTATGATTTGATAGAGGACTAAACAGAACTTCCAAAAGTAGAAAATGAAATAACAAAATAAAAAAATTAAATGAATCATTTGCTTGCAGATTGCAGACAGCAGAAAAAAGAATTATTAACTGGAAGAAATATTAGAAGAAATTATTAGAGTACAATGTAGAAAAAATGAAACTAGTCTAGTAACTAGAAACTATTAAAGGAAAATGAACATTGTTTATATAATGATAATCACATTTTCTAATGGCACTTAAAAAAACAGGGTAGAAATAAAATGCAAAATGTTGGGAGAAATTAAATGAGATTAAAAGTCCTGTGTTTCTTGTTTTTTCAAGGAGGAGGGTAAATCTATTGATTAAATTTAATCTTTGATAAGTTAAGAAAACATGTAGTACTTTTATATAACCACCAAAATAATATAAACAATGTATAACTTCCAAATTGGTAGAAGGGAAAAAAGGAAAGGTAAAAAGTAATCCATCCAAGAAAAAGTAAGAAAGGAGAGGGAAAAAAAACCCATAGAATAGTTAGGACAGATACAAAGGATAAAGTAAGAGTAGATTTAAAAGCAAGTATATCAATAAATATATTAAATATAGACATACTGAATGTTCCAATTAAAAGTTAAAGAATATCAGATCAGCTATGAAAAATAAAACCATAAATATGTGCTCTGTGCAATAGACAGGTTTAAAAAGTTGAAAGTAAAAGCAAGGAAATGGATATATACCATATTTATAGTAACCATAGAAAACTATCATAGGAAAAAAGAAGGTGCAAGTATTTAATATCAGGAACTAAAAAGGGAATTTTTTTTTAACCAATGCCACAGAACATTAAAAGATAAGCCAAGAATATTATAAGAAACTTTCTGCTAATAAATTTGAAATTTTAGACAAAATGGAAATATCATTGCCTAACACCTACTCAAGAAGAAATTGCATACTTTCCAGGTAATACGGGATCTATCAAAGAAATTGCATCAGCAATCAAAAATTTTCCAAGTAACCTAGATGGCTTTACTGTATATTTCCACTGGAATTCAAGGAAGGAAACCTTTTCATCTACAAACTTTTCCAGAAAAGAATGAAACAAAGAACACTACCCATCTCACTTCATAAGGCTGGCATAGTCTTGATACAAATAACAGAGTAAGACAGGAAATTTACAGGTTAATCTCATTCATGATTCATAGACACAAAAATCCTACACAAAGTATCAACTCTTGAAATTAGTCCAACAATATATAAACAGGTCAATACATCATGAGCAAATTAGGTTTACACGAATGCAGACCTCATTTAACCTTAGGTCAATTAATTTGCCACACAGATCTAAGAGAAAAACCATATTATTATCTTAATAAACAGAACAGCATTTGATAAAATTCAATATCCTCTCTTGATAACAAAGATAACATTTTAGCAGACCAAAATGGAGAGACGTTTCCTTAATCTAATAAACAGTATCTTTAAAACCTATAGAAACCATTTAGTCAACTGCTTATCTAGTAAGGAAATTGGGGTTTCTATCTTTCCCACAAGAATGCAAGAAAGCCCTTCTCTCCGGGCTGCTTTGCACACAAAGTGTGTGACACTGGTATTCTTCTCTCAGCTCTTTGCCTTGGGAGGCTTGAGTTTGGAAAATATTGCAAGTGGGATCCTTTCAGGAATGTCTATAGATTTAAAAAAGGGGGAGAACGTAAAAAGGAGATCCAAGGGAGAAAGCATTGCATCTTTCCTTGACTCCATTCTTCTTCTCAACTGTCATTGCCCTGGGCTTGCACCTCCCAAATAAATTGTTGTCCCTGTAATCCTTGCTTCAGGCTCTGTTATCTACAGGAGTCAGGATAGGATAAAGTGGTAAAGTACAATTTGTGACATTTGTTTCCTTGTACCTCAGGCTGGAAGTTAAAACTCAGAGGGAGGGCCTCCCTGGTGGCGCAGTGGTTGAGAATCTGCCTGCCAATGCAGGGGACACAGGTTCGAGCCCTGGTCTGGGAAGATCCCACATGCCGCGGAGCAACTGGGCCCGTGAGCCACAATTACTGAGCCTGCGCGTCTGGAGCCTGTGCTCCGCAACAAGAGAGGCCGCGACAGTGAGAGGCCCGCGCACCGCGATGAAGAGTGGCCCCCGCTTGCCACAACTAGAGAAAGCCCTCGCACAGAAACGAAGACCCAACACAGCCATAAATAAATAAAAAAAAGATTAAAAAAAAAAAAAAAAAAGTCTCTTTAAAGAAAAAAAAAACAACTCAGAGGGAGTCTTCTAATAAATTACAGAGACGATAATCCCCAGGGATATACTTCCATTAAAATCTTTCCTCCTAATGTTATCCCCTCCTGGCAGTTCTTGGATATTTCTCCCCTCTGTTTAACCAAGGTTTATGATAGAAACCCTTTTCTTATTCCTTTTTACAATCTGTTTCTGGGGGACCAACCAGGAATTTCACCTAAATACTTTCTATTGGTAAAGCCAGTACTGCAGCCTTATAAAGAGCATTCGGAGATTCTCAGCCCCACTGAAGGAAGGAAGCACATCCTGTGCCTTTTAAGGGCACAGCATCTCATGGGGAAAATAAGATGTCTATACTGGCAAATACTTTAGTAATAAAAGAAGAATTGGGGTTCCGTGCTACAAAGTCACCAAAAATACTGCTGGCCTCAAAAGAGGTTGTATTTTCCTCCACTATTCCACATTCTTCATTCTTCCTGTTTTACAGTTGTGTGATTATTCAATCAGACAGTGACAAAAACAGGCAAAGAATAACTCACTGTGCACTATTGTATGCTCAATGACAGCCTTGGGGACAACCCACATGTAGAGCTTTACTTAATGCTGTCAGGGAACGATGGGGATGATAAAAATGAGGCCAAATAGAAAAGATGTGAATTTTAAGGCTTGGGATGAACCTGGAGTAATAAGGGGAGGGATAGTGAGAAATAAACTGATAGTTTATAAATTACTTAGTTGATACTCAGAAGACTGTTGAAGAGTCAGTTATAGAAAAAGAGACTGACTTTGCAGGAGCTTCTTGGGATCTCCAGGAAATCAGACTTGGAGGAATCTTTTAGAATTTACTGTCTCCAAGCACTTTTTTGCATTTTTCTCAATCTGTGCAACAAAAACTTTATCTCTTGCTTTTTCTGTCTCTTTGTAGATTGTTTCATTTCTGGCATTTACTCTCATCCTCTTTGCCTTTTTTGGATTACTTTTAAATGGTGTGATGTGCATACCCCTTCCTGTGAATCATTACCTTCCACCATTAAGTTTCCTTTCTAGGAGGATGCCATTCTAAAAGTAGAGACCAATTGTGTAACCTCAGTTTTGCCTTTTTCCATGAAGAATAAATTTTCATCTTTAGGAATTCCACTGGACTCTCTCTTTCCTATGTGATTTCCATCCTTCTTTTTCCTTCATTATATAAAGTGACTGTACACCATGTATCTGATGTTCCACATCAATGTTACATTCTGACACCTTGCTTCTAATCCAAACTCTAGCCAGACTAAGGGAAGGAGAGTACATATGATATACTCAGGGAAACCTGTAATGGGCAGACAATGGGAGGGTTATGGGTGGGATCCATACGTGATAACCCTGTGCTATAACATCCAAATGGAAGATAGACATTCCAACTTGACCGAATCAGTCATCATATAACCTTGACATTCCTTTAATTGCCCTAAATCTAAAAAAATTAAGATAATCCCTTGAAAATGTTTCATAAGAAAAATACAAAATGCTTGGGGGATGAGCTAAGGCCAAGGACTCATTTTGATTAGTCAATAACCACAATCTTGCAATTACCTGCTGTCACCACAAATCACCCTTCTAGGGTTCACTGAGTCAAAAGCGCCATTGACTCTTTATAGCCATTGTTGCCACAGTGGGAGCCTCATAAAGAGATTGTTGTGGGCCTTAGATCAAAGGAAGAGATGCTATTTCCTGCAGACTCTGAGCCTTTCCACTGCTTAAACCGACGTGGGAAGCCAAATCATAGGAACACTGGAGAAGAAGTCCTTAAGGGAAGGGTTTTAATATGATACAGGTGGAGATGCAATGTCCATGTCTGGGCAATTCTTTCATTCAAAAATATGTATTAAGTACTGTTAAGTACTTTCTCTGTGTATGGCAGTCTACAAAGCACTGGCAATCAGATGGTGAGCAATAACAGATATAATTTCTAATCTTGAGGAGTGAGACATACATTAGCCAAATCAACACACATGTATATGATTATGAATGGTGGCAAATACTCTGAAGGAAAAAAATCATTGGAGACTATAACAGGCTAACCTGACCTTCCAAAGGAGGTAATATTTGCCAGTCATGCAAACACACAGCTGAGGATGGAAAGTGTTCTCTGATATGTTCAAGTAATTATCTTGAGGTGGTCACACACCCAGAGGTTCTGGAGAGCCTGAGCATTATGAGAAGTAATGAGGGATTTTACCAAAAGTTAAATTCTTCTGTTTTCCAGAAACTATGTGGAATTCAAAGACAAGAGGCAGAAATGAATAAATTGGAATCTTTGAATATTTAAATCTTCTGTTTAACCAAAGGCATCATAATAGTGCAAACAAACCCCCTTTGGGTGTTTACAGGATTGATGTTTACAGATGTTTACAGTATGATGTTTACAGTATTTGTTAAAAAATTGATATCTAGAATATATAAAGAAGTCTTTAAATCCTCGACAAATGACTCAAGTGTAAATGTGCAAGGGATATGACAGACAGTTCATGGAAGAGCAAACTCAAATGACTAATAAATAGTTGAAAAGATAATAAACCTTACCAGTAGTCAGGGAAGTGGTAAGAAAAATCACTATGATTTACCACTTCACACCTAGTAGACCGACAAAAATGATTAAGCTTTGCAATACCAAGTATTGTTGGGAGTATCACATGGAACAGTAACTTTGTGAAGCCGTTGGGCAATGTCAAAGACAAGTGAAGGTACATATACTCTACAGCCCAGCCATCCCACATTAAGGATATACCCCCAGAGAAATTCTTGCACATGTAAACTTAGAGGCATGGTAAAGAATGCTCACTGCAATCTTTTTTATCAGCAGAAATTGGAAACAACCTAAGTTTCCAAAGAATGGATAAAAAAAATTGTGCTATTTGCACATATTGGAATATTATGCATTCATTAAAATGAATGAATTATACTGACATGTATCAACATGGCTAAATCTCAGTAAATATATCATTGATTTATTTCTTCCAGGGAGGGAAACAGGATGACTAGGAGTCAGAGGTGAGAGGAGTATTTTTAATTTTTGCTTTTTTAAAAATTTTTATTTATATTTTTATGCTTTTGGAACCTAAATTTTGTACCAACTAAACATATTTCTTTTTGAAAAAAATACAATTAATACAATGATTCAATAAATTTAATTTATTATTAAACAGTAAAAAGGATGCAGAGGGCTTTTATAGGATAAATATAGGATGTATTATTTTGTAAAAGTTTAAAAACAGACACAGTGAAGAACCACCAGGTCACTTCTGCTCCCTACATTGTTTCGACCACCCAGACTGCTCACAGTTTAACTCAGAGTCCAGACTCACCACTTTGGTTTCTAAACCTGAGCCACTGCATTGGCTGGAAACCAAAGCTCTTGATTTTCTTCCATTATTTGCTTCTGACAATAAAGACAACAAGGGAAGAAAAATATAGCGAAGACCAGTGAAATATTACAACCCACACAAGCTGGGAGAGGCTGGGCCCACTGAGTTCCCACTCTCCTTTCACTGCTGAGGGCAAACACCTGGTGTGCAGAGCAGCTTCTGCCCTGGGCAGCCTCTCTGGAAAGCCCAGCTCCTCTGGCTGATCTCGTCAGCTGTTCTCCTTCCTCCTCAAGCTTGTTTACTTCCTTCTGTCAGAAAATTATCACAGTATGCCGGCTGAGTTGGAACAAGGCACTTTGCTGAAATCTGTGTATATGTTGTCATAATAAATGTATAAATTGGCTGATGTCTACACTGTGACCTGCTCAGATCTCTAAACCTTGGTGTGTCTGAGTTCAGCTCTGTAGTTGGTGTGTCTTAGTCCTCTCCAGCAGGAGGATAAGGTCACAAGTCTGTTCTCTATGTCTGTGAGTCTCCTTCTGTTTCATAGATATGTTCATTTGTGCCATATTTTAGATGCCACAAATAAGTGATATCATATGGGATTTGTCTTTCTGACTTACTTCACTTAGTATGATAATGTCTAGTGGCATCCATGTTGCTGCCAATGGCATTATTTTCTTCTTTTTTATGGCTGAGTAATATTCCATTGTATATATGTACCACATCTTCTTTATCCATCCGTTGATGGACATTTAGGTTGTTTCCATATCTTGGCTATTCTGAATAGCACTGCTATGAACATAGGGGTGCTTGCATCTTTTTGAATTATAGTGTTTTTCTGGATATATGCCCAGGTGTAGGATTGCTGGATCATGTGGTAGTTCCAGTTTTAGTTTTCTGAGGAACCTCTGTACCATTTTGCGTAGAGGCTGCACCAATTTACATTCCCACCGACAGCCTAGGAGGGTTCCTTTTTTCTCCACACCCTCTCTAGCATTTGTTATTTGTAGACTTTTTAATGATGGCTGGAGAGGTCTGTTTCATTGTTTGTTCTCTCAGGGGGAATTCTCTTGATCTTTTAATTGGGAGTGGTTCCTCTGCTTCTTCATTTTACTTATATTTCTCTTGCTCCATGAGTTTAGGAGAAACAACTATCTACTGTGGTCTTGGAGGGCTATTTTTATGTGGGAGTGTCCCTGTGTAGCCTGTGTGGGTTTAATATTTGTGGTGCAAGGGCTGTTTGGATGCCTGCTGCCTCTTTCCTCAGTGTATGCTGGCCTTTATCACCTTGGTAGGAGGGGTGACTGGTGTTGTGGTGACCAGAGTCTGCACTGGATATTGAGCGGGACCTCCTCTTTGCTCTGTGGTTATCACTGTCCTGTCAGGGGCAGGGTCTGCTCCCTAGTTGTTGGAGTAGAAGCCCCCGGATCTGTTTCTGAGCTGTGTTTCTGAGCTGCAGTGTGAGGTAGGCTGGATTGGAGTCCTCCCACTGGAAGAGGAGCCAGTGAGTATTCCCCTGCCCGAGCTAGTCTTCAAATTTCTTGAAGAAGCCCATGGAGAAGCAAATCCTCCTTTTCTTAATCCATTGAATGTCTACTGAATGTCCCAACCTTCTGCTGATATCTCGTGATGTCTAAGTCCTGGGGCCACTCTATCAGGACCCCTCAGGTCAGAACCAGGTGAGCATTGCCTCATGTCGCCTGAGACCTGCTCACAGTTCCACCTGCTCAGAGACCTGCTCTTGCTTCTTCATGGCCTACATGCCTTCTACTTGGGCTGCTGTTTGTGTTTCCTGAGCGTCTGACCCCTGGAGGCGATCTTGAACCTGAGACAGAGAAGGTCTAATGTCTTAGGAGGGAGATGACCAAACTCAACTCTTCAGGTGACCCTGAACTGTCCCTGCCCCATTTTTCTCCCTAATTCCATTTAAAATCTTTGTCATTGTCACTCTTGGAGTTCATGGCATTTGAGGTAAGCAGAATCCTAAAATGACCCCTGGTGACTCTCACCCTTGTATAATCTCCTCCCCTTTGAGTGTGATTGTGGTTATGTTATGTTATATGGCAAAAAGGAGATGATCCAGGTGGGCCTAACCTAATCACATGAGCTCTTCAAAAGCAGAGAGTTTTTTCCAGCTGGTTGCAGAAGAAAAAGTCATAGAAATCCCAAGCATGCAGAGGGTTTGATGTATCATTGCTGGCTTGAAGATGGAGGGGGCCACGTGGCAAGGAATGAGGGCAGCCTCTAGAAACTGAGAGCTGCCCCCTGCTGATAGCCAGCAAGGAGATGGCACCTCAGTCCTACAACTGCCAGGAACTGAGTCATGCTGACATCCTTAGTGAGCTTGGCGCTGAGGCTTCCCAGATCCTCCAGATGAGACCCCAGCCTGGCTGACAACGTGATCTGGTCTTCAGAGAGCCCAGTTGAGCCCACCCAGACTTCCGACCTACAGAACTATGAACTCATAAATGGGTGTTATTTTAAGCTGCTAAATTTGTGGTAACTTGTTACACGGTGATAGAAAATCTCCCTCCCACTTTATGGTGCAATCCAGCTTTTGCTTCTTAGCGAAGCCTTAGGGGGATCAGCAACCCAGGGAGGTGTGAGCTGTGAGCTCTTGTGAGCCCCTTGCAGTAAGAAGGGGATAATGATGAACAGACAGTATTTATTGAGCACCTATTCTGCATCAGATACTATTTTAAGTGCTTTATATGCATTTCTTTGCTCCTACAACAATCCCATGAGGTTGTACTGTTATTATCACTATTTTACCGTTGAGAAAACTGAGGCACAGCCAGGTGAAGCAGCTCTTCCATGGTTGTGGATTTAGGCAGGGGTGGAGCCAGGATTCACACTTCAGTGGTCTGGCTGGAGAGTATGCACACTTAACCACTACACAGAAAATTTTTATCCAAGTCAAAATTCCTTTTGGGAAAACTTAATACATTGTGTGTATCCTTGTGAATTCCAAGCTCCCTGAGCATTCTCTCTACCATCCACATGATGACTGTCCCCTGGTCTTCTTAGAGCTGCCCCGATCTCCAGGACAAGGTCGGGTCTTCTGCACATCCTAGGGGTGGTGGTGAGAGCAGGTAGTCTTAAGTGATTTTCTTGTGTCAGGAGTATCCTTGAGCAGCTTTCTGAGTTAAATTGGAAAAGTCTCAGAGAGAAATTTTGTACCTCACTCAAGTCCTCACCGGCAGCCTGGCTAGTCCAGGAAGGAGAAACATTAGGTCAAGGAATGCAGGAGAAAGTGAGGAAGTGGTGGGGTCTGAGGATCTTGGAAGCTGGCCACTGCTTGGACCTATATCCTGAGATTCTGAGCGAGACTGCCCCTGCTGTGGCCCTGGTGGGGACAACCAACTCTGCCCAGGCAAGTAGTCCAAAGACCTCTTTAATCCAATAAAAAAGCCTCCTGGTGGTCCCAGAGCAGGGTCCCTATCACCGGCTGGGGAGACACCATAGCACCATAGCTGTTTAGGACACTCTGGTGCAGAAACAAAATGACAGGTGTGACTTTCCCCACTAACTCATCAGCTGCCACCACCCGAGGACTTGGTTGGGTGGGGTGGGCAGATTACTTCCTGTGCACAACCTCAGGTCTAGCTGTACAAGCCTCCTCCCTGGTAACACAGGAACCACATCAAAACATCTCTTGTAGCTCCAAGCTCTAGCAGTGTTTCATTATATCCAGGTGGCAAACTGAGGTACACAGTTTCATTTCAGAGTCCATCCCTGACTGCCTTAGGAGATACGTTTTATTAAGATTCTCCCAAGCAGCCCCAAAGATTTCCTGGCTCCTGTGTGTGGATAAAGCTTTAAGACTTAGTGTCCTCCTTTTAAAAATGGAGGCTATTATTTGTGGCTGACATTGAGAGTTTCCTGCCCAATGTCCATCCTCGCTTCTTCCTCACTAAAGAACTCCAGTTTTGCTCAGAGCTGTAATGTACTCAGCTAAATATACTCACCCTCCCAGACTCCTTTGCACATAAGTGTTTATGTGTGACACAGTTTTAGCCCAGGAAAGTCACTGAGCAGGGTTTCTAGGAGAGATTGTTAAAAGGGCAGCTTCTCTTCAGTCTTCTGTCCCTTCCTTTCATGCCTAAGAAGGAGCGCTACTTGTGACATGTGACCGTCAGACGATAAGATGAAGGACTTCTCCCTCCCTTCCTCTCTCTCCCTTTTACTAGTCTGCTCTCCTTTTCTCTCCATCACAATGTCTTGTTTCCAATCTGTCCACGGAATAGCTGCTGATGCTTGATGAAGCACGCTCTGGGATTCACCTCCCATTACACCTTCCAGACAGTCACCAAAAGGGCATGAACGTTGCAGAGAGCCACGAGATTGAAGGAGGCTGCACAGAGAGAGCAGATGTCTCAGCAGTGAACCGACTGTACTGACGACACGTGACCCGAGAGAGCTCTCCCAAGCCCCCAGGTCTGGCCATGCTGAAGACCCTGGAACTATGGCATGACCCTCATGTGAAGTTAGTCCCAAGAATGGCTGATTAAGGTTAGATTTCCTGCCAGCTCAAATCAAAATTACATTGATTTATAGAAAATAAGCGAGGTGATATATTTCAAATTCTGGAGTTATAAAATTTTATACATGTACATCCATAATTTTGAGTGCCTATATCAATGCAATACTTATTAGTGGGAAAAAAAAAGTCATTGGACAATCTAATAGGACCTACAAACTAATAAAAGAGTTCAGCAATGTTTCCGGGTACAAGATGAATATAGAAAAATCAACTGGGTTCTAGACACCTACAACAAACAGTCATAAAGTATAATTTTTAGAAAGGATTTTATTTGCAATAGGAGCAAAGTCTCTAAGGTATCTTGGAATAAATAATAGGTTTGTGAGACTTTTATGGGGAAAGTTATTTTTAAAAAAGGAATGGTGGAATATACTTTGTCCTTGAATGAGTAGATTCAATATTCTTAAAGGTGTCAGTTCTCCCCAGATTAACTCGTGGATGGAATAACATTCGCATCAAAAGCCTAACAGAGTTCTTCAAGCACTTTAAGTTGTTCTTAAGATTTCAATATGAAAGTAAAAGGCCTAGAATAACCAAGAAAAAATTGGAGAAGAATAAGACGGGGGCTTACCTTACGAAATATCAATATTTGTTCAAGGCTATAGTTATTAAGACAATGCAGTATTTACACAAGGATTAAAAAAAAAAAAAAAAGACCAGTGGAAGAAAGTAGAAAGTTCAGAAACAGATCTCCTCATATTTAGACTCCATAGATGACAGAGACATGAAAAATTAGCGGAGAAAAGATGAACTCTGATCATGGTGCAGGACAGTTGCTTATGCACAGGGGCCAAAATGAAATTACATCCCCAATTCATACCAGAGATGTGAAAGATTGTTAGCGACCTGAATGTAAGAAACGATTTTTTACAACTCTAAAAGAAAATATAGAATATATTTATGACCTTATGGTAGAGAGGTTTCCTTAACAAGATAGAAAAAGCACAGACCATAAAGGAAAATACTAATATATTTGCCTAAGTGAAAAAAAGATCTGCACACCCAAGAAGCCATGAGGAGGACTGGCCTGCTCAGGCCTGTGGTCACCACAGCCCACGGTAATCAAGGCAATGTCAGGAAGGCCAGATTTAGGTGCTGTCGGCAGGACCTGCCTCAGACTAGCCCCCAGCAGGTGAAGCTGCCCTGGGAATACTCAGCAGAGGGTGGACAATAGCAGCCTGCTCTGGGAAGTTCAGCTTGTAGCTGGGGGAATCAACTCCTCTCTCTATGAAATGTAGCTATGTGATGGAACCCCCCCTCCCCCAAATATTATTTTGGGAGATGATATACAAAAAAGTTAAGTTTATCACTTGGAGGGTAGGGAATGCCTCCTATCCCCAAACTTCTCATCCATGCCAAATTTCACCTTTACCTCTTATTGACCCAAGGGATAACTGTTAACCACCTTCCTACTGCACAACATTATTTATTGTAACCTAAGGCTTAGGGTGTTTGTTTGGAATAGGAAATATCCCCAAACTGGTCCATCATGCAGGCACTAGTCATGTCTGAAACTTCCTAGCTTAGTGCCCGGAACAAAACTGAAGCTTAATAAACTTGTGTGAAATCTAAATGACTATAATGTCAAAGATTCTGTTAAAAAGGTCTTATATTTTCAACATGTAAAACATGGAGAAAATGGGACAATAAATGCCCAGACACTCCTCACCCAGAACAAACAGTTACCAAATTTATCATGTTTTCTTTTTAAAATGCCATTCTCAATATTATTCGGGCCTTGAAATTTGTTCCAGTTCAAACATCAGAAATAATTTGGAAAAAAATTATGGGACCCGGCTTTGTCAGCCGCAGCACCACATCTCTTGTGACACATCAGCGGGCTCTCCAGTAAGCCCACCACAAACACCTGGGATCAAATGCTGAGAAAGGCGAGGGAGGACCCTCTTCACACTTCCTCGGGGACAGAGAGATGAAAGCTGAGAAGGAGGGACCTGTGGTCAGTTGTTTCGGTGATGTGCCAGCATGCGTCACAGTTTTTACTATGCTGGCATGTCGGAGAAAGCCAACCACAGCCCAGCAAAGGCTTTTCTGCAGCGTGAAAATTGACATACCGCACACCACTTTCAATGAAAACAATGAATGAAGAAGATAAAGCCCACACCCACGAGGAAACTTTTCAAGGAAGAATGATCTAGGGCCAATGACGGGATTTCTTCCCCTCTGGCCTGCATTCCATTCCATTCGTGCTTGGGCCTCTGAAGAGAACACAGGCTTATAGATTCAACCTTCACCTGCAGCCTGACGACCTTCAAATCTACAGCTGCAGTCCAGACTTAGAGACCAGCTCTAGACTTGTGATCCTAATTGACTCTGGCACCTTCACCTAGATGCCCTAAGGACACATCAAACTCAAAGGTTCAAAACTGAACTAATTATTTCCACTTCCTCTCCAAACAGAGTTTAATTGAAAGTCCCAGTATCCTCAGATTTAACTTTCACAAACGATTCCTAAGTGACCCTGAAAGTCCCTGACTTTTTTTAATTGAGGCAAAATTCACATAACATAGAATTAACCATTAACCATTTTAAACTGTACAATTCGTTGACATTTAGTACATTCACAGTGTTGTGAAACCATCACTTCTATCTAGTTCCAAGACATTTTTATCACCCCAAAAGGAAATCTCACGCCCATTAAGCAGTCATACCCCACTTCCCCCTCCCTCAGGCCCTAGAAAACCCTAGCCAACTTTCTATCTCTATGGGTTTGCCTATTCTGGATGTTTAATGTAATGGAATCAGGAAATATGTGATATTTTTATGTCCGGATTCTTTAACTCAGCAGAATGCTTTCAAGGCTCATCCATGTTGTAGCATCAGTAGTTCATAAATTTTTGTGGCTGACTAATATTCTGCTGTATGGATATTCCACATTTTGTTTACCCATCCATCAGTTGATGAACATTTGCGTTTTTCCCCCTTTACGGCTATTGTGTGTACAAGTATTTGTTGCTTGTTTTCAATTATTTTGGGTGTATACCAAGGAGTGGAACTGCTGGGTCACATGATAGTTCTATGTTTAACTTGTCGAGAAACTGCCACACTGTTTTCTGCAGTGGCTGCACCATTTTACATTTACGTTGTACATTTTGCACGCCCACAGCAGTGTATGAGGGTTCTAATTTTTCCACATCCTTGCCAACACTTATTTTCCTTTTTTCAAATTCTAGCCATCCTGGTGGGTGTGAAGTGGTATCTCATGGTGGTTTTGATTTGCATTTTCCCTAATAACTAATGACATTGACATCTTTTTCAGGTGCTTGTTTGCCATTTGTCTATCTTTGTATTCAACTCCTTTGCTCCCTTTTGATAATGATCCTGACTTTTTATTGAGACCTGAATTTGAGTGTCAGGCTGCAAGCCTGCTGTGTGCGGTGGTCACTTAGCCGAGTGCCTCGCAGTTGCCGCAGAGGGAGCTTTCTCTTCCATCCTTGTTTCCTTGTTCTCTTTTCAAGAGGGGAGTAATAACATTAATTAAGCCTCCAGTGAATCTTTTGTCTTGGTCAGGGCACTATAATCCACATAGTTGTCCAAGTTAAAAGTTTTCAGTGACCCTCCATTCCTCTTTCTCCCTAACCGCCTACCTCTACTCAGTTATCGTAATATTAAGAGGAGCCAAATTTCTTAACTTTAGAAACAATACTAACGTTTATGGCGATGGATTCTTGGAAACTAACTTAATCCTGGCTTCATTTTATATTAATACCTGTATTTTCCCTTTATTTCTAATTCTTCATTTTAAAATTTTGTTCTTGGCACATTTTGCAAGCTGCCTCAAATTTGCTTTTAGAAATCCAAAGTAAAAGTAAAAAAAAAAAAAACTTTTATAGTTTAATTCCTATATAATGCTGTAAAAACAAAGCAGCTTTTATTGCTCTGCTAAGTACTCATGAAATAGATGCTTATTTTGGAAATTTAGAAATTGGACACAACAAGTAAACAGGTAAAAAGAGTAAAATAAAAATCTTCTATAAACTCACCATTAACTACTGTTAATATTCTGGCATGTATCCTTTTAGTCTTATCTATCGTCTATCTAGCTACACTGTTTTTTAAATTTTTACTTTAAAATCTTCAGTTTTTTAAAAAATTGAAGTATAGTTGATTTACAATATTACGTTCATTTCAGGTGTACAGCAAAGTGATTTGGTTATATCTCTATATATTTGTCAGATTCCTTTCCACTATAGTTTATTACGAGATACTGAATATAGTTCCCTGTGCTATACAGTAAATCTTTGTTGTTTATCTATTTTATATATAGTGGTGTGGATCTCTTAATCCACTACTCCTAATTTACTTTCCCCTGACCCCCTTTCCCCTTTGGTAACCATAAATTTGTTTTCTATGTCTGTGAGACTGTTTCTATTTTGTAAATAAATTCATTTGTAATATATTTTAGATTCCACATATAGTGATATCATATAATACTTGTCTTTCTGTTTCTCACTTACTTCACTCAGTATGATAATCTCTAGGTCCATCCATGTTGCTGCAAATGGCATTATTTTGTCCTTTTTTATGGCTGAGTAATACCTCATTGTGCATATATACCACATCATCTTTATCCATTCATCTGTTGATGGACACTTATGTTGATTCCATGTCTTGGCTATTGTAAATAGTGCTATGAACATTGGGGTGCATGTATCTTTTTGAATTAGAATTTTCCTCTTTTCCTGATATATGCCCAGGAGTGGGATTGCTGGGTCATATGGTAGTTCTATTTTTAGTTTTTTCTAAGGAATCTCCATACTGTTCTCCATAGTGGCTGCACCAATTTACATTCCCACCAACAGTGTAGGGGGGTTCCCTTTTCTCCACATCCTCTCCAGCATTTATTATTTTAGCTGTACTATTTTAAATGGAATTTTATTGTAAATTATTTTCTATAACCTACAATTTTAATCTAAAAATATATTGTCACATTTTCCCCTCACGATTAACTAGACTTAATGGTTGTAAGTTTTTACAGTGGTGAATATACCATTCTTTATTCAACCAACTACTTATTTGGGGACAAATTATTTACATTTTCATTGTTTTATTAACATTCCTGCTATAAACATCCTTATACCTACAATTTTGCCCTCATCCATGACTAAATGTTTTTTGATTATACCTAAACTGGGTGGTATGTGTCAGTGATGCTGCTTGATAAATGTTCCTCTGGTTGTTGAATGGAAGATTGAAAGTGCAGAGGCTAGAGAAAGGCTTCTCCAGAAACCATATCAGGGTCTGAGAAAAGATGGTTTGAGAGGAGTTAGGGTTTCTCAGAGAAATGAAAGTGGAAGTGGCTGAATGTGTGAGGGAGCTAGATTCAAATTCTATATAACTGAGGCTAGAAACCAAATAAGGTGATGCACCTGGGTCCAGCCAGCGAGGTGTCTTCCTTCTCTAGGAACTAGAAGAGGGACTAAAGCAATCCCTTTTATTGAAAGCTTCAAGGTGGAGCACCGGCCTTCGGTTGAAGGAGCAGGGATATTGCAAGGAGACAGAGAAGGACAGGGAGACAGCACAGGGTCTCTGCCCCAGCTCAGCCTGTGAAAGAGAAAGGTCATGAGCAAAACCAAAAGCATTCTTTTCCCTAAAACTTTCTGAGAGACACCGAGGCGTGAGCAGAATTGCTGCTGGAATATCAAACTCTTTTACCAAGGAAAGGGCAAGGAAGAGATGGCAACACCACTGAGGCATGTGACACAGTGGGGTTTGGGTGCTTTTAGAACTTCAGAGAAAACACAGCATTCTTTTGGTCTCAGTGGTCCGTGTCACTCATAAGACATTAAAGAAGCTGAGGGCTCCGTGGTGACACCACGGAGAGTGCTGAGGTGCCTTGGTGTAACCTCACAGGCTGTTAGGCTCCGCAGGGAAGAGCAAGACAGTGCCAGGGAAGAGGACATTTGGAGCTCCGTGGGTTGGCAGAGCACTAGTTTGTGAGCACTTGTGATGCAGTTCCTTTCAGGGACATCCAGGGATTACGGGGCAGGAAGGGTGAGGACGTGAGTGAGGTACTTGGAAGCTGACAGTTCTATGTTAGAAGCCACAAAGTACAGATACCTCGTGGACCCAAGCTACAGGGGCAAGAGCCCAACTACGAGCCCGTGGAGTAGAGGGTGTTCCCGGAAAGGCTGGCTCACCTCGGCGTGGTGTGTGCGCCATCACAGCAGTAGGTGGAGAAGAGGCGCCTGGTGAACCACTTATCAGAAGCCCCCCATGAGTGCCCAGAATCTGGCGGTTATTTCTGAGAAAACACAGCCTCTTTTCTCATTTTGAAGTGAGTGAGGGAAGCCAATGTTCCCTTCCACCCCCATTCCCACTGCCCCACCCTAAGCGCACTGAGGGCGGATTCTTGCCCCTGACTTTGAATCGGCTCTGATGAAGCCCACTCAGCATTTCCCTTCACATCAAATCAGAGTGTCAGTGAAGGTCGGGGAGGGGGGGAACCTGGGGCCCAGGCCACTGCTGAGGAGGGGTGTCTCTAGAGTATAGATAAATGCAAAGGGAGCTCATGAACGGGTTGGGGTGTAAGGAGGGGGACAAATGCAATAAGTAAAGCAAACAGCTTCTAGGTGTCTGGGTTGGTCCTAGAAAAAGCCGAAAAAGCTCAGAACCGGATGTGGTAGCTTCCTGTTTAACATTTCACACAGCTCCAAGAAGAACAGCAATGTTTATCAGCCACAACTGTTTGCTTGAATTTATAAATTAATTTGGGGAGAATTGCTATCTTTAAAACACTAGGTGTTTCAAACTGCAACATTTAGCAATATTTTGGGGTCAAGTAAGAGAAACCTGATTTACAGTAGTGCAGACAATAATGGTGTACGTTTCCCATATGACAAGCAGTCTGGAGGTGAGCAGTCCAGGGCTGCTGCAGTGACTGCACGATGTTTCTCATAAGTAGAGAAGAAGTCTTTGACTTCTTCTATTGGTACATGTTGATTTTTCATCCCTATGCTTATTGCTTCCATGTCACAAGATGGCTGCAGCTACTCCAGGCATCATATCTGATTTCTATCAAGAAAAAGGAAGAAGAAAGAGCAGTGATGCCTATTCCAAGAAAGCAAAACAGACAAGCAAACAACAAAAAACTATTCCAGACATCTATTTACCTCCTGTTGGCCAGAACTTTGTCAAAAATTATGCCTATCTGCAAGAAAATTTAGCAAAACACATTTCTATCCCTCTCTCTCCAAATATTCAGATTTGTTAGCAAAAAAGAAGGTGGTAAATAGATTTCAAGTAGGCAATTTGTAGATTTGCTATGCCATCCATCAACATTATATTTTTGAATTTATTCAGTCTTCTTTTATGTTCTTCATACATTTTTATTATTTTATCCTGCATATGTTTTACATACCTTTGTTAGATTTGTACCTAGGAACCCTATAATTTTATTGCTATTGTATCATTTTCTTTAAAAAATACATACTCAAATTGGTTTTTGTATATGAATTGATTTTTATATATTGATCTTGAGTCTAATTAGTTGTATTAGTTTGTAGATTCTCTTGGGTCATCCATAGAGAGGTAGACTGTCATATCATTTGTGAAAATTGACTATTTCATTTCCTTTTCCAATCTTTATAACATTTACTTCCCTTTCCTGTCTTATTAAGTTAGGACCCCAAATACAATTTTGATTAAAAGGAATTCTGGAAAGGTAAAGCTTCTAAGATTATACCATTAAGATATTTGCTATTTTTTGTTAGTTTTTTGTCATCCATGCAAGGGGGGGTGGTTTGTATTAGGATAGTGGCTGTGGAGCTGAAGAGAAGGGACTAGATTGTTGAGATATTTAGGAAATAGAATCATAAGGACTTTGCTGATTGACTGCATTTGTGGGGTGAGGAAAAGGAAGGAACCGACTGAAAAAAAAAAGAAATATTTTATTTTGACATAATTTCAGGATTGCAGAAAAGCTGCAAGAATAATACAAGAATGCCTGAATACCCTTCACCAAGATTCCAAATGTAAATATTTTACTACATTTGTTTTTTTTTTTCCTCTCTCATTTAAAAGTAATTTGTGGATATATTGCCTTTTTATACCTAAATTCTTCAGTGTTTTTCCCCAAAAGCAAGGAATTCTCTTTTAAAAACACAGTCCCATTATTGAAATCAGAAATTAATATTGCTATAATATTATATAATCTATAGAACTTATTCATATTTCTCTGATTATTTCAATAATGTCCTTTGTAGCAAAAAAAAAAAAAAAAAAAAAAAAAATCCAAGATCATGCATTGCATTTCATCTTGTCTCTCTTTAGTTTCCTTTAATCTGGAGCAGTTTTTGAGTCTGTCTTTATATTTCATGACCTTAACAATTTTTAGGAGTACAAGCCAGTTATTTTGTAGCACGGCTCTCAGTTTGGGTCTCCTCGTTTCTAGATCCAGGTTATGGACTTTTTGCTGGGATACTGCAGACGTGATGCTGAGTGCTTTTCAGTGCATCACTTCAGGAGGCAGTTGCTGTCAATTAATCCTGTTACTGGTAGTGTTACATTTGATTATTCAGTTAAGGTCATACCTGCCAAGTTTCTCCAGTCAAATAGTAAAGTTACTATTTTATCTTTGTAATGTATAGGTTTCTTGTGGGGAGATACTTTGAAACTATGTAATATCCTGTTATTCCTCAAATGTTCACTTACTAGTTGGGATGGTTCTTGCCTCAAAAAATTATTATTAGGATGGCTGCCAAATGGTGATTTTCCAATTCTCTCACTCCTTATACATTTGTTAGTTGACTTCCTTATGTAAGAAAAAGTCTTCTCTTCTCTCCTATTTTTTATTTATACATTCATTTATATCAGTATAGACTTGTGAATTTTTACCTTATTCAGTCCTTTCCTGTCATTTGTTTTGATGCTCAAATTGTCCCATATTTGAAAAAGGAGTCAATTTTAAGCCTAGGTGTCTGGCTTAAACAACCGATGGGTGAGGCTGCATCTAACTGAAACCGAGGAGGAGAAAAATGTTTCCCATTGTTGCTTTAATTTGCAGCCTCTCATTACTTGTGAGCTTTATTTTATTTACATATGTTTATCTCCTTTGGTGAATTGTCCATTCATACCCTGTGTCCATTTTCTTTACTATTTATAAGAACTCCTTATTGTTTAAGGATATTAACCTTTTGTCTGACACAGACATTACAAATTGCTAATTGAGAGGATACAATAAGCTAGGAACTTTATCAACAATATTTTACTTAATCCTCACAGCAGTCCTCTAATATAGTATTATTTTCATTTTATAGATGAGAAGGCAGGAGGGTTTAGAAATACTGCCCATGGGCCAGCAACACAGGAAAGCCACAATTAAATCCAAGTCTGTGTGATACCAAAACTTCAATTCTTCTTTATTTACCATTCTGCATGCTGGGAAAAGTTTTTAATTTTTTAAGACTCCTAGGAAATCTAAGGTCATCCCCAGAGTCCTCCTAAAGTTTAAACCACAAGACCAATCATTGAAATGACAACTTAAATTCAGATTTACTGTATCTTGCACCTTAGCCTGAGATGTGTCATCACACTGATGACGTGGTAGCACTCTACACTGGTACGTCACAGGGCATTGGGCACTCTGCAAAAATAAATATACAAAATAGGTATATGCTCATATTCAGGCTTTTTGAGGATAAAATGATCCAGCAGGCACCTGATGAACTTCATACACTTCATACAGATAACATAGGGGGTAGATGAAGAACACTGGCTGAGAAAAAGCGATCTGGGAAGGCCTTGAACTCTCTAACCCCAGGAAGGCACTTCAGCCCCTTTACCTGGGACATAGGTGGTTCAACAAGATGGTCTCTGAGGTCCCTTCTGGTCCTGAATTCCTGGAATTCTCCCACTCCCCAAAATAGGTACCTCTTGGTTTCCTTTTTGCTTGCTTTCTTATTTTTCCCTCTTTTTCTCCTTTATGCCTTTCTTATTTTCCTTTTTCTCCTCTAATGAACATTAGGACTGACAGGGGTTCGCTCTGGAAAAATCCTGTCTGGCCCTGTTACACCCTGACCAAAATGGTCACACGCCGGTGGCCTGGGGGCTGCCCTCCTGGATTCATGATCCCAGGAGCCCTGGTTTACAAATAATGGGAGAAGGAAGGGAAGGGATCTGGGAACTCGCTCCCTCGCCACCTTTTCAGTTGCTCCGCGCACTGACTGTTTGCACGGCGCCCTCTTGTGTCCAGACTGAGTTACTTCACCGTCTAGTCCCGAGCATTTTTTTTTTTCCCACACGAGGGAGCAATTCAGGGAAAACTAATAGTAGAAGTTTTACTAATAATAGTTTTACGGAGTTTCAAAAGAAATGTACATTCTTAAAACTTACATAATCCAATTTATTGACTAGAAGATCATTTAGAATATGGGAAGAGAGTTTTAGTCACTAAATTATTAATGAGTGCATTTGATAATAGCAACAGAGAGGAAGCGTTTACTCATTTATTCCTCATGCTCACACAGCTCATTAGAGATCCCCACGTATGTGAAAGTCTTTTTATCTCATTTCAGCCCCAAATAGCTGGAGATACTATCTCTCGCCTTGACCTTTTGTCTGCACTCCAGTTGGCCTGCCCAAACTCTCCATATATGACTAGTGGGCACAGCACATGTAACTGTGTGCAGACCAGAACTTTTGATTCATCCCCTTCTTCCCAAACCTGGTCCTCCCTCCACACTTCCTCCCCCCCTTTGGCACCCCCATCCTCTTAGTTGCACGGGTCCAGAGCCTAGGAATCATTCTTGATGCCTCTCTTTCTCGCATCGTACTTCTAATCCGCTAGAATTCCTGTTAGGTCCACCTTCAAAATATATACCAAATATAACTACGTACTTCTTACCATTGACACGGCTGCTATCTTAGTCCAAGCCACCCTTGTCTCTCTCCTGATGACAGTAGTGCTGTCCTAAGTGGTCAGCCTCCTTCTTCTCCTCCTGTTCCCCAGGACCACCCTGTCATCTTCTCAAACAACCAGAGTGATCTCATAAAACTCCAAGTCAGATCACATCTCGCCTCTATTCAAAACTCTCCAGGGACTTCCCATCTCATTTAGAATTAAATTCAAAAGCTCTTCCCATGGGCTACATTCTGATCTTATCCTCCTGCGTCCTCTCCAGCCCTCACTCCCTTCCAGCTACACTGGCCTCCTTGCTGTTCCTTGGGCCTTTGCCCCTGCTCTTTCCTCTCTCTGGAATGGTCCATGTTCAGGGCTCTTTTACTTCCATCAGGTCTCTATTTAATTGTCACCTCCTCATCACAGACTCTCCCAACCGTCCGGTCAAATAGAGCCACCTCCATACTCTCTATTGCTTTGCCTTGATTTATTTTTCTTTTTAGTGCTTATCACCTGATAGTATATTACATCTCTCTCTCTGTGTTTCTTGTCTACCCTACCCTGACTATGATATAAGATTCATGGCCAGCGACTTTGTTTTGTTCCTTTCTGAACAAAATTCTCAGTTCTAAACACATAGTTTAGGGAATTCCCTGGTGGTCCAGTGGTTAGGACTTGGTGTTTTCACTGCTGGTCCCGAGGTTTGATCCCTGGCCAGGGAACTAAGATTTCCAAGCCCTGCAGTGTGGCCAAAAAACAAACAAACAAACAAACCACATAGTTTATACAAAATGATGAATGAAGGAATGGATTAATTATTAGTTTGAATTATGTGAAATTGCTGACATTTAAAAAATTCTGGCTTACAAAAATAGGAATTCAAGTAGTTCATCTTCACAACATTTATTATTTCCACTTTATAGGTAATGAAACTGAAGCTCGATGAAGTAAAGTGACTTCCCCACGTGTGACATTGTGACATAATAAGAAATATATGTATTTGGTCTTCATCCCCTGTTCCTGGCACAGAACTTCTAAAATCCTTGAAACTTCCTAAGTGATAGTCTTTTTTTTTTTTTTAACATCTTTATTGGAGTATAATTGCTTTACAATGTTGTGTTAGTTTCTGCTGCATAACAAAGTGAATCAGCTACACATATACATATACATATATCCCCATATCTCCTCCCTCTTGCGTCTCTCTCCCACCCTCCCTATCCCACCTCTCTAGGTGGTCACAAAGCACCAAGCTGATCTCCTTGTGCTATGTGGCTGCTTCCCACTAGCTATCTATTTTACATTTGGTAGTGTATATATGTCCATGCCACTCTCTCACTTCATCCCAGCTTACCCTTCCCACTCCCCATGTCCTCAAGTCCATTCTCTAGTAGGTCTGTGTCTTTATTCCTGTCCTGACCCTAGGTTCTTCAGAACCACCATTTAAAAAAAAATTTTTTTTTAGATTCCATATATATGTGTTAGCATACGGTATTTGTTTTTCTCTTTCTGACTTACTTCATTCTGTATGACAGACTCTAGGTCCATCCACCTCACTACAAATAATTCAATTTTGTATCTTTTTATGGCTGAATAATATTCCATTGTATATATGTGCCACATCTTCTTTATCCATTCATCTGTCGATGGACACTTAGATTGCTTCCATGTCCTGGCTATTGTAAATAGTGCTGCAATGAACACTGTGGTACATGACTCTTTTTGAATTATGGTTTTCTCAGGGTATATGCCCAGTAGTGGGATTGCTGGGTCATATGGTAGTGATAGAGAGTCTTTTGTTATTCAGTAACAAGCCTCTTTCAACCATACCTGAGTTTATATGAATGCGATGACTGGTGACTGGAAGCCCCTAAATAGCTTCTGGATGGGGGGTGGTTGCCAGGGGAACCAACCATGTGATTAGAGGGTTGGAACTTTCAGTCCCACCCCCTGACCTCTGGGGAGAGGAGAAGGGTTTGCATTAATCACCAATGGCTCATGATTTAACCAATCATGCCTATGTAATGGAACCTCCATTGAAAACCCCAAGTGGAAATGTTTGGAGAGCTTCCAGGTTGGCAAACATATCCATGTGCCAGGAGGATGGTGCTACCCAGACTCCACGGAGACGGAAACTTCTATGCTCAGGGGCCCTTCCAGACTTCACCCTAGTACCTCTTCATGTGTTTTTTTATTTGTATCCTTTATAATATCCTTTAGAATAAAATGGTAATAGTAAGTACAGTGTTTCCCTGGGTTCTGTGAGATGTTACAGCAAATAATTGTACCTGAGGAGGGGGTCATGGGAACCCCTGATCTGTTAGCCAAATCCGACAGAAATGTGAGTAACCTGGGACCCATGAGCAATTGGATTCTGAAGTGGGGGACAGTCTTCTGGGCCTGAGCCCTTAACCTGTGGTGTCTCACTAACTCTGGGTTGTTAGTGTCAGAATGAATTCAATTGTAGGGCACCTAGCTGAATTCCACAGAGAATTAAAGAATTATTTCATGTGAAAAACTTACACATCTGGTGTCAGAAGTATTGTGAGTAGAGAAACAGTTTTCCTTTACTAAGTCAAATTTCAAAAGGAATGAGAGGCAGACTTGGAGCTTTTCATTTCTTTCAACGCAGCACGGACGGAACTCTTAAATGGTGTTCTGGACACTGTGCTGGGTCTAGAGGCCACTGCGAAGAAGGTCTTGCCCCACCTGTCTCCAGCCTCATCTCCTCTGCCTTTGTGGCCGCAGGGTCTCCTGTCTGCTCTGACTGGCAGGACTAAGTAGGGCTATGTGTACGCCAAGCAACATCAAGGCTCTGCAGAAGGGCCAGCGTCTGAACAGTGTGGACTGCTCCCCGTTGCCTCTGCAACTCCTTGCACGTGGGGCCCTGCCTGCAGTGGACCTTGACCCCCTTCCTTCTGGTCCCGGAGGACGTGTGAACCGCCCTCCCGTACTGTTGACTTTCTGTCCATCCCCAGTATCCTCTTCAACACTGTGAAGCTCGAAGGCCCACACAGGCCACCCAGTGAATTTCTGATCCATCCTAAGAGGGTATGGGTGGGAAACCACACTGATCCCCCAGTTCTTCTATGCTCAATAAACTGTACATACACTGGAAGGGCATCTGGAAGCGGAGAAAGGGGCAGGCTGACCTGCAACACCTTGACAGCAAAGGAAGATTAAATATGCCTGAAACTTTTCTCCTCCAGACTGCTACCTGTCTGAGTCACGGTGGGGAGAGTGTGCCGCAGAAGGGGAGAGGGAAATGAAAAAGCCACATCACGGCCTTTTCCTTTTAGCCCTTTTCCATGCTCTCCTTAAATTTTCAGCTTCTCTCCTTAGTCATTTTCCCTGTCTAATGTTTTGTTTCAGAATTAGCTAGAAAAGTTCTGTTTTTCCTCTTTAACATTTTGCTTATCCTGCAGTTTATTGAGCTCTAGGGAATTTATGCCTTATAAATAAATAAAAGTATTATTATAAGGTAGCTCTATTCAGAGCATTAGTTAAAGGAGAGAAGCGACATTTTTCTTTATTCGCTTAGAAATATGTTGCAGTCACAATAGTTCTCCTGCCTTGAATTAATGGCATAATTACTCACAGTGAGTTTGAGCTTGGCATGAATTAATACACTAAAGTATGGCTCCTGTTCTCTCTTATTGCCTAATTAATTCTGAATTCTGAAATTCCCTTTGAGCTACCCAAAAAGCATAGTCACTGGATTCTGGTGCAATTATTCTTTCTGTGTAGTAAAAATCAAGTGATTTGATAATTATGGGCTGTTTCGAAAGAGAATATTCCAAACATCCTGGGAGGGAGAGAGCAGACATCATAAGGGAGCTTTATGGAAGTTTTATAGTGAAGAACCTGTACATGATGGGTGTGTAAGGGTCCCAAAGGAGACAGAACTTTGGGTGAGCCAGCTTTCCTGTGAGGGAGGATGGAGGGCCTCAGAGCATTAGCCCAAGCCTTTCTGTCAGTCCTGTGCCCCCATGTCTGAAATTTCCACTCTGAAAGCCGTGCCTTTGGATTAGGATATGGTCTGCAGAGGTTGCAAGTTGGATATGAATGAGTTGCCTGTGGAGAATAGCCCAGTCATCCACCTATGCAGGTCGAGGAGAGCTTGCCATATCATGACCGACTCTGCCCACACCCTTGCTGGCTGCCCCTTTAAAGGTAGAAGAGTCACTAGTGTGAATTTTTGGAACTCAAGACATTGACTGGGCCTTAATGGGTAATGGATGGGGAGTTGTGACATAAGAAGTGCAAACATAGCTCCTTCCCCCTTGCTCTCTCTTCCGCTCTAGGGGATGTGTAAATGGATTCAAGACCACTTGGATTCTGACCACTGTCTTTGACTGACTTTCTTCCTGAAGTTTTCTAGAGAGATTAAGATCCCAAGAAATAGATTCAGGACTTGAAGGAGGTCTTAGTCAACCATTATTAGGCCTTTGAACTGGTGTATTGGACACTTGAACAACCATGTAAATTATTTGTTATTCATTGTCTGTGGCTCCTTTTGGATCCTTAAGGAATTGGGGGGAAGAGAATAATTGGCATTGCAGGATTTTAATATTTTTCTTTGGATTCCTGGCAATGGTAAACAATATCAATGTAGAAACTAAAATATAAAATCTGGCAATAGTCATCACTCATCTGAGCATCAATTAGTTTATCATATTCCCTTGAAATGATGGCTTTCTATTGGATTTTCCCCATCAACATGCAAACCTTCTGTATTTTTTCTCATCTGGAAAACAAAATAAAACCGAATTTCCTAAACCTCTCAACTCATTCCAGTTACCTCTCCATCTCTCTGCTTCTGTTTATGGAAAATTTATTTTTAAAATGTCACTTGTACTACGGCCCCCAGTTCTCACCTCATATTCTATCCAATTCTTGCCAGTTAATTTTTTCCACAATTCACTGAGATCATCTTAGTCAAAGTCATCAATATTCTCCCTCTTGTTAAATTTAATGTCATTTCTGTGTCTTTTTCTTTCAGGTACCCTCAGGTTTATTTGACATCACCGTCTTCGCCCGTTTTCATAAAGCACTTTTCTTTTCTTTTTTTTTTAAATTGGCCTCTAGCTCACTCTCTTGTGAATTTCCTCTGATATCTTTGTCCATGGCTTTTCATTCTGTTTTCCTGGCCTCTCCTCTTCCCTGGGCTCAGTCTTTTTCTTTATCTATGCTCGCTCCCTAAGTGATGGCATTGAGTTCTGTGGCCTTAAATACATTACCTATACACTGATGACTCCTGTATTATCAACTCTCTCTACAGTAGCAAATAACTCCAATATCTCAATGCCTTACCACAAACACGTATTTCTCGTTAATGTTACATGAAGGCTATGGTTCAACCATGGCTCTGCTTGACTTGGCTGGACTCAGTGTGACTTCTCATTCTAGGCTGAGTAGCCCTTTTCTGGACTGCGTTTTTCTTATGGTGAAGGCAGAGCCAGAGAGTGCAACACAAACCATGAAGTCACATTTAAAGCTTTTGCTCAGACATGTGCATGCCCTCACATTTCATTGACCAAATCATATCCGTATCCAAATATGTAAGGTGGAGACATAGTTTCCCTACCGAAGGTGCACAGATAACTCACGTGACTGAAAATGAATGAGGATAAATCATCCTATTAGAAGACAGTAGCAAGTAATTGAGAACAATAATTCCATCCACCATAATCCTTCATTGATCACATATATTTACTTCCCTCTTGAATACATCACATTCTTGCCCATAGAAAAATAGGCCTAAGGGTTGTTTGGTATTTCAAGTAGTCACAGGCTGGCAGCACTTTCGACAGTATCACTCTCTCAGACACTTTGTTGTGTTTGTTTAATCTATTTGATTCTGGTTGAATCCGTTTCAGTAGACATAGCCACTATTTTCTTTGAGACATATTTCTCTCTCTAGACTTAATTACAGGTACTTTGAGCATATCATGCTTCCATGGGAACATACTCTTGATCTCTTTTCCCTGACCTATTTTTCCCAATGGGAAAAAATTACTGGGAGCCGCCTTAATCCCATCAGAAGTCTTAATAGGTTTGCTGGCAACACCCTTGGTTTGGTCTTCACCCTGAGATGTAGTAGTAAAAGGTCTTTCTATTCCAAAGGATATTCTATTCAGTTTTATCTGTTACAGGTGGTAGATGGGCACAGTTTCATTTTTCAACCTTGAGGACCCAGAAGTTCTGAGCTCTCTATTTTACTCTCCATCCATTGAAACAGGCAGACTCTCTCTGAGCCCATCTCTTGCTCATGTTACCAGAATTCTCTCTCAGTTTGTTTGCCCATATACTACAAGTACATTAGAAACACTACCAAACCTTTCACCACTGTGTATCTTGAGTCTTGTTCTTTCCAGCCTCCTGTAAGACTCCTATAAGCAGGGTCCCCGTGGATGCATCACCCACTTTCCCTTCATTTCCACACGATGTGATCCTCAAAGAGTAAGGCCTGAGAAATACATCCATGAAACACTGCACGGCTCTGTCACCTTTATTTTCAGACCTTCTCAATCAGCACTCCCAGCCTCTTCCTCTAGGCAATAGCTCCCCGCTGCCTTACAGAGCAGGAGCCCAAGCAAGTACTTGAAGCTTAATTGATCTGGATGTTTGGAATCAAACTTCATTAGCTCAAATTACTTCAGTTGGCCTAATTTGTTTCTCTATGTGAGCTCTGATAAGCTTGCTTTAACATCTTCTAAACTGTGGTGTTTATCATCATCAATGCCTACTCAAATTACACCTGCAGAGTAATGGACCAGGAGAAAAATGGTTTAAAAGGTATAGTTATTTTGTGTGGATATTTCTACACACATGCACAGAATGTGGAATACAAGTCACTAAGGAAGTGCATTTACATCCATAGGACAACTCTGCTTTTTAAAAATGAAACACAGCCAGAGAAATTCTTTCAATCATTAATAATATGGTTAAGTGCTTTGAATTCCATAAACTTTGAGATTTTTTTTTTCTACATGTAGACAGTGATAAATCCATTGTTATGTTTTTCTTCCAATCTGTTAAGAGACTTTCAATTAACCTGTGTGTGTTTATGTGTTTACAAATACACATATTTGTGTTTGTGGGCAAAATATCCATCTGAAGAGAGGTGTGTCTCCCTAAGAATGACTACTGATCTATCCCAAGTGCAGAGAAACTTTTAGCATTGTTGAAAGTCATATTGAGTATCTGGGAGGAATTGGCAGCAATGGTGTTTCTTTTTTTTTTTTTTTTTTAATTTTTATTTATTTATTTATTTATTTATTTATGGCTGTGTTGGGTCTTCGTTTCTGTGTGAGGGCTTTCTCTAGTTGCGGCAAGTGGGGGCCACTCTTCATCGCGGTGCGCGGGCCTCTCACTATCGCGGCCTCTCTGGCTGCAGAGCACAGGCTCCAGACGCGCAGGCTCAGTAATTGTGGCTCACGGGCCTAGTTGCTCTGCGGCATGTGGGATCTTCCCAGACCAGGGCTCGAACCCGTGTCCTCTGCATTGGCAGGCAGATTCTCAACCACTGCGCCACCAGGGAAGCCCGCAATGGTGTTTCTAAGGAAGGGCTGAGGGGGAGAATTTCTTCTATACCCCCGTGTTTAATTGCACGTATTATCTTTTCCAAAAATTAAAAACAAAAAATGCATTGGCAGTAACAATAATCGCAAATAATCAGTTTTCCTGTAATGCTTAGGCCTGTTAGCTGTGCCATATATATATAGCTTATATGTTTATGGAAATCCAAATACCTCAATTCCAGTGCATTACAGCAGTAGACAGGTAGGTGTTTCAGAATTGTAATGACAGTCTGTCCATTGGTTCTTACATTAACCAGGACATTGGATGGGAGAAAGCATGGCCAACACTGAGAATGCAGAGACCTATTTTAACATCATTATACTTACCTCAATAATTCTGTGTCCTCCTAGAATCTGGAACATGCAGATTCATTCTTTTCAAATGCTGATAGAAGTTATGGGTTCACAGTCAGGTTTATGAGTCTCTCTTTTACACTGTCCAGATATCTTTCCACATTGATAAAAATCGGCTTATTTTCCACATTTGCTTGCACTCCATGTGTGTACCCACCTATACTAGAAATGGGTAAAAATAGGAAATTCAGATAACTAGGCAAATTTCCTTTCTTTCTTTTTTTTAATTAATTTTTATTGGAGTATGGTTGCTTGACAATGTTGTGTTAGCCTTCACTGCACAACAAAATGAATCAGCCATACACATAACAGATATCCCCTCCCTTTTGGACTTCCCTCCCATTTAGGTTACCACAGTGCATTAGGTAGAGTTCCCTGTGCTATACAGTGTGTTCCCATCAGCTGTCTATTTTATACATAGTATCAATAATGTATATATGTCAATCCCAGTCTCCCCCTTCCTCCTACCTCATCCTTCTTATTTTTTAAGTTATCTAAATAATTGTATTAATTCCTGACTTCGCTTGTGTACCAAGTATCCCTGGATGGACCACGTGGGGGTACAAATGATGTCGGGTGTGATTGGGGTCACATTGATGTGCACATTGTGGTCTAGCTGGCTTGATAGCCCTCACCAATGGAATTAGAAACATCTGCCCCCTTTCAAGCTTCCACCCACAACTGCTACCTTAAGGAGCCTCACAGGGGGCACACTTCTCTTAAGAATCAATATGGGAAACAACACAGGCTGCCTAGGGTGATGTATGATCTGTTTTTACCCCTCAGGGCACCCTCTGTGCTTCATTCACTCCAAGCCTCTGTCCAGGTGCTTCCCCAGGTCAACACGCGCACCACTGGGGCTGCCCACCTGCTCAGGAACTGTCACCTGCCCTGCTCTTGGGCCCTTGTACTGCATCACATCGTCAATGGACAGGGAAACAGCCACCCTCTTGCTTGGATTTGACCCTTGGGTTCAGCAGCAAATTTGCATAGGCCCAGGGCTGCTATAGTGCTTTCACTTTTTAAAAAACTGCTTTATTGAGATATAATTCATATATCATAAAATTTGCCCATGTAAAGTTCAATTTTTTGGTATATTAATTATTAATTTTTAAATAGTAAAAGTATATGTGACAAAATTTTCCATCTCAACAATTTTTAAGTGTATGATTCAGTGGCATTGATTACACTCAAAATTTTGTGCAACCATCACACTATCTCTTTCCAAAACTTTTAAAGTCACCCCAAACAGAAACTCTTAACTATTAAAAAATAACTCCCTATTTCTTCCTCCCCTCTCCTGGTAACCTCTAATCTACTTTCTGTCTCTATGGATTTGCCTATTCTAGGTACTTCATATAAGTGGAATGATACAATATTTATGTTTTTGTGTCTGGATTCTTTCATTTAGCATAATATTTTCAAGGTTCATGTAGTTTACAGCATGTACCAGAGCTTCATTCCTTTTTATGGTTGAATGATATTCCATTGTATGGACATATCACATTTTGTTTATCCATTCATCCATTGATGGACACGGATTGTTTTCACCTTTTGGTTATTGTGAATGACGCTGCTATGACCATTGGTGTCCAAGTGTCTGTTTGAGTCTTTGCTTTCAATTCCTCTGGGTATATGCTTAGGACTAGAATGCTGGATCATATGGTTATTTTAAATTTAGCTTTTTGAGGAACCGCCAAACAGTTTTCCATAGCAGTTCCACCTTGTACGTTCCTACCAGCAATGCATGAGGGTCAGTGCTTTTGCTTTTATACAAATAGTACTCCCCATCCCTACCCCAAGGCAGGCAAACTCTGATAGGGCTGCTTGGAGGGGGCAGCTTCAAATGACAGACACCAGTCCACTGGGGTTTGCTTCACAGGCACCCAGTGCCCCATTCTAATCTGGCTTCTTTTTTTTTTTTTTAATATTTATTTATTTATTTATTTATGGCTGTGTTGGGTCTTCGTTTCTGTGCGAGGGCTTTCTCTAGTTGCGGCAAGCGGGGGCCACTCCTCATCGCGGTGCGCGGGCCTCTCACTGTCGCGGCCTCTCCCGTTGCGGAGCACAGGCTCCAGACGCGCAGGCTCAGTAGTTGTGGCTCACGGGACTAGTTGCTCCGCGGCATGTGGGATCTTGCCGGACCAGGGCTCGAACCCGTGTCCCCTGCATTGGCAGGCAGACTCTCAACCACTGCACCACCAGGGAAGCCTGGCTTCTTTTTATTCCTCTAGTTCACTCTGTTTGTGCCTGACCCCCAGGCATTGATACTGTTTGAGTTCTAGCCCCAGAAATCTCTTAAGCCTTAATACAAATCAGTCAATAGACAAGGACCCTAGAGAAGGACACCCATTGCCAGCTCTATACACAAGTCTCTACGTGGGTTCAGCTAGTAACACCTTTTAAAAACATTACCCCTAGACTCGCTGATGGCTCTAACTGAATGGGCTGAACAATTCCATGAGAAATAGCCAATCACTCATTCAACTAGGGGTGGTTAATAATGGTGCTGCGTCTGGGAAGCAGGCACCTAGGGGGGATGACAGGTGTGAAAGATTCATTAGGGAAACACCCGTGAGGAAGGTGGGAGGGGAAACAGGGGGTGCTGGGAAGGCTGTCGGTCTGAGATGCAGGTCTGACCCCCCTGGAGGGAGGAAAGTCAGGTTGGATGGAAGCATCTTAGACTGCTTGTTGGGTGTCCTCAAGTCAAAATCGGCTGTTAGAGGAGTCCAGCATCTTCCAGGAATTGGCCTGCCTCAGAACCCCGTCATGCTCCGTTGTGGCTGAGAGCAGCCCGGAGGAGGTGTGGCCTCCTCACAATTCAGTGATGGATTTCAGAGTAGCAGCTGGGGCCGCAGTCAGAGGGACCTCTGAGAGGCACGATTCCAATGAAATGATCAAGGGGGTTTATATGTGGTGACATTTAGAATGATTCTTAGGAGATTTGTGAGAAAGACATTCTACTAAGAGGGTCTTTTGCCATCTCCTGTTAGAGGTCCTCTCTCTAGGACATTCACGCTGTAAAATATTTACTTGTCATAGCCAGCTGGGGTCTGGGGGCAGCTGTGTGTGGACCTTCTTGATCAGGATGGGAAGTGCCAACCACACCAGCTTTAATAGAAAATCCCTCAGCCCCGTGTCTACTGGCCAGCGTTGGGAGTACTTTGACAACTGTGAAATCTCTCCATTCTGATTGAATCCTTTCTCAAAGGCTCACATGGCAGGGTCAGACCTGGAAACCAGGGCTCCTGACTCCCAATCCAGTGTGTCATTCAGTATCTCTAAATGATATTTCACTGTCCCCTTCAGTTCTCATTGTTTGGGGGTGGTTTGTACCCCTGAAGACTTCAACCTGGCTTGTGATTTCACCCCAGGACCTGTGGGTATGCATCTGAAAGGAGTCCTTGCCCGGTTTGGGGGATGATCTGTCACCACCATCTCCCCTTGTGTCCGTGTCTTACTTTTCTCTGTTTCTTCCTTGTTAAAATCTTCACCTTTCTCCTTTGCCTCCAGCATCCTTTCTTGGTTCTAACTACACACCTTGGCCGTGTCATTGCTGTTTCACTGGGCTCTCCACTCTCCTCCCAGAGCCTCACTGAGTAGATCAGGTAGGAGCTCAGCCTGGGGCCTGCCTATCCTTGTGCTAGGGGACCCCATCCAGGAAGGCTGAGACCCGCAGCTTGGCCACATATCGAGGAGAGAATCATGGATGTGCATGGAACAGGCTTTTGGGTTCAGTGACTCTAAGATGCCTTCCAACTCTTAAAATCCATAAACCTCTAGAACTCTATTCATAGCAGGAATATATACTTCCATGTGGCACTGAATTAAATTAGAGGAAATGCACTGGCTGTGGACAGGCTTGGGAGTAGCTTGGTTAATTAGGGGCCTATATCATGTATCACAGTACCTTCACTGCTCCTGCCATGGCTGTACATTAGCATTCAGCTGTTGCAGAGATTAAAATAGTACCTGTTCCCCTGAAGGAAAACTTCAAGGTCCATTCATTTGCTAAGGGCTAATATTTTCCCCAGGGGGTAAAGTGCTAGACCGTCAGCCCCTGGGCTTCAGAGACTGTGTTTACACAGTACATGCAGAGCTTAAGGAAGTTTCCTTGCCCCTGCTTTCTCTGCACCCTCCTGGGAAGGAGTTTTATGCTTCCCATGGTGCCTCTCTTTGGTGGGAATGAAGGTGATGTGGTCTTTGCTCTTCTGGGAAAACTTCTTCACATAGAAGACAATGGAACATCCATTTCTGCTTCAACCTTGCTCTTGTTAAAAAAAAATCAGATCACTGAGATTTTTTTTTGGTCAAGCAAGATAAGGCTTAGGACTGGAATGTGTAAATAGCAATGGCAGGACTCCACGTCTGTAGAACCTAACACAAGTTAGAGCCTTTTCACACTTGGTAATTTATTTCATCTTAAATCCATCTCGAGTGGTTGGCAGGACAAAGGCTGTTATCCTCACCTTATGTGAAAAGCATTCGTTCTTTCAGTAAATAAGTATTGGGTACTTACTAAGGTTTTCTTCCTGTATTTATGGAGTGCTTACTATATGCCAGGCATGGGCTACTTGCTAACTCATCTCATGTCCAAAGTGACCCCACGAAATAGATGTTATTATTAACCCTATTTGGCAGATGAAGAATCAGAAGCCAGAGAAGTGATGTGATTTGCCCAGGACGTTAGTAAACGGCAGAGCTAAGATCTGAGTTGTGCGGTCTGACTCCAGAACCCAGGCCCTGGGTTTTCCTGCTGTACTGATGACAGGCTATGAATCTCACGAGCAAACAGTTATTCATTGCAACTGAGAAATGGTATGAAGGAAAAGAACAGTGTACTATGAGGAAATAAAATAGGAGTGCTAACTTAGTCTGGTGAGCAAGGAAAGGCTTCCCCAGGGAAGCAACACTTAAACGGAGGCCTGAAGGGGAAGGGGGAGCAAGAAGGGAAGGGGGTGAGGGTGGGAGAGCAGGCCAGGCAAAGGCTGAGGGGAGGAAGGATGCTGGTTCTGTGAAGGACCTGAAAGAGCCTGGTTTCTTTGCTGAGTAAGAAACATGGGGGATCAGGGAGAGATGGGGTTGAAGAGATATAGGCAGAAAGATGACTTTGTAGACCATATTAAGGATTCAACTGGATCTAAAGAGCCCTGAGAATCAACCTATGGGGCTTATCAAGCTCATTGTGGCTGCTGTGAGGAGAAGTGGGGCAAATACAGAAGTGGGGAGAGTGGTTAGGAGACTGTTAACAGTCCTGCTGGTGAAGGAGTGGAGATGGAGAGAAACGGGTGGGTCAGGGGACCCTTAGGAGGTAAAGTTTGTGGTGACACATACTCAGGGAGTCTCAGTGAATGCCAGCAGGAAGGACAGATTGTAAAGAAACATTTATACAAAGCGTTCCTTCACCAATTAATCCAGTGCTAAAGTCATTCATTTTTCATTTGAGAGTGCTAATAAATTATGATGAGAAGGAGGGTGGAATGCATTACAAAGTTGCCCATGTAGTGCCTCCTTTTTTGTTTTTGTTTTTGTTTTTTGAGCCTCCCTTTTAGTGCCATCATTTCTTCAAAAGGAAGGAGATACATTCTTCCATACTTGTAGAGACCTTGAAAATATTCCTTCTGTGGGAGGGGGTGTGGTCAAGGAATCCTGCAGGTGTTTGAAGGACACAGCAAAAAGGGAAGAAGCTTTTTGCCTGTGTATCGGTGTGTGTGTCTCCGAGTGTGTGTTTGTGTGTATTTGAAGCCAGTTTGCAATATCAGATCGCAAAACTCCTGAGAGAAGTCCCAGGCAGTGTTTCTAGGATGTTGCAACAGCCCATATGAAAGGAAAGAAATCAACTGCTTACTTGAACTTAAAGGATGTTCTTTAAGAAAAATTACTTGAATTTACTAGATGTTTTGCCATTGAGTGGATATAACCTGGTCTAAATTTTGTCCTAACTTGGCACCCACTGATTGCTCTGACCTCCAGCTATTATTATATCCTGGCTAGTGATAAAGTGGATCATCATGTATAGTTTTCCAGAAGCCTCACAGTTGAGATTGTTTTGAGCATTTCCTTCTAAGCGGTAAAAGGTTATTGGTTGCAGGTCCTAGAACTATCCTGCCTCTATTCATCCTCTTCTTGTGGTAGTGATAACAGCTGCAGAATAAGCCTGAAACAGCACATCCTGCTAGGAGATGCCACCACATCCCAATGAAACCCACCTATGTTTGAGGCTTGTGCTTCTGCAAAGTGACTACGTATTTGATAAACCAGAAAGGGAGGCAAGCCATTGACTTAAAAGAAAGTACAAATGTGTGTCAGGGTCTTTGTCCCCACGCTATTGCCTCTTGAATGGTGGTGTCCCATGTGTGAGAGCAGCTGACCCATGAGACAGGGAGGTTGCCTTGAACTTCACTGCATCAGGGCATGAGACAGAACCCGATGAGGCCCCAAGATGAGCAAACACGTCACACAGCCCATAGAGCCCACCCGACACCTTGAAAACACTTTGTGGAAAGAATCCTTCATTGTGAAATTGCTCCGAGAAATGTGATCTGCTCAATTCCTTAATAAATCACTCTGTACTTTTTCAGTGGACAGTATGGACAATATTTACTTGATTTGAATAAATGACTAGCGACAGGCATAAGGAAGCTCCTCATTAAAGTGCACCGATTGATTAATGACTTGGGCCAGAATCACGTTACGGCTCTTTGCTGCATTATTAGTCATTTTGTAATAATGGCTTCTTATCACTTTAAAATGCAATTTCCTTTATGGAAACTCAGTTATAGTCACATGAATTTGGAAAGGTTAGCTGGTGAGTATGTGACTTGACTTGCCCTGTGACCATACAGTGACTTTGGCTTTGCAGGAAAAATGTATGAGGCTTTTGGACAGGGTGCCCTTGAAGAGCAATGCCCAGTGGTGTGTAGAATCATAGAGCTGCGTGAGCCCTTAGATCTTTTCCTGCCAAAGCCCGTAGTGTTACAGAGGAAACTGAGGTACAGAGGTGACGTCAGGGCTGCGCACCGTGTGTCGGCAAGTGTTTCTCAGATGCCTCTGCTGTGCCTTGTACTGTACTAGGTGCTGGGGGAAATGCACGGCTTTGGTCTTAAGCTTACCCTCTAGGTGGAGAGATAAAACCGCACATGTAAGCACTTAAAGATAGCATATGACAACATATCAAACATGAGTAAGTGTGGTCCATGTTGTTTTATAGCCATACTCCACACGGGGATCATTCCGTGCGCCAGGGTGGAAAATGGTGCGAGCTTTGAGGCAGAGCAGAGCAATGAGAACATGATCCCACCACGCAACATAAAGCTGGGCAACGTGTGGCTTCAGTCCGGGTGAGGTATGCAAAACTGTTGGGAGGGTCAGAGAGTCACACTTAGAACCAGTGTGGGTATAAGATCAGAAAAGCCTGAAGTTCCTTCCCCACGGGATTTTCTTCCTCTTCACTCTGGCAATGTCTTTACAAATGGGAGGTCAGTACAGTACAGCAGTTAAGAGCACTGGTTCAAGAGCCAGATGGGCTCAGATAGGAGTCCCAGCCCTGCCCCTCTGTCGTTGTATGACTTTGAGCAAATTATCTCACTCGAGTTTCATTCCCTCTGTAAAATGAGAATAATAATTAATGACTGTCTCACATAATTTTGTGAAGATCAACTGAGATAATGCACGAAAGTAAAGCACAACAGCCATAAAAAGGAATGAAATTGAGTTATTTGTAGTGAGGTGGATGGACCTAGAGTCTGTCATACAGAGTGAAGTCAGAAAGAGAAAAACAAATACCGTATGCTAACACATATATATGGAATCTAAAAGAAGGAAAAAAAAAGGTTCTGACGAACCTAGGGGCAGGACAGGAATAAAGATGCAGATGTAGAGAATGGACTTGGGGACACAGGGAGGGGGAAGGGTAAGCTGGGATGAAGTGAGAGAGTGGCATGGACATATATACACTACCAAATGTAAAATAGATAGCTAGTGGGAAGCAGCAGCATAGCACAGGGAGATCAGCTCTGTGTTTTGCGATGACCTAAAGGGATGGGATAGGGAGGGTGGGAGGGAGGCTCAAAAGGGAGGGGATATGGGGATATATGTAGGCATATGGCTGATTCACATTGTTATACAACAGAAACAAACACAGTATTGTGAAGCAATTATACTCCAATAAAGATCTATTAAAAAATGTAAAAAAAAAAAGTAGGAGTAACTTAGTGGAATTTATTAAGTATAATAAAAAACAAATATAGAACAAACAAACAAAAAAAAGTAAAGCACAGCCCAGTGTTTGATATAGAGCTATGCTTTTTATGGGGATCCATTATTAATATACCCAACTCAACTATGATGTTAACACATTTGCTGCTAGCAAAAAGAGAGAAGGGGAGAGAGAGAGGAGAGAGAGGATGTGTGTGTATGTACTTCCATACACCATGTTCTGGCTATTTTAGCCATCAAGAAGAGATCGGGATTATGGAATCCAATTGGTTGTACAATGAATAGCTCTTTAAATCGCCCCAAACAACAAATGATGTTAAGATAGAAACAAGGAACAGCTCATTTGTAAGTTGTCCTGTCAGTTGTTAAATGTTTACCAATCAATTTCTTTTTTTCCAGGCACAAAGGAAAACTATGTTTCCCAGACTCTGTCACAGGTGGGTTCAAACCATGTGACAGCATTCTGGCCAATAAGATGTGGGAAGGAGTGACATGCTCCACTTCCGGGTTGAACATAAAACTGCCTGTGTGATCCCCCATTCTCTCCACTCCTACTTCTTCTACCATGGTCACATGTTCCAGACAGTATAACTACTATATAACTACTAACTGGAAAGAACATACATCCCTGGGTCAGTGCTTGTAGTAGAGTCTCACCTCCACAACCATGTTAACATTCAGCGAACTATCACATTACTGAAGGAACTTAGAATACATTCCCTAGGTTATTTATTTGCAGTGAACCATTAGTCATTCAGTGGCATTTTTCATATTTTTGCTAACTTTTTACTTATTTGTGCCTGCCAATGAACATTCAAACTCCTCTCTTCTATAGTAACCCAGAATTGTTTAAGGTAGATTATAAGTAAATATTTTTAGTAGGGTTAAATGGTCATCTTTTGTGGTTATCCATTTATTCCTTAACTCAGATTAGATTTAGCTTTTCACCTTTGAGTATTATATTGGCTGTGGGTTTGTCATAAATAGCTGTTATTATGTTGAGATATGTTCCCTCTATACCCATTTTGGTAAGAGTTTTTATCATAAATGGATGTTGACTTTTATCAAATGTTTTTTCTGCATCTATTGAGATGATCATGTGGTTTTTATCTTTTCTTTTGTTGATGTGGTTTATCACATTGATTGATTTTTGTATGTTGAAACATCCATGTGACCCTGGGATGAATCCAACTTGGTCGTGGTGTATGATCTTCTTTATATATTGTTGGATTCGGTTTGCTAATATTTTGTTGAGAAGTTTTACATCTATATTCATCAAAAATATTGGCTTGTAATTTCCTTTTTTGGTGGTGTCTTTGGTTTTGGTATCAGGGTGATGGTGGCTTCATAGAATGTCTTTGGGAGTGTTCCCTCTGCTTCAATCTTTTGGAAAAGTTTGAGAAGAACCAGTAAAAGTTCTTTTATGTTTGGTAGAATTCACCTGTGAAACCATCTGGTCCTGGACTTCTGTTTGTAGGGAGGTTTTTTGTTTTTATTACAGATTCTATTTCACTTCTAGTGATAGGTCTGTTCAAATTATCTCTTTTCTCTTGATTCAGTTATGGTGGGCTGTATGTTTCTAGGAACTTGTCCATTTCTTTTAGGTTGTTGAATTTGTTGGCATATAATTGTCAGATTAGATTTGGAATGATTAGAATTGATGTTGAAGTTGGTTTTGTCTTATCCCCCAAACCCACTTCCAGTATTCCAGTGTAAATGAGAAAACTGCAATAGTTTTGAGTTGCCTAGGATAACCTAGCTCACTGCTGGAAGCATTGGGATGTGCCTTTTCAGTTCAACACTCTTTCCACTGCGAAGTGCTGCCTCCAGTCATCTAATGGGGTCAGGAGGAAGTGGGACACAAAATATGTAAGTTCTGTATGGGAGAAAGTGCCAGGAAATGTCAGGAAAGCAAAGTAGAACCTGGGGCTGGGGGGAATTTGTGGGTAAGGACAACAAACAGGGGGAGAAACATGGGGCTGGATCTGCAGGAATGGAGGGGCAACTTCATCTAACTTCACTCTTGCTAAGGTCCGGATTGGTTATGGCAGATGGCTTGTTCCAAAGACAATGGAAACAATATCACATGTCCCACAAGCTCTTCTACAGCATGACCTTATTATCCCCCATCGAGAGGTGGTGTCTCCCTTGAATCTGGACTGCCCAGTGACTTTCTAGTGATGAATAGGATGTTTCCGAAGTGATGTGTGTGACTTGCAAGGCTGACTGCAGAAAGGCCACACAGCTTTTGTCTGGTTCTCTTGGAACAATTGCCAGCCTCCAGGTAAGAAGCATAGTTACCCTGAGACTGCTGTGCCAGAGAGGCCACATGTAGGACTCCAAGTAGGCAGTGCCAACTGAGCCCAGCTGTCCAGCCAGACACGTGAGTGACCCCATCTTGGAGCCTCCGAACCATTCCATTTGCCAGTTGGACATCACTGAGTAACCTCAAAGTATGCCACAGGAAGCAAAAAAATTGCCCAGTCAAACCTGACTGAGTTCTTGATTTATGTAAACTGTAAGAGATTGTAAAATGGTTGTGGTTTTGGGCCACAACATCTTGGGGCAGTTTGTTACACAGCAGCAGTAAGTGGAAAACTAGCTTCTCCTATGTTTATAAACATACCACTCAGGTATGAGAGACTCACATTTGCTTTGTTCTGGGGATATAAGTGCAAAGTTGCATGCCCAAGTGTTAACAGGCTTGGACTCTGGAGGCCTTGTGGATATCAGTGAACCCCTACAAGGCCAGTGAACTTCTGTTTGCAGGTGAAGGTTGAAGGGTGTTAAATTATGAGTCATGGCATAGATCAAGGGAAAAACTATTTCCAGTTCAGAGTACAAACAGGAATTGATTCTAATCTGAAATGGGGAATTTAAAACACCCCACACATTGCCGCAGTACAGAGAAGAAAGCTAATCATGGGAGAGAGAGTACAGGTGCCAAAGAGCATTGACCTAGAATGCTCAGCCTAGAGAGAGAAAGAATTGTACTATCTCACAGCCATTAATTAATCAGGCAGGATACTTCATGAAGTCTACCAAAACAGTCTTTCTGTCCAAAGTCTCTATAGAGAGTTCCACAACTCTCATTTTTGTGCTGAGGTCCTGAAAGTTAGGGATGGGAATGGGTATGGCATGGGTGGGTGATACATTGTATCTCCAGAGATGGCCGCAACACTACCTCTCCTTCCATGTGCAACTCTCCCATCAAGAAGGGGAATCTACTTCCCCTCCCTTTGAATCTGACCTAGTGACTCCTTTGACAGATACAATGTAGTGGAAGAGATGTTTTGGGACTTTTAAACCCAGGCATTACAAGGGCCTGGCAGCTTCTACTTTTGCTCTTTGGAGGAGACCAGCTTTCATGAAAGAAATTCAACTATCCTCACTCAGATGGCCGTGGCAGGAGAATCTCAACCTTGCCATCTGGAAAGGCCACAAGGAGGAGAACTCAAGGCCCTGGCTGACAGCCCCAGCTGAGCCCCAGCGGTCAGCCCATGCCAACCTGCCAGCTAAATGAGTAAGGCCATCTTGGAAGTGGACCCTCCCACTGCAGTCAACCTGCCCCAGCTGCCAGGCCATGGAACAGAGGCAAACTACGCCTGTGAGACTGGCTCAAATTGCAGAATCATGAACAGATAAGTGTTATTGTGGTACCATGAAATTTTGAGGGGGTTTGGTATGTCGAGATAGAGAATCAAAATAGTAGGAAAATAGGGCTGGCCTGTGGCTTGAGGACATGGAACAAGGGGGGTCTAAAGCAAGCACCAGGGCAAAGGCTTAGGAATCCAGGGACAGGCCACAGCATCAGATTAAAAAGGGGTGGCCGAGAGAGATGAAACAGATCCCAAAAGGAGAGTCTGTAGCAAAAATTAGACAAAGTGGAAGAACAGGGGGCAGGGCCAAGGAGAGGATGCCTGAGACAATGGTAAATGAAGCAGGTTTTGAGTGTTTTTTGTTTTTTGTTTTTTGTTTTTGGCTGTGTTGGGTCTTCGTTTCTGTGCGAGGGCTTTCTCTAGTTGTGGCAAGCGGGGGCCACTCTTCATCGCGGTGCGCGGGCCTTTCACCGTCGCAGCCTCTCTCGTTGCGGAGCACAGGCTCCAGACGCGCAGGCTCAGTAGTTGTGGCTCACGGGCCCAGTTGCTCCGCGGCATATGGGATCCTCCCAGACCAGGGCGCAAACCCGCATCCCCTGCATTGGCAGGCAGACTCTCAACCACTGCGCCATCAGGGAAACCCAGGTTTTGAGTTTTTTAAGTGTCAGACTAAGAAGAATTTTTAGTTTTTTTTTTTTAATTGAAGTATAGTTGATTTACAATGTTGTGTTAATTTCTGCTGTACAGCAAAGTGATTCAGTTATACATATATATACATTCTTTTTTTTATATTCTTTTCCACTATGGTTTATCATAGGATATTGAATATAGTTCTCTGTGCTATGCAGGAGGACCTTGTTGCTTATCTAATCTATATATAGAAGCTTACATCTCTCCCCAGGGGAAATAGGAACATCACATTCCCCAGTAACTAACCTCAGTCCTCCTACGTCCATTGAGGCCTGCTCCCTCTCATGTCCTTAGGACATGAGCTCATCCTGATGACGAAATATTTTGTGATACGTAAATTTTCTAGTACCTTTTATTGGCATGGTGAAATGCTAACAATATCATTTAATTTTAAAAGAACCCCAAAACAGCTATAAGCCTGAAACTAACACATTATAAATCAACTATACTTTAATTTTAAAAAAAGTTTAAAATGGTAAAAAAAAAAAAAAAAAAAAGAATCCAAAACCATACAATATCCACAATATTAAAAACTATAATAGGGTTGGAAATTTCATTATTTTAACTGCTGACAGTAATATTCCTCTTAGGGGGCAAACTATCCATGCTTTAGAAAAGAACCTGATATAAGTCCTTGAGTTAGAGGGAAGACCTGGGGATGGGAGAGCTCGTAGGAGCTTGAGCGACAGCAGGAAGTGGCTAAATTGCTCTGCATGAGGCCAGGATCAGGCAAGGAGAGCAAGGGAGGTCCTCCCAGGCTGAGGACAGTAGGGCCAACGGTGGCAGGTGGGGATTCTCTGGCAGAGAACTGTGAGAAGGGCCTGACTGATGTCCTATCTGAAGCTGCTTGCTGCAGTGCATACTTCTCTCCCCAGCCTTCAGCATGCCACAGGCACAAGTATTTGATGTGAGTGGGGTTGTGTGTGTGTGTGTGTGTGTGTGTGTGCGTGCATATACATGAGTGTGCATGTTGTGGGGAAGGAGGTAGACCTGGCAAAGAGCAGAGACAGCATTTGTGGAGGTAAAATCTGAACCTAAGAACTGACTATGAAAGGGTAAACTTCTCAGTCTGCAGAAACTGAGAGGAGGGCTTTGGACTTCCACAAGGAGTGGAATGGGGTTGGCACCATTTTACCTAGACCTCAAGATCTATAACTACACAGCTGGAAGGAAGTATCAAATGTTAAGATGAGTTCTCTTACAGTGGGGATAATTTTCTTCTTTAGAATTTCCTCTATTATCCATGTTTTCTACAATGAGCATTTATTATCTTTAAAGTCAGAAAAAGTCAATTTAAAAAAAAAAAAAAGGACTCATTCTGAACCTCCCTGGCTTTACCCATCAAGTTAGGAAGGATTTAACAACGCAATCTCACAGTGAGTGTTAATGACTAATAAAGAATGAGGCTACATGTGCAGGAACATGCACATTTTCGCAGAGGACTCCTAGAGACAGTAATTCTATAAGATAAAGGAATATAATTTCAAGGAGAGTAAGACAAGCATGACTCAAACCAAGCAGCTGCATATTCCACCTGCCCCAAGACTAATCTTTCTCTTTAGCTAAAAATGTGGATAAACCCTGGAATTGGAAAGAGGAGAATTGTGTTTCATGAATGATGTTTGAGAAAAGAAGAGCTCTCCAAGGCCTGCAGACACCTACCTGTGGAAATTCTGGCTCTGTTAGGGAGAATTGGCACTAATATTTCCTAGTGGGTCTTGAACTATCATGGATTGTTTTGCCTCGGAATTTTTTTATTAGACATTGGGAGCATTATTTTTCTTTGCCCTCCAGTGTGGATAAGATCCCAAGTAGCCTGAAGACCAGGATTTGTGGATGTACCTTTCATGAGGGCAGGGACCATGTTTATCTGCCCCAGCTGCATCCTTTGTGTGTGTGTGTGTGTGTGTGTGTGTGTGTGTGTGAACATTTAAGTTCTACTCTCTTAGAGAGTAGAGGCAGAGAGGGAGGGAAACAGCGAGCTCTTGTCTGGAGTTTGTCAGTTCTCTAATGTACCTTTTTTCTCCCTTGTTGAGAGGATGCGGTAGAGGTCAGTAATTCCTTCAGAATTCATTTGGGGACCCCTTGAAAATGAACGATAGAGATTTTCGTGTTTCTTTAGCATGTGAATAAGGGCTTGGACTCCTGGCATTCCCATTCCAACCTCACACATCAGATGGATCGTTTGGGTCGGCCTTGCCTGGGGGTTTCGTTTGGAAGCGTTAAGAGGCTTCCAAACACCTCGTAGCACCTCTGCTAAGAGCCTGGAAGGCTGAGCCGGTTCCCAAAGAGGCTGCTGCCATCCCGCAACACAAGAGGGCAGTATTTCAACAGGTCTGAGATTTCGCCTGCATCATAATGTGTGCTTCCACTATCTTCAGCAAAAAGCCTGTTGGACTGATTATTTCAGCTCAAGAATTTCAGAGTCCAGGGGAGGATGCATTTTAATGACTCCAGGGAACGGATCAAATTAAACACATTATCTCGGATTTTCCTCCCTCGCCTCCTCTCACCCGCCTTCTCCGCGGCGTCTGTCTGCGCGGCGTGGGTGGGTCTCAGCCCCTGCCCTGAGTCAGTCCCTCTGCAGAGCCGCAGCCCTTGCTAAGGAACGAAGGGCCAGAAAAAGTTTCTGCAGCTTGTCTCGGCGCAGATTCTCCAAGGTCACCTTCCAGCAAGATAAACTTAGGAACCCCTGAAAGTTGCCTGCCCTGCCAGCTTAAGCTGATCAGGGAAAACCAAACCCAGACCCCAGCAGCTGGCGCATCTTACCCTGGACTTCACACTGTCCTAGAGGCTTTACATATATTATCTCTAATCTTCCCAACAGCTTTGCAAGAATAGTATTGCCCTGTGGCTGGTGAGGAAACAAATACAGAGAGGTTTAAAAAAAAAAAAAAAATGTCCAAGATCACGAAACTAGTAAGTGCTGAGCTGGGACTTAACACCAGGATGTCTGGTCCCAAAGCCTGGAATATACATGGCCTCTCCCTAAAGCTGAGTCCCTACTTCTCTTATCCCTGTAAGTTGCCCATGACACTTGGTTAGAACATGAAGTGAACGCACTGAATGATTTCTCTGGTTGAGGGCAGAGGGGTAGGCTGCTTCTTTGGGCACCTTGAGCACAAACTTCAAGTTCTATTCATCCTCTGCAGCTCCTGGAATAACCTGGCATTTAATGGGTGCTCAGTGCTGCAGAGATTGAATAACTTGCATTTAAATTCTGTGACCCCTTGGGTTATTTGACAGATTTACTCATGATTTAAAAAATTTTGTTTGTCTCACCTGTATATAGAAGTTGTTTCTGCCCAGCTTCTCATTAAAACACTCTCAGAAACCTTCAAGGAAGTGTTGTATTTGCTTTCTCAGCTTTATTTTCACTGATAAAATATGTAAGTGATTTTTCTAAAAAGGCAGAACTAACTAATCAATCAAAACAAACAGCTGTAATCTGATTTTAGAGCAATCTGCATGATAAGAGTAGGCCGAGGAGAAATAATTTCCTATCACAGTGGGATAACATGCAAATGGAATTTAAACTCCAGGCTCCTTCCCCTCACAGAATGTCAGAGAAGTGCCCAGCAGAATGTGTTTATGAATGGAAAAGCCAATGGTGTTATATTTTCTCTTAGGTTATTCTCAATCTCGTTTTCATAAGGGATGAAATAGCTCTAAACATTTCTAAATATTACACTCCATATGGCCTGAATCCCAAACTTAAAAATATCTACCAACTGCCCGCAGAGAAGGTTTTTAAAAGAAAAAGAAAGAATCCATTTTATTGGAAAATCTCCTCGGAAAAGTTTTCCCAGGGTTAAATATGGGCTGCCTGCTTTGCAGTATTGTTGCATCTATTCACTCGAAGGGTGGACAGTTGATTGTTAGCCGTGTCATGGAAGGTGTTGCACTAGGTGGAAAGTTGGACCAGAGGACCCCTGGGGAAGGTTCCGAGATTCTTCTGAATGAAGCACATGAATGGTGATTGCCTGTAGCCTTAACAACGTCCATCATATTATCTTGTGAAGTGCCGGGACCAGTGACCTAACCTTCTTGCACTGTGTCAGGGGGCTCTTCAACCTTTCCCAGACCCACTTTCAAACTCCTGCAAACCAGGACAGGCCACAAGCTGTGAACAATACTTCAAAGAAAAATGAGAGAAACTACAGTCATTCAAAATGGGTCACCACTGAGAGAAATGTGTTAGGAAACCGTAGCTGTACCTAAAACGAGAAAGCTCTATGGCCCTCCTCACTATCTCAAAAACCAGCTGGTAATGACAGATGCAATTTTCAGCACAAGCCCTGTAATTCTTTTTTTCAAATGTGAGCCCAAATGCCAGCCCCCTAGCAAGGGAACAGCGAGGCCGATACACTGATGCACGTCTCCAAGGCCCGCAGAACACTCCAAGTTTGTGGTCATTCACCGATAAGTAGAGCAGCGGTCCCTGCATCAAGTGGCACCGGACATTTCATCCACTGTCATCGTTTCCTTCACCTGTTAAATACTGAGTGTCTGCGATGTGCCAGGCACTGTTGTAGGTGTGTGGGATTCAGCACTGAATAAGAAAAACAAGATTCTTACATTTTAATGGGAGAGAGTAACAGTAAAATAATGCATAAATAAGAAAATAATAGTAATAACTGCTATGAGGAAAATAAAACATGGAAGTGGGAAAGAGAGGTTCTGGGTAACTTCTTTAGTGTGGCCAGTGAGGGAAGCTTCTCTGAGGAGTGGGTTGAATGAGAAGAAGCCAGCCAGGCGCAGAGCTGGGCAAGAACATCCCAGGCAGAGGGCAGAGTGAGTTCAAAGGCCATAAGGTGGAAGCCTCTGTGGGCTTGAGAAACATAAAGAAGGCCACTGGGGCTGGTGGGTCATGAGTGGAGAAGATTGGGTATGAGATCAGGTCAGCGGGACAGGCTGCTGTGCTATAACTGGGGAGCAATTGAATCTTGATTGCACTTTGGAATGTGAGACCAGCTTTTTTTTTTTTTTTTAATAAACCTCTTTTTATTATAAGACACAACATTATTCTGTCAAATTGCTATGAAAGTATCTAAAAGCTGGCTCTCATTTCCTGTACTTATATGGTTGCAGATGGACACACCAAGTTTCTGGATCACTCTTTAAGTAGCTGGTATTGGGGAACTCAGCCTTCCTTAGTTTCTCCACTGACTCAGTTTCCCTAAGTGGTGTGAGTATTAAGATGTTAATAAAGGTGTGTAACAGACTGAAAAGTGCCACCCCAATTTTTTTTTTTTTTTTTGCCCTCACATCACGGCATGCAGGATCTTAGTTCCCCAACCAGGGATCGAACCCATGCCCCCTGGAGTGGAAGTGCAGAGTCTTAACCACTGGACTGCCAGGGAAGTCCTTGCCATCCAAATTTTATATTATTATGGTCCTCGTTGGGATAGAGGACATTTCAGGACAGCCACTGTTGCTGAGTCTATTGCTCGAATTGAGCCTCATTCAGGGTACCAGTTAGAATCCAACCATAATTACGGTTCGCAGGAATGGCTAAAATCCCCTCAGAATGATTCCCTCACATGTGAGCTGGGAGAAAAAAAAAACAATCTTGTCCTTATCAACTTTGAAAAGCCCATCAAGCATCCATTTCCTATGGGATTATAAATTCAAGGACAGTATTTCAAAATCTCCCAAGCATCAGTAATTTTTCCCATTATATTTCTAAAACCCATCTGAGGGTTTTCCTTAGAGTCCCATCAAAGCAGCACTACCTGCTGACCTGAACAATTTTTAAAACATCATATTATTATTTTTTTAATTTTTGAATTTTATTTACTTTTTATACAGCAGGTTCTTATTAGTTATCTATTTTATACATATTAGTGTATATGTGTCAATCCCAATCTCCCAATTCATCACACCACCACCACCCCTGCCACTTTCCCCCCTTGGTGTCCATAAGTTTGTTCTCTACATCTCTGTCTCTATTTCTGCCCTGCAAACTGGTTCATCTGTACCATTTTTCTGGGTTCCACATATATGTGTTAATATACAATGTTTGTTTTTCTCTTTCTGACTTACTTCACTCTGCATGACAGTCTCTAGATCCATCCACGTCTCTACAAATGACCCAATTTCGTTCCTTTTTATGGCTGAGTAATATTCCATTGTATATGTGTACCACATCTTCTTTATCCATTCATCTGTTGATGGGCACTTAGGTTGCTTCCATGACCTGGCTATTGTAAATAGTGCTGCAATGAACATTGGGGTGCATGTGTCTTTTTGAATTATGGTTTTCTCTGGATATATGCCCAGTAGTGGGATTGCTGGGTCATATGGTAATTCTATTTTTAGTTTTTTAAGGAACCTCCATACTGTTCTCCATAGTGGCTGTATCAATTTACATTCACACCAACAGTGCAAGAGGGTTCCCTTTTCTCCACACCCTCTCCAGCATTTGTTGTTTGTAGATGTTCTGATGATGCCCATTCTAACTGGTGTGAGGTGATACCTCATTGTAGTTTTGATTTGCATTTCTCTAATAATCAGTGATGTTGAGCAGCTTTTCATGTGCTTCTTGCCCATCTGTATGTCTTTTTTGGAGAAATGTCTATTTAGATCTTCTGCCCATATTTTGATTGGGTTGTTTGTTTTTTTATATTGAGCTACATGAGCTGTTTATATATTTTGGAGATTAATCCTTTGTCCATTGATTCATTTGCAAATATTTTCTCTCATTCTGGGGGTTGTCTTTTCATCTTGTTTGTAGTTTCCTTTGCTTTGCAAAAGCTTTTAAGTTTCATTAGGTCCCATTTGTTTATTTTTGTCTTTTTTAAAAAAATTAATTAATTTATTTATTGGCTGCGTGGGGTCTTCGTTGATGTGCGTGGGCTTTCTCTAGTTACAGTAAGCGGGGGTTACTCTTCGTTACGGTGCACGGGCTTCTCATTGTGGTGGCTTTTCTTGTTGCAGAGCACAGGCTCTAGATGTGCTGGCTTCAGTAGTTGTGGCATACAGGCTCAGTAGTTGTGGCTCATGGGCTTAGTTGCTCCACAACATGTGGGATCTTCCCGGGCCAGGGCTCGAACCCGTGTCCCCTGCATTGGCAGGTGGATTCTAAACCACTGTGCCACCAGGGAAGTCCCTATTTTTGTTTTTATTTCCATTACTCTCGGAGGTGGATCAAAAAAGATCTTGCTGTGATTTATGTCAAACAGTGTTCTTCCTATGTTTTCCTCTAAGAGTTTTATAGTGTCCAGTCTTACATTTAGGTCTCTAATGCATTTTGAGTTTATTTCTGTGTATGGTGTTAGGGAGTGTTCTAATTTCATTCTTTTACATGTAGCTGTCCAGTTTTACCAGCACCACTTACTGAAGAGATTCTCTTTACTCCATTGTATATCGTTGCCTCCTTTGTCATAGATTAGTTGACCATAGGTGCGTGGGTTTATCTCTGGGCTTTCTATCCTGTTCCATTGATCTATATTTCTGTTTTTGTGCCAGTACCATATTGTTTTGATTACTGTAGCTTTGTAGGATAGTCTGAAATCAGGGAGTCTGATTCCTCCAGCTCTGTTTTTTTCCCCCAAGACTGCTTTGGCTATTCAGGGTCTTTTGTGTCTCCATACAAATTTTAAGATGTTTTGTTCTAGTTCTGTAAAAAATGCCATTGGTAATTTGATAGGGATTGCATTGAATCTGTAGATTGCTTTGGGTAGTATAGTCATTTTCACAATATTGATTCTTCCAATCCAAGAACATGGTGTATGTCTCCATCTGTTGGCATCATCTTTAATTTCTTTCATCAGTGTCTTATAGTTTTCTGCATACAGGTCTTTTGTCTCCCTAGGTAGGTTTATTCCTAGGTATTTTAATCTTTTTGTTGCAATGGTAAATGGGAGTGTTTCCTTAATTTCTCTTTCAGATTTTTCATCATTAGTGTATAGGAATGCAAGAGATTTCTGTGCATTGATTTTGTATCCTGCAACTTTACCAAATTCCTTGATTAGCTCTAGTAGTTTTCTGGTGGCATCTTTAGGATTCTCTATGTACAGAATCATGTCATCTGCAAACAGTGACAATTTTATTTCTTCTTTTCCAATTTGTATTCCTTTTATTTCTTTTTCTTCTCTGACTGCCGTGGCTAGGACTTCCAAAACTATGTTGAATAATAGTGGTGAGAGTGGACATCCTTGTCTTGTTCCTGATCTTAGAGAAATGCTTTTAGTTTTTCACCATTGAGAATGATGTTTGCTGTGGGTTTGTTGTATATGGCCTTTATTATGTTGAGGTAGGTTCTCTCTATGCCCACTTTCTGGAGATTTTTTTATCATAAATGGGTGTTGAATTTTGTCAAAAGCTTTTTCTGCATCTATTGAGATGATCATATGGTTTTTATTCTTCAATTTGTTAACGTGGTGTATCACATTGATTGATTTGCATATATTGAAGAATCCTTGCATCCCTGGGATAAATCCCACTTGATCATGCTGTATGGTCCTCTTAATGTGTTGTTGGATTCTGTTTGCTAGTATTTTGTTGAAGATTTTTGCATCTATATTCATCAGTGTTATTGGTCTGTAATTTTCTTTTCTTGTAATATCTTTGTCTGGTTTTGGTATCAGGGTGATGGTGGCCTCATAGAATGAGTTTGGGAGTGTTCCTTCCTCTGCAATTTTTTGCAAGAGTTTGGGAAGGATGGGTGTTAGCTCATCTCTAAATGTTTGATAGAATTCACCTGTGAAGCCATCTGGTCCTGGACTTTTGTTTGTTGGAAGATTTTTAATCATAGTTTCAATTTCATTACTTGTGATTTGTCTGTTCATATTTTCTATTTCTTCCTGGTTCAGTCTTGGAAGGTTATACCTGTCTAAGAATTTGTCCATTTCTTCCAGGTTGTCCATTTTATTGGCATAGGGTTGCTTGTAGTAGTCTCTTATGATGCCTTGCATTTCTGTGGTGTCTGTTGTAACTTCTGTTTCATTTCTAATTTTATTGATTCGATTCCTCTCCCTCTTTATCTTGATGAGTCTGGCTAAAGGTTTATCAATTTTGTTTATCTTCTCAAAGAACCAGCTTTTAGTTTTATTGCTCTTTGCTGTTATTTTCTTTGTTTCTATTTCATTTATTTCTGCTCTGTTCTTTATGATTTCTTTCCTTCTACTAACTTTGGGTTTTGTTTGTTCTTCTTTCTCTAGTTCCTTCAGGTGTAAGGTTAGATTGTTTACCTGAGAATTTTCTTATTTTTTGAGGAAGGCTTGTATTGCTATAAACTTCCCTCTTAGAACTGCTTTTGCTGCATCCCATAGGTTTTGGATTGTCGTGTTTTCATTGTCATTTGTCTCTAGGTATTTTTTGATTTCCTCTTTGATTTCTTCAATGATCTCTTGGTTATTTAGTAACGAATTGTTTAGCCTTCCTGTGTTTGTGTTTTTTATGTTTTTTCCCCTGTAACCGATTTTTAATCTCATAGTGTTGTGGTCGGAAAAGATGCTTGATATGATTTCAATTTTTTAAAATTTACTGAAGCTTGATTTGTGACCCAAGATGTGATCTATCCTGGAGAATGTTCTGTGTGCACTTGAGAAGAAAGTGTAATCTGCTGTTTTTGGATGGAATGTCCTATAAATATCAATTAAATCTATCTGGTCTATTGTGTCATTTAAAGCTTGCGTTTCCTTATTAATTTTCTGTCTGGATGATCTGTCCATTGGTATAAGTGAGGTGTTAAAGTCCCCCAGTATTATTGTGTTACTGTCAATTTCTTCTTTCATGGCTCTTAGCATTTGCCTTATGTATTGAGGTGCTCCTATGTTGGGTGCATATATATTTATAATTGTTATATCTTCTTCTTGGAGTGATCCGTTGATCATTATGTAGTGTCCTTCCTTGTCTCTTGTAACATTCTTTATTTTAATGTCTATTTTATCTGATATGAGTATTGCTACTCCAGATTTCTTTTGATTTCCATTTGCATGGAATATCTTTTTCCATCACTTTCAGTCTGTATGTGTCCCTAGGTCTGAAGTGGGTCTCTTGTAGACAGCATATATATGGGTCTTGTTTTTTTATCCATTCAGCCAGTCTGTGTCTTTTGGTGGGAGCATTTAATCCATTCACATTTAAGGTAATTATTGATATGTATGTTCCTATGACCATTTTCTTAATTGTTATGGGTTTGTTTTTGTAGGTCCTTTTCTTCTTTTGTGTTTCCCACTTAGAGAAGTTCCTTTAGCATTTGTTGTAGAGCTGGTTTGGTGGTGCTGAATTCTCTTGGCTTTTGCTTGCCTGTAAAGCTTTTGATTTCTCCGTCAAATCTGAATGAGATCCTTGCTGGGTAGAGTAATCTTGGTTGTAGGTTCTTCCCTTTCATCACTTTAAATATATCATGCCACTCCCTTCTGGCTTGTAGAGTTTCTGTTGAGAAATCAGCTGTTAACCTTATGGGAGTTCCCTTATATGTTATTTTTCATTTTCCCTTGTTGTTTTCAATAATTTTTCTTTGTCTTTAATTTTTGCCAACTTGATTACTATGTGTCTCAGCATGTTTCTCCTTGGGCTTATCCTGCCTGGGAATCCCTGCACTTCCTGGACTTGGGTGGCTATTTCCTTTCCCATGTTAGGGAAGTTTTCGACTATAATCTCTTCAAATATTTTCTCTGCTCCTTTCTCTCTCTCTTCTCCTCTGGGACCCCTATAATGCAAATGTTGTTGTGTTTAATGTTGTCCCAGAGGTCTCTTAGGCTGTCTTCATTTCTTTTCTTTCTTTTTTCTTTATTCTGTTCTGTGGCAGTGAATTCCACCATTCTGTCTCCCAGGTCACTTATCCGTTCTTCTGCCTCAGTTATTCTGCTATTGATTCCTTCTAGTGTATTTTTCATTTCAGTTATTGTATTGTTCATCTCTGTTTGTTTGTTCTTTAATTCTTCTAGGTCTTTGTTATACATTTCTTGCATCTTCTCGATCTTTGCCTCCATTCTTTTTCTGAGGTCCTGGATCATCTTCACTATCATTATTCTGGATTCTTTTTCTGGAAGGTTGCCTATCTCCACTTCATTTAATTGTTTTTCTGGAGTTTTATCTTGTTCCTTCATCTGGTACATAGCCCTCTGCCTTTTCATTTTGTCTATCTTTCTGTGAATGTGGTTTTTGTTCCACAGGCTGCAGGATTGTAGTTCTTCTTGCTTCTGCTGTCTGCCCTGTGGTGGATGAGGCTACCTAAGAAGCTTGTGCAAGCTTCCTGATGGGAGGGACTGGTGGTGGGTAGAGCTGGGTGTTGCTCTGGTGGGCAGAACTCAGTAAAAGAAAACATCATATTATTATAGCTAACTAAAGAACAGTCTAGAAGAGTAATGACATCAGTGGTGGGATTTTAGTACCTGCTGCAGCCACAGGCTCTACCATACACAGGTCTACCTCGCTAGGATATGCATTTTCCTTACATTTTCTATATTACACTTATATCCTGTTTATAAAGGTAGATAGAAAATTCTTGGTCTTGGAACATAGCTTTGGATGAGAAACAATCAAAAAGTATCTAAAGGGAGCCCCCTTGGGACTTGGTGCTTTAGAAGGGTGGCCCGCTCACCCACACATAATGCAAAATCAGGCTCACCTTCCTTTTGACCTTCCTCTCCCATCTTCCCCTGTGGCCCTTTCATTGTAGAAGGAAGCGTCTTCCCTGCTTTGATCTCTGCCCTGTGTCCAGATCTTTCTTTGAGCTGGCTGCCACCCAGTCCTGTCAATTTACCCCAGGTGATGGTTCAGCAGCCTGGAGTTGAATCCCTGCTTCTAACTAGCAGTGTGTCTTGGACACACGTCTTAACCTCTCCCAGCAGTAGTACCTCCATTTGTAAGACCTCCTGACTTGCTTAACTGCCAGCACTGTCATTTGACTAGACTTGATGATGAATAGTTTTCCTTGTGTGGAAACACTCTAATAGAATGGGCATTTGAAAGGATCATGAGACCCTTTGGGGCAGTGTGGGTAAGCATGTGTGCTAACCTGCAATCCTGAAATATTAATCTCTATGCTCTCTATACTTTACTATATGTCTAGACCCTTCTCCCAGTTAGAACATTCAAATGGAAAGAGAAAGAAATTGTTAATATTCATTTTTGTTTGACTTCCAAACTAGGTTCTTAAGAATTAAAAGGAAAGGCCTTGAGGGGCGCAGAGCATAGTATACGCCATCACAAAGTTTAATAAGAGATGGAGGGTGAGGCTGAGAGCCATGCCTTTCTCTCCAGGACAGAGTATGAGGGCCATTTGGGGTGGAGAAGGTGCAGGAATCCGAAGGTAATCCTGGACACAGCTGTGGAGGCAGCCAGAGGCTATATTAAGTAGCTGAGTGAGGTGAGGGGCCCCATGAATGAAAGCAGTTACTACAGAAGAGCTTGACACAGCCTGCTGCCCTGCTCACTGCCTGTGGCTCATCCAGCAGACGGACACCCACTGGGATCCTAGATGTGGCCAAGCCTCCATCCAAACTGTCCTGTGTGGGACATCTCTCACCCTTGTCATCATTCCAGGATCCTAGTAAGCTCCTCCTTCATGAAATAGAGCAAGGGATTGAAGCCGAATCTGGCCTCTGTACCCCGACACCAAATTAAATCTTGGAGACAGAGTTTTGGCTGAAGTAGAAAAGAATAAGTTTACTTCTTTGCCAGGCAAAGGGGACCACAGCAGTCTAATGCCCTCAAAACTGTGTGTCCTGCCCTGGAGGGGGTAGTGAGGAGTTTTATAGTAATGGTTCAAAGAGGGCGTGATCAGCTCGTGGACATTCTTCTGATTGGTTGGTGGTGAAGTAAGTGGGAGTCAGCGTCATCAACCTTCTGGTTCCAACCGGTTTGGGGTCTATATGCTCGTGGGCAACATACAGTTAACTTCTTTGACCTGGTGGGGATTTCAGTATCTGCAAAACAGCTCAAATATATTGTTATGTATATTTCTTGAGGAGGAACCAGGACCCTGCCCCAAGGTTGCACTATTGTTTTTTTCCAACTGTTTCTTCCTTGTCTCTGCATCCCCTCCCTTCCCTGATTAGCAATTGTTTGAACCTGCTGTGTTGGAACTCAGGGAAGGTCATGGAGTTCTGAAAGAAGCCTCTTTCCTATAATCAAGAAGAGGGGGTACACAGAAAGACTTGTGTGCCCAGGAGCCCCACAGCGTCCTGCTTGGTTTCAGGACCTTGAATGGTGAAGAAAAAAAAAATACTGAGACTTGTGTGGGGCTGGGTTGTGGGGAAAAGAGGCCTTATTACACATTCTCTGTGATCAATTATGATGATTGGCATTGGGCGAGGAGGGTGATGGAGTTTGAAGGAATCCAATACATAGCATCCTTTCCCCCAACATTTGGAGCACAATCCGGGTAGCCTGAGAGACAGACAAACAGTTGAATTTGCAACTTGGGGAGCCAGAAACATGTGAGGCTTTGAGTAAGTAGCTTTAGGTCTTAGGTGAAATAAACATGGGTCACATGATTTTTTTTTTTTTTTTGCTTTGCGGGTTTGTAGGGCTTTGTTGTGACACATGGCTGGTTTTTACAGTTATGTGATTTTGTTTTGACTAGTGCGGTTGGACTGTAGCTTAAGGCTTTAGATTTTAGTAAGCATAGTCCAGTGGGATTTTGACCTAGCAGTTAATGGCAACTTTATCCACAAGCAAGCAGCTGGTTTTAAACAGGCAGGGCAGCAAGTGCTCAGCCTCACAAACATGCTAGAGCTGCACTGGCTTCAGTAAACACAAGGAGCTGAGGCAAGGTTTCGACTAGAGGGAAAAGAAAAAGGTTTCATAGGGAAGGAAAGAATTTTTGTTGTTGCTTGGCTGCAAATCTACAATCCAGCTTTCAAAAGCAAAGGAAGCGACATTTCATGTGTCCTAAAAACCATTTATGTGTGAGGCTCTCACTTTAAAATGAGGTGCCAGGTATAAATAGGCAGGGCTAGATCAGCCACACAGCTTCTGGTCCTTTGAAAACTCAACAGGACTATAATCAGAGATAGAGAGGGACATTATATATGATATATATGTGATATGATAATGCGGTCATTTCACCAAGAGGACACACCTGTTCTAAATGGCTATGAACCTAACAAAGGGAGATTCGCATTCTAAAGTCCTCGCTCTCCCCACAGGCTGTGGGAGGGGCTTCTTTATAGGGATCTCGTCAGCGGGGAGGGCGGGGGGGCGGAGTTCTCTCAAGTCCGTGCTGGTGAGGTGTGCTGCTCACGGCTCCAGACTGAGGTGCCGCGTGCAGCGTCTCTGCACACGGCCCACTGCCGCCATCTTGAATTGACGAGCCGGGCGCAGTACTTCTGTCCACAAGACGCCGCCGAGCTGAGTTGTCCGGCGCAGCCGTTTTGCATGAGGAGCTCTGGTCTGAGGCCTCTGCCTGCTGCAACCTGTGAGCAAGTGAAACGAGATGAAGCACAAGGGAAAAATAAAAGGTTAGACTTTATTTTACTACTCAGATTCTATTTTTGTTTCCCAGGAATTGTTAATGAGCTTTGTTGGTGACATAAGCTTTTGAAATAAGAATGCAGTTTCTTTCATAGGTATAGGTTGTTTAGTTATCATTTTAGGTTATCTCTTTCTTCGTGACTAAACTCTGGTAATTTGAGTCTTAAAGAAATCGCCTGTTCATTTAAGCTGTAGAATTTGACATAGGTTGTTTATTATTTTCCTTTATTATCCTTTTAATATCTGGAGTGATACCCTTTTTGGTTCTTGATATTGGTCATTTGTATTTTCTCTCTTGTTTTCCTGGTAAGTCTGACTAGAGGTTTATTTATTTTATAGACCTTTCAAAGGATTATTGTATTATTTTCCTACTGCCGCTGTAATAAATTACCACTAACGTAGTAGTTTAAAACAACACAACTTTATTACCGTAGAGTTGTGGGAGTCAGAAGTTACAAATCAGCCCGGCTGAGCGGAGGTCACAATGCTGGCAGGGCCAGTTCCTTCTGCAGGTTCTGAGGGGAACACCCATTTTCTTGCCTCTTTTAGATTCTAGAAAAGGCCACCTGCATTCCTTGGCCCATGATCCCTTCTTGCATCTTTCAACTTCTTGCTTCTAGTATCACATCTCTAACTCTGAGCCTCCTGTCCTCCCTAATAAGGATGCTTGTGATTCCACTGGGCCCATCCAGATGATCAGGATAATCTCTCTGGTTCAAGAGCTTTAAGTAATCACACCTGCAAAATTCCTTTTACCAGCTAAAGTAATGTAGCCCCAGGTTCCAGAGATTAGGACGTGGACATCGTCAGAGGACCATTACACAGCCTATTACAATCAGCTCTTGATTTCATTGCTTTTCTCAACTGTATGTCCGTTTCCTAGTTTACTGATTTCCAATGTTCTCTCTATTATTTTCTTCCTTCTTTTTGCTTTAGATTAACTTACTCTTTTTCTAGTTTCTTAAGGTGTAAGTTTAGATTTTTTATTTGAGATATTTCTTCTTTTAGATTAAAAACATTTAATGCTCTACATTTCCCTCTAAACACTGCTTTAGGTACATCTCAAAAATTTTGATATGTTGTGGTTTCATTTTCATTCAGTTCAAAACATTAATTTTTTGGTGAAGTCTTCTTTGACCCCACAAGAAGTGTAGCTTCTTTGCTTTTTAAAGTCTTGGATTGTAGATTTGCAGCCAAGCAACAGCAACAACAAAAATTGTTTCATCCGTGTACTTAAAATCTGTGACCTAGGGCTGAAAATATGTCTTCACAAGAGTTAGTGGATACTAAGTAACTGGGCGGAACCCTCATTCATTTCAGCAGTGGGATGCTAGAAACACAGGGCTCCAAGGCAAATGGAAATTAAGATGTTTTCAGTATGTTAGATTGTAAATAAAATAAGACCTAGTGGCTGGAACTGCCACCATTGCAGTTTTAAAACTTTGTTAGAAGGGAACGAGGTCTCAAATTCCACCCTCTAATTGCTGAGAAAATACGCATAAAAGGCCTTCCCATCCACTCCCCTTAACATGGTGAAATGGTGCCATAAAGGTCATGTTCTTCCAACAAAGACAGAATGACCAGCATCATGGCAAAACTGCAATCAAGAATTCTGTCCCATTTCTACTTGCCCTCTCTCAGATATCACTGAATCTCTGCTATGGTCTTTGGCAATAATAAATAGAGGGTCTGGGAATATAATTTTGGCTGGGATATCCGCTAAGTGCTAAGGGTTGAAGTGTTTTCTAAAACAAGTGGATGTGAGACAGGTTCTTTGATAATCTTTAGTATTCTCTTTGGTCTCCTCAAAAGTGAGGCACATACAGGTACAGTTGAACTTTTAAGATCCTTAGAGAACTACACCTATTCCAGTGGAAGAGAACTCAACTGCAACTGCTAAAAGAACCACAGTCCTGCATAGGGATATCCTCTAGATAGACTCAGAAGAATAAAAAATAGGAGGATAGAATTTGGGACTTTAGTTTCTTTTGGCTTTTAACACAAAGGAAAGATAATTTGATTTTAGACTTTAATATTCAAGGAATTTAATTTTGGACTTATAATTTCAACCTGGGAAATCCATGATAAGAGAAGGTTTATACTCAAATTTGGAAAATTTTTATTATTGTCATTTTATTGGAATATCTTAATATCTAATGAGCTCTTTTGGATAACGTGGCTGGACTTAATTTTGGATGGGAAATAGAATATGGAGTGCTTGCATCTAGTATGGCTTGGGGTTTTAAAATTTATGTTATCACCCACTACGTAGATTTCTAGGGACATAAATCATCACTGTGCATTAACAGTGCCATGAAAGAATAGTGGTCAGTATTGAGAGAAAAGCCTCATGAACTGAGAGCTATACTATTCCAGTAGACTGCTGATTCCTTCCCCTGAATGGAGTGCCACATCTCTGCTAGACCATAGAATTAGAGGTTAAACCCAATGGGTTAAGAAGGAAAAAAAAAGCTGAGGAATGATAGGAGGAAACATTCCTTTCTTTTGATTCCATTGCTTGTTCAAGGTTGAGAACCATTGCATTAGAGCGGTGATTCATTACCTGGGAACTTGTTATAAATGCAGATTCTCAGGCCTCACACAGCCTCACTGAATCAGAAACTCTTAAGTGGGCCCAGTAATCTGTGTTTATAACAAGCCCTCCAGGTGATTCTGATACATGCTCAAGTTTGTGAACCACAGCAGTGAAGTAATTCTGCTGGTCTCTTGCTACCTTCTTGCCTGTTCCTAGTGAGTGAGGGGAAGGTGGGGATGACCTATCAGATTAATACATTTGAGAGAACAAAGTGGACATATGAGGTGCTTCTGGCACTTCTTTCTTTAGACCCTTCTGGTTCTCTTTCTTTGGAAACTGCCTTCATATGGAGAATATGCTGTTTTGGCCTATTCTCCCCACTATGTGGGAAGACTGAAGAGCAGGCACTGCCCCCAATCAGAGAGGCTTGAACCCTGGGAAGTATAATTTAGGCAACAGTAAGAAGTCCATTTGCCTTTCATGCCCAAGCCAGGTGCCCAAGGACTGTATCATTAATATCATTTCTGTCTGTCTGACTCCTGTGTTTGTGTTTATCTCTCAGTTGTTTCTGAACTTGGGCAGTGAAGAGGGATAATATTTATTAGGTCCCCTCAATTCTAACCTCTGGGGGAGTTGTGGCATATTTGCCATCCTTGAATTAGGCTAATTAAGATGTTTTGAACCCTGTTAAGCATCCTGCTCTGGGAAGGTGCTTGGGTGTGTGGATAAGGAACGGGAAGCAAACAGAAATCACTTACTGTGTTCTGTCAGAGCATTCCTAAACAGTCCACTGCCATGAATTCATTTGTTGAAACAGAGTCAAGAAGAATATTATTCACATTATAGGCTGGAGGCTCTCCATTAGAAATTAGTCAAGAGCAAGAAGTGACAGAAACTCAAGTTAGTTCATTATGTTGTCTGCTAGACCCAGATGTGCATTCAGAAGTAGTGGCTCATGTCACCTTTTGGATTCTCTATGAAATATATATGGAATATACTACTGTCCATTCATGATCACAGATAATCAAGGGTCAGCCAAACTTGGGAGAGATCTAAAATGTAAGACATTTCCAAAATTGGACAGAAACAAGCAGCTGCAAACTTCTTCAACCTGATTTCCATGTTTTATGATTCCAAACATGTAAATTTCCCCTCCTATGACAGTATTTTGTGATTAACTACGCAATTTGTTTTCTTTTTATAGTCTCTGGGTATCTAAGATTAAATTAGTTACATGTCAATAAACTCTATATTTTTATTATTTCAACAAAACTGTGCTACTTCCTAGTATTGAAGTTCAGTTGAGGACACAGCCTCAGGGAGGAAGATAAAATATCATGGCAGTTAAGTGCAGGATTTTGTGTCTCACTGAATCTTTTCTCAGGGGCTTGGTCCCCTAACTTTTTTGCTAAAGTAAGATTTGTTCAGAATCGGGCATTATAGGGGATTCCCTCGTGGTCCAGTGGTTAGGACTCGGTGCTTTCACTACCGTGGCCCAGGTGCAATCCCTGGTTGGGGAACTAAGATCCCACAAGCTGCACGGGGAGGCCAAAAAAAAAATCAGGCATTATGGTTATTAACATGTAGAACCTAGAAATGTAAATAATCTTGCATAATTGCCCACCAGGATTCTGTGTAAATAGGCCCAGCACTGAGGCCCACCTTCAGGATGGATTAAATTAAGTAAGAAGTCCAAAAGTGATGGCAAGACCCATCAAGATTGACACCTAGAGAGAAAATCCGATCGGAAGTTTACTACAGTTTGTCCTTGGCTTGTTAACATGTTATGCTGATTGTGCTACAAAACTTCATTTATTGTCAGTTGTTTAGAACTTAAAAAGCTTGAAGGTTTTCTTACTTACAAAGATTAGGGCCCCTGTCTAGTTCACATTTAATCCATAATTTTTAAAAAATTTATTTATTTTATTTATTTATTTTTGGCTGCGTTGGGTCTTCGTTGCTGCATGCGTGCGCTCTCTAGTTGCGGCGAGTGGGGGCTACTCTTCCTTGCAGTGCTGGCTCCTCATTGCTGTGGCTTCTCTTGTCGTAGAGCACAGGCCCTAGAGTGTGCAGGCTTCAGTAGTTGTGGCGCGTGGGCTCAGTAGTTGTGGCTTGTGGGCTCTAGAGCGCAGGCTCAGTAGTTGTGGCGCACGGGCTTAGTTGCTCTGTGGCATGTGGGATCTTCCCGGACCAGGGCTTGAACCCGTGTCGCCTGCATTGGCAGGTGGCTTCTTAACCACTGCGCCACCAGGGAAGTCCCTTAATCCATAATTTGACCGCACATTTACAATGAAATACTATACGTTTGTAGTAAAAGTAGTGTTTTTACTGTAGCACTAGTAATTCAGCCCCCCCCCAAAAGAAATAATAAATATAAAATAGCTGTTGTTTATTTTGGATGTTTTAGAGGATAAAGGGATAGAAGAATAATTTTGATAAGATTCCAAACAGGATTTCTATGTACTTTCAAGTGTTCTAGAATTTGACAACACTGATACCTTCAGGGTAGTTTTCTTTTACCTAAAGTTTCTAGGGAACTTTAAGTAATTGCTTTTGTTTTTTGAAGACAAAGAGCCTTTTAAGAGGGGAAAAAATGTTTCCCTAAGGTAACCAGGCCAGAGTTGAAAGAGAGCAGAAGAAGGGGTTGGGTTAAAGTGTGTTTGTGTGTGTGTGTGTGTGTGTGTTGATGTGAAAAATAGAAGTGCTTAGGTAGAATTAACTGAGTCTGAAAGCAGGAAAGTCTAAAGAAATGCGAGGGTGGTAGCATGGGCAGTCCCGTGGAGGCTATTTATTTATTTATTTAAAAAAATATTTATTTATTTATTTATTTGGTTGTGCCAGGTCTTGGTTGTGGCAGGTGGGCTCCTTTAGTTGCGGCAGGCGGGCTCCTTAGTTGCGGCATGCATGTGGGATCTAGTTCCCTGACCAGGGATTGAACCTGGGCCCCCTGCATTGGGAGCGCAGAGTCTTAGCCACTGCGCCACCAAGGAAGTCCCTGGTGAACATTTGGTTGAATGAGGTAGATACATAATTTATTAAATTGCCTCTAGGTGTTCATCTAGAACTGTATTACTTTTTTTTTTAAATATCTTTATTGGAGTATAATTGCTTTACAATGATGTGTTAGTTTCTGCTGTATAACAAAGTGAATCAGCTATACATATACATATATCCCCTTATCTCCTCCCTCTTGTGTCTCCCTCCCACCTTCCCTATCCCACCCCTCTAGGTGGTCACAAAGCACCGAGCTGATCTCCATCACTTCTTGATTTGGAGGGCACCTCAGGTAGCCTCCGGGCAGCTGGGTGGTAGGTGCCTTGCAAACGTCCATTTGTGCATGTGGGAGCTCATACGGTGAATGTTCATAACTAGGAGGATGCAATCAAATTGATTTGCATATCAGCTAGACCTGCTAAGTTTTGGGCATGCCAGTTCTTTTTACCCTTGGTTAATATTCGGAGGCAAATCAGAAGCTTCTAGATCCTTATGGTGCCTTGGAGCCACCACTGAATTCTTGGTCTGTTTCAATTTCCCCCTCTCTGTATGGGCTCAGCCAGCATCTCCATGTAAGGGCAGTGAAAGCACCAAGGGGAGGGACTCCTGCCTTTTTACACATTACTCATGAATTTTCAAGTGTGCCTGTCGGCTGCTGATAGTGGCAGCTTCCTTAGACCTCCTACAGGATAATGGCCTTGGACATGGTTGCTGGAGAGGCAGCAAATGAACTGAACTCCTTGTCCACATGTCAGATCAGAAGCAAGCGGCCAGGGCTGTGCCAGGTGTAATTCACAGAAATGGCCCCAAAGAAATGAATGCAAATGTAAACCTGGCTGCTCTCTGCAAGGAAAGGCATTCCCGATCTGTTCTTTGACGACAGCTGCTGCAGAGAGCAAATTGTCCTGGAGCTGAAAAACAATTTGAGAAACGGCAGATACCTAGGGGTCAGTGCTCACGTAGGAGCTCTCTGTCGTAGCAAAGTGTCAGAGGACCTCAGCTGAGAGGAGACCAGAACTACTGTAGGATTCATTGCTGAATTGCAAAGAGATAAGTATGAAATGCATATTTTTTTAGGGGTTCATAATTAGCAATCAAATTCCTCTTGTAAACAGAACATTGCATTCCTCTTTGCAATGTTTAAGTGCCTTTTGATAACCAAGTCTTACAGAGTGGGTTCATTCTGAGTCACTCTTGCAAATGAGTTTCCTGAGACTTTCAGAGGAAAGCCCTGAATCCAGCTGAAAGAGGGACAATCACATTGAAATGGAAAATCTGATCCTGCTGTCTGATAGCATCTGGCATTTCCAATTTGGCTTACTTATTTGCAAATTAAACTTTACAGAAATCTCATGGAGTAACTCAGTGATAAGCTTTTATTCTTTGCCTGTGAATATCAGCAGTGGTAAAAGGCCTTATCCCACAATTCATAAAGAGGAGCTGTCCTGATTAATAACGTTAAGGACTCACAAATCCCCAAACAAGTTCAGGAAGTTTTGTGATAAACACAAACATAGATACAGTGTGCCTTTTGCTGCATTCTGGTTCTAATCTGCTCTACTGGAGTCAGGGCTCTGGGACACCACTGTGCCATTTTTACGAAGGTAAAATTTTTAGCAGTTCCTTGGCATTTGGGGTTACCAATTATTCTGCTCTTTTTTCTTTTTCTTCTTTTCCTCTACCTTTTGTATTATTATTGTCTTCCTTTCTCCTTAGGAAGCAGGCTTCCAAATCATTCCAGTGATGAGTTGCTAATCGATGGGACCTGTCCCTTTGAGGATTATATTATCTTCTTCCTTTCCATAAAATCCCGTTAGGTTCCAAGTCATAGGCCTAGGGATAACTTCCCCACTGTCCTTTATGCCCTCTCAACATCTCTGGCATCTAGCTTTGCACAAAAGCTGACTCACAAAATTGGCACAATCACTTTGTGAAACTGGACGTATCTGCAAAAGCTGATCATGTGCACATCCTTTGACCTGGCAGTTCTACCACTTGGCTTGTACCCAACAAAAATGGGTATACATGCACACAAAAGAAATGTACATGAACGCTCATACCAGCACTGTTCAGAATGGTAAAAAGCTGGAATCAACTAGCTTACCATCATAGGTAATTGATTAAAAAATGTGGTATATTTATAAATAAAATATGAAGATGAGAATGAACAAACTGCAGCTAACGACATGAATTACCATCACAAAAATAATGTTGAGCAAAAGAAGCCAGACACAAGAGTATAGAGTGTGGGTGTACTTCAAAAATGGCAAAACTAATCTATGGTGTTAGAAGTCAGAATAGTAGGGATGGGGGCTCAGATAGTGGCAGGAAGGAGACACCACTAGGGCTTCTGGTGTTCCAAGATGATCTGCTTCTGCATCTAAGTGCTGGCATATTGTTGTGTTCACTTTGTGTACTTTTCCATTTGTATGTTACATTACTATATATATATATATATTTTACTTTAAAAGAAAAAAATTAAACACTGAAAATCACTCTGAGATACATTCATCTTTTTCCAAAAATAGAACCATTTCTGTACAAAACTTAACCAAACAGCAAGCTCAGTTCTACCACTGAACAAGCTACCCATGGCATTATCTTAGTAGTCATAGTTATTAGTATCAGTGGTAAAGCTTTGCACCTAGCTAAAAGCATTTCTAGGGTTGGTGAGCATAATACCTACAGAAATTTGACAAATATTTTAGAGCCTATTGTGTACCAGGTGTTGCGTCAGTTACTGGGGTTAGAACAATGGGTAAGACCCAGACCTGCCCTTAGAGAACTCCTTGTCTACTCTATTTCTAGACTTCCCTAGTCTCCTACTTTGCTTCACCCAGGTCCCATCCCACACACTCTGCTGAGCCTACCATGTTTCTCCGTCTTCCTCTTTTGTCTCCTGTGAATACATCAACTTTCCACTCATGGAGCCATGCTGCAGCAGAGTTGAAACTGCTAGCACACTGGGGCAAGAAGCCAGCTGAGAACTGGATTTCAGATATCGCTAGAATGTACCCCTCTCCAGTCTGAGATGCATGAATCTCAACCACCACAACCCCTGTTTAGCTACTCATTGCTAAAAGCAGATACCTTGAAAACTCAGCTCTGATATTTGCAATTCTGCATGATGTATTAACCTTTCAAGCCACTATATGATCAGTTAACACACCAAAGTAATTTGAAGAATTATAACCAAGTGGCATCCAGCATCATCCAGAAGTGCTTACTAATAAAGTAAAAATTTCTCAGAAATATGCTTATTGTGTAGATACTGAGGTATTCTAACTCTGTGGTTCCAAACCTGGGGCTCCTGGATCTCTAGGTAGGAAAAAAGGTCCTTAAGTTATTTGTAGTAATGTTAAAAAGCCTCACAGAAATTGCCTTCTCATCGACAGTAAGGTTTACAGGCTAGGTAAAAGGTAAAATTTTTGGTTTGATTAGAAATAAATAATCTTTGTATAGTAAACTTGGTTATTGCCTGTTGATCACAAGTTCTAATTGACGGTTTTCGATGACTATGATAAATGCAGATTGGTAAAGGAATTAATTATTGTTTAGCAGAATGAGTTTTCTTGAAAGATCAATTTCAAAATGTGAGGTCCCTGAAGTTAATAAAATAATAAAATGGCTTTGTGACTGTGAAAACTTTGGCAACTGCTGATCTAGTTTAATTTCTTGCCCTTCTATAGGGCCAGCAGAGGGCGCTGGAATTAAATTATTCCCTAGAGCCATTGTTTCAAGAGCACTAGATAACTCAGGAGAGGAGGATTGGACCAGAGGAAGAGGCCCCTGCAGGATGGAGAGTGACCACACTGGGATGGCACGTCCCTTTCATGTCAGAGTGTTTAAGGAGTAGGAGATGTAACACGCAACAAGGAAGGAACAGTTTTTTCATGGTGGCACTGTTTTTATTATGTTCTTTAATTGCCCACAATAGTTCAGAGATAGTGTTTGTCCATTTAGGGCATAGCACCATGGATAAGCCCACCTCTGACCTCCTGAAGTGTCATTGTCATCAAAAGGAGCAGGTCTGAACATGTTAAAACAGTGGAGTTGTCTTGGCATTTCTGGGCTTGGTTCCTCCTCCTCCTCTCTCTACTCTTCCTCCAGGGAGGACCCTGGCAAAATTATTCCAGGCATTAACATGTTGGAAAGGGAGGTTCTTTTTGGTCAGGGGGTATAAATCTCCCACTGCTTCCTGCCCAGAATGTATAAGGAAGATGCACCTTGCTCTGTCATCCTGAAGGAGGCTCTGTGGCAGGGAACACACACAGGACAGTCTGCACACCATCATTTCATTTTCTCTGCAAGACTGATTATCTCCTTCTGGAGAAACTGAGCATGGGTCATCTTGTCTCACTGCTTTTTTTTTATAACTACACATTCCACTGATTACTACTCTACAGATCCACATCGAGTTTCGTTAAGGCACTTAACCTACTTAATTATAAGAATTCTTGTACTCATCATTGCTTCACATTTTAAATGTTCCTACAGTGCTCAAATTTGTTTACTCAAGCTGGATACTTGACTTCCAAGCTAATTTTATGTATTCAAACTTTTTAAAATGTGATTTTCTTCTCTCCTTCTATTTTGAATAAGTGCTACACGATTGGAAATGTAACCCTTGTGTTCTGAGTCCATGTAAGAGAAATAGAATGGGCAACCCCTTCTATGGCATCCCTAACAGCTCAGTCATCTTCCTCACGTTTGACTGCTTCTAGTGATGGGGTTAGGAGAGGGTGCTCTAACTCACAGGGCAAGATTTCTGGTCATCTGATATTAAATAGAAATCTGCTTCTTTGAATTGTCCAACAATAGATGCCACTTCTGATCTTCTTCCTCTCAATTGTACTTCAGATTTTTGAAAAGCGCTATCCAATTTTGCCTCTAATTTTCTCTGTCCTGAAGACTGAACATGTCTAAGATCTTTAATAATGTCTTATGTGACATGAGCTTCTTTTCTCTCCTTTGTCATCATGATCAAAAATTTTCTATTTGTCAGTATCTCTTAAACTCTGTCTATATCCCTCTACCAGATAAGGAGATGACTAGATTTTTGAGGATTCAAGGAGCTTAGGCTGGCATGGAGGTGAGTCTGGGCTGATCCTGGGGCTGCAGGATTTGCAGCAAAGAGAAAGGCAAAAGTCAACGACCTTATGCAAAGTTTGGATCCAAGGCCAAGCTGAAAATTCAAGCACAGCATTTGAATCTAATGTAACTGGGCCAAGAAGCAGAAACCAGCTAAGAGGTGGGTTCAGAGCAGTGCAAAGGGTCCCTGATAGCCTCTGTTGCATCACCCTATGGTGAGGAAAGGACCTTATGTGCTTAAGTAGTTTCTTTCATTGTATCCACATGGGTTTGACCACATCTCTTAGCTCCAACTGAGTGCATCTTCTAAAGATACAACCAATAGTTGCTGATGATTCCTTAGTGATGGACAGCTGGTGATAAAGGTTTGCTTCTTATGGTAAGATTTTTTTTGAGCTCAGTAAAGGTTTTGTGGCTTTTCTCTGTCACACAGGGGTGTGTGCCTGGTGGTTTTTCTGATACCACTTATGACATGAAATATGTGTTTTACTTCTATCAATACATTAATTCTTCAGTTCTCTGACACCAACTTGCTGTCCAACAATTCAATACAATTTTGACACTATCCAGAGTTAGCAAAGACCCCACAGGTTAAGGACTCAGTCCCACAGGACTACCCCCACTTTAGACATCAGTTGCACATTGGGGTGCCAACTACCCACACTTCTGTCTGGATGAATACAAATTTGGAGGTTCCCATGACCCACCCTCAAGATTGATAATTTGCTAGAATGACTCATAGAACTCAGGAAAATAGTTTACTTAATGTTTGCCAGTTTATTATAAAGGATACAACTCAGGAACAGTCAAATGGAAGAGATACATAGGGCAAGCTATGGCGAGGAGGGGCTCCAAGCTTCCATGCCCTCTCAGGGCATGCCACCCTCCCAGCACATCAGTGTGTTCACCAATCCTGAAGCTTTCTGAATCTCTTTGTTCAAGTGTTGTTATAACCCAATCTCCAGCCTCCTTCTCCTCCCCAGAGATTGAGGTGGGAGGGGGCTGGAAGTTCCCACACTCTAATCACTGTGTTTGGTCTTTCTGATGACTAGTCTTCATTTGGAATCTATCTAGGGACCTCCACTGTGAGTCATCTCATTAGTATAAACTCTCAGGTATAGTGGAAAGGAGCTCATTGTGAATGACAAACAACCCCCCTACCTATTACTCAGGAAATTTCAAGGGTTTAGGAGCTCTGTGCCAGGAACCAGGGACAAACATCAAATATATTTTTTATTACACCATAGGGGACAGCAAGGTGGCCTCTAATATTGATGTTCAAATTTCCCTTTGAGAATGAAATTAGACAAACCAAATATGTAATGAATTATATTGGCTCCTAACCTCTAAGGAATAATCTGGGAATGTGTGATGGGTAGTTTTCAAGAACAACTGAGCTAGAAAAATATTAGCCCAGGTCAGTGCCTTGAATATATGTCAATTTTTGCCGGCCTAAAGCAGTAACCTTATCAATTTATATAAACAGACAGAAAAAAAACAAACCTGGCTTAAAAAGATTAGATGTAGTTATCCTGTGAGATAGAAGAAGGTAAGGTACAGTTTGTTCAGCACAGGCAGGGGAGAGAAATAATCTGGATCTAGGAGAAATGAGTATTTGAATCATCCTAGAGGTGTTCTCCATTGTGGAGCAGGAATGACTCATCAGACCTTTGTATGTTTGGATGAAATATTTCTCACAATTCTCCATTTCTCTGTGGTCTGATTCCGTGGTTACCAACAAGGCACTGATTGTGATTCAGTTTTTTAGGTTTCTTGATTGTAAAAGCACCATGGAACGTAGATATGGAGCATCTGGCCACTGGAAAGGGATAGGTCAAATTGGAAAATTGTATCAATATTTTCATTCTCCTATATAGGTAGAAAAGTTATAGTTTGCATGTCAGCCACATGCATGTCTTCAGTAACTGCTTACTCCCTAATCTGTGACCTCTGGCTGGATCTCTCTTGATAGATGCACCTCATTGTCTAATGCATCATCACTAAGTCACACCCACAACTTCAACTCAACCTGTGCAAAACTGAACTCAACAAAACTTTCCCTACCGATCTCCTTGAATACCTCTACTTCAGTGAATTACCCCATCTGGTTGCCCAAGCCAGAAGCATGAGAGGCATCACAGGCCCCCAGTGCACCCTGCCTCACCTTTTGGAATTAACTACCAAGTGCTGCCCATCCCATCTCATCTCCTCAAACCTGCCCCCTTCTTTACAGGATCACAGCATTAGCTCTGGTCTCATTGTCCAGGACCACCCAGGATCAGATTCAGGCAGGTCTCTTGTGTTCCATTCTGCCCCCTGCTGCCAGAATAATGCTGCTAAAATGTGAATCAGCCCATGTCAGTTTTATGCTTGAAATTCTTCAATAACTTTCAGGATTCCAGACTTCTAGCTTAGTGCTAGGGCCCCCCTTGAGATGCCATCTCAGTCCCCACCCCCCAAAGACATCCTGCGTTACAGTCTTCCTTATAATTTCCCTGAATGCGTCATGCAGTTTTGCACCTAGGCTACCTAATACAAATTGTTTCCTCTGCCTGATATAGTCTCATCTTCCGAGCAGACCCCTCCCTTGCTGTGTTCACATCAACGCTCTTTCTCCAGAAAGCCTTCTCCATAGCCTCCCTTTAACCCACCTTCCTCAATTTTGAGAACCCTGATTTTTTTCCTCCGGTAACATTAAGGGATTATCTATGGCATATCCCATGCCGTAAGGTACTGCAGTCTTGGTTACCCATCTTACACCCAAGATCTCTTAGAGGGCAGGGATCTAACATGGTTAAATGAGTAAATACATGAGAACAATAGCTCTCATCAAATGTTTGAAGATCTTTTATTTATTCAACAAATTAGTGATTTATCCTAAGACCCCGAGGAAGGAGTAAATACCAAGGAGCAAAAGTTACAGGGAGGCCAGTTTTGGTTATTTTTAGAAATTTTTTGTTGCTAACAAATATAGCTCCCTTAAAATTAAATCAGCTGTTTATGAGATGGGGAGCTTCCTGTTACAGGAGAAGTTCAGGTAAAGGTTGGACTCCTTTGTGAGGCTGTTACTGGGGAGCTTCAAGCATCCGATGGGGACTGAACTTTGTGGTTGTCATTAGGCTGGTCACTAATGTTCTGCCTCTCCCACCACAGACACAGAGAACCACTTCCCACCCTCTTTGAAGTTAGGCACCAATGTGTGATTGGTTTTGGCCAAAGAAACAGGAGCAGAAGTGATGTGTGTCATTTCTAATCCGATTCCCACTACTTTAGTCATCATGGAAGCAATGCCAAGGTGATGCCTCTGTTAGCCTGGGGCCCTGAGTGACCCCTGGGAGCAGAGCCCCTCTGCTGGCCTGCATTAGACGTGTAGAAGGAGTGAGAAATCAGTTTTGTTGTTTTAAGTCACTGAGATTTGGGGTTTATTTGTTCCCAGAGCATAACCTGCTCTCTTGACTGGTAATACTCCTATGGTCCCATCCAGGCCCATGAGTCTGTTGAGGGAAATAGAGGGGTTGAAGGGGTTCTGGGGAAGGCGATGGCATGTGAAGATCTCAGGGGAACATTGTGGAGAGGAAGGTAAAGACAGCTTGTAGGTTCTCACAGCTTGGTCTTGGCCCAGGCCCGTGGGCTTATAAGGAAACTTTGCTGTTCCAGAAAAGTTATGATAAATCTCTTTATGAACTTGAGACTGATGGACCACATTCAGCAGGGCATCACATGCCAGACAAAGGCCACTGGCTAGAGATGGATGAAGGTACAGCTTCCCACCTGGCCAAGTTGATTGGGAGGCTATGGGGCCAGTGAAGAGAGGGACTCTGCCTGGGGCTGAACTCCAAAGTGTGACTTGGGAACTAGTGTCAAGAGCCTGGGGGTGAGGACTCAGTTCTCGCCTTGGATGTTAGCTGTGTGACTCTGGGCTGTGGCTTAGCCTGGCTGAGCCTTAGCTGCCTCATAAATAAAGGAGATTAGAAAAACTTCCCTTCTGCCTCACAGGAATTTTACGGTGATCAGGAGATAATGTGCCTGGAAGTGTTTTGTAAATTGAAAATCACTAATCAGACATCAGAGACTGTCGCTCTTGTTCTTCCATTAATATTCTCAGCCTCTGCTTGCTTTGCCTGCTTTTTCTTCTTTTATACACCTTAGGTGATATTCTTTAGATACAAGGCAAAGATTGTAGTGGTAAGCTCTTCCATTTAATAGTGCTTTCACATATGCAGTCCTACCCTGCATACCCCATTACCAATCTTGCAGTAGAAATTTCTCTCTTGGTTTATTAAAACGCAAACCTCACAAAACACACATATTTTTTAAAACATTTTTGATTGATGTTTACATTTTTAAAATTTATATTACATCCCTCCAAATCAGTACATCACATTTAACAAAATGGCATGAAGGAGAAGTCTTGAGTTCCAAATATAATTGGCAGAGCTCCAGAATTCCGTGTTTTGGAAAGCACATGCAGTGTCAACACAGCCTTGCTGGCACCACGGGGCTGAATCACTAGTTATACAAAAACCACCATTTGTCAGCAACCTTATTAATTGTTTGGTGATAGGAGAGGGATGTTTTAAGCGTTTTCCATTCTAGCATGAGAGTATGTTACTCAAAAATAAGTGTTTTAGTTTGGCTTTAGGATAGTAAATGGGCATTTTGGTTTCAGGTAGACTGCTAAGTTTTCCATTTACAATTATAAGAGTCTCTGTATTAGTGTTATCTTGCAGAAAAGTCATAAGTAGATGACTGACTTTAAGCATGAGAAATAGGCATTATAATTTGATTTTGATCCTCCTCATTTGTGCAGTTGAAAAGTATGAGGCTCAAAGGAGTTCAGGATTTTTCCCAGAGTCCCACAGCTTCTTGTGAAGAATGAATCCTAGCTGACTGTGACACATCTGTGCTTCTGCCTTGGCCCGCGGTCTCTCCAGTTCTTTCTGGGCTGGGCCTGTGTTCTTCTGGTGGACTCTGTCAGGGGCTGTGTCTCTGTACAGAGACAGCTCTGCACGACCAACCTCAACCCCCTCCCCAGCCCTGGGACAGCTCAGGTGTCTGGGGAATGATCTCTCAAGTGACGTGAACATGACATTCTGTGTCTTAGCTTGGGCTGCTGTAACAAATTCCCATAGACGGGGTGGCTTAAACAACAAACATTTGTCTCTCACAGTTCTAGAGGCTGGAAATCCAAGGTCATGGTACCAGCTTGGTTGGGTTCTTTTTTTTTTTTTTTTTTTTTTAAACTTTGGGTTTATTTATTTATTTGTTTTTGGCTGTGTTGGGTCTTCGTTTCTGTGCGAGGGCTTTCTCTAGTTGCGGCAAGTGGGGGCCACTCTTCATCGCTGTGCGCGGGCCTCTCATTATCGCAGCCTCTCTTGTTGCGGAGCACAGGCTCCAGACGCGCAGGCTCAGTAATTGTGGCTCACGGGCCTAGTTGCTCCGCGGCATGTGGGATCCTCCCAGACCAGGGCTCGAACCCGTGTCCCCTGCATTGGCAGGCAGATTCTCAACCACTGTGCCACCAGGGGAAGCCCTTGGTTGGGTTCTTGATGAGGGCTCTCTTCCTGGTTTGCAGTTGTGTTTTCAAATGAGGAAAGAATAAGGTCTAGTCTCTTCTCTTCTTATAGGCACACTAGTCCCATCATGGGGATGCCACCTTCATGACCTCATCTATGCCTAATACCTCCCATAGGCCCCACTTCCTAATACCATCGTACTGAAAGTTAGGGTTTCAACATATGAATGTTGGGAGGACACAAACATACAGACCATCACATCCTGGGACAGGTTTTTATCTCAGCAGATACCAGCTAAAGTCTCTTTAGCAGCATTTTCTCTGGCCTTCACCCTGTATTTAAGTCTGAGTTCTCAGATTGATTAGCCATTGGGAGATAGTAGAAATTACTCAAAAATCACAATAGCCAGAACAGTGAAATATTGTATTTTAGATTGTTTGATTATGGGAAAAAACCCAATCAACTAAACAAACAAAAAGAGGGTTGTTGGAAAGATAATGTGATAGCTACAGAGCCCATGGGTTGGAAGTGCAGCCAGGGCTCTGGAAGGATCCAAAGCAGGACCAGTTGGTGAGGCAGCAGCTGCCGTCTCTGTTCCTTTGTGGTCACAGCCTCTTACTTCTGTGTTCTTCTGGGAAAGTGCTCCTTTTATCCCTCTTTTTGCTACCACCTTTCTCTGCTCCATTTGAACTCAGGTTAAGGATGGCCCCTCTAGCCCTAGCTCTAAAAGTTCCTAACGGAGAGTAGTAATAGCATTTGTGCACCAAATCCAGATTCTTGGGAGGCAGAAGCTACCTGATGTTACTTGAGTCATATGGTCACCCTGATTTGATCAGTTATCACAGTAGAAGGGGTTATGGATATACATGACTGCAAAGGTCCACCCCTGCCAGGAGGATGGGATGGACACACAGGAGCCAGAGATTTGGCCGAATAAACAATCCTGCAGAACAATTACAAACATGTTTCAGATTCACCCTTTGGTTCTAAGGGGAAATGGGGAATAGAAAAAGGAAAGAAAGGAAAAAATAAGACAGATATGGTCTTTAATCATATGTATGTGTATGAAGATGTGTGTGTGTGTATACATACACACACACACACACATACATACATACTTGCACATCTCTCTCTAGACCTTTGGGATTGCGTTCTTTAATGAAGTAAATCCTTCTCTCCACCCCCTTTCTTTTTTTTTTTTTTTTTTAATTTTTACACTTTATTTATTTATTTATTTTTGGCTGCGTTGGGTCTTCGTTTCTGTGCGTGGGCTTTCTCTATTTGCAGCGAGTGGGGGCCACTCTTCATCGCGGTGCACGGGCCTCTCACTGTTGCGGCCTCTCTTGTTGCGGAGCACAGGCTCCAAACGCGCAGGCTCAGTACTTGTGGCTCACGGGCCTAGTTGCTCCGCGGCATGTGGGATCTTCCCAGACCAGGACTCGAACCCGTGTCCCCTGCGTTGGCAGGCAGATTCTCAACCACTGCGCCACCAGGGAAGCCCACACCCCCTTTCTTTATATCAGTTTTATTGCCTTAGGTAGAGGCCTCCTTCCGGGTTGAGGTCAGCAGGGTATATGTCAGTTTCTCGGAGCGCTGGTGACCCAGCTGAAGGGAGTACACAGAATCAAGGTAAAGTAGGGTACGGGGTGAGGTCTGAAAGGCAGCATCTTGTCTTGTTCACCGCAATGCTTTCTTAGTCCTCAGTTCCAGAACTGGGCTTGGCAGATAATGGGCACTCAATAACCTTTAATGAGTGAATGAATGGAGCCTAAACCATTCATCACAATATAGATAACCAGAGCTAAAATTAGAACACCAGGCCAGAGAGACCAAAGAGTGACAAGAAGGTAATCCAGGAACAGGCCTAGCAGTCACCCAAAACTGCCTATTTGCTCTCTCTCTGACACATTTGAGGGTAAAGTGAGGGAGGAGTGAGGATAGATTACATTTAAAGAGACATGGGCAGGGCAGAAACAATGATGACATCCTTAATCTTACCTTAAAGTTGCTTTTATACTTGTTCATCTCCTCTTTCATTTGCAAGCTTCTTGAAGGCCAGAATGATATCTGATTCATTAATCTCTCCTTCTAGTTCCTAATAATAATATACACACAGCTCACATTCAGTAAATATTGGTTGAATGAATTAATAAATTAAAATTCTGGGAAACCAAGAAAAAAATCTCAGTTGATTTGATTTAGCATTTTTAGTGCAGAAAGTGAACTTCAATAAATGTTTTTGTCCTCAAGAATTCAAATACTTGTCAACAATGTAAGACTGTTGGGGGATAATTGTTTAGCTTTTGTCTTCTTGTTAAAAAAAAAAAAAATCATCTGTAGACAGAGGACTTTTTCTTAAAAGTTTGATATACAACTGATTTCAACACTTCATGTTGAATGAGAGCATCCTCCTAGCTTAATTTCCACTCGTCATATTTACTGTATATTTTGTGTACTGTATATTCAGTCAAATAACATGAGACTATCTAAATGATATAATTTCTATACAAGTTTTGGTTGTAGCCATTACACAAAATAAGCTGCATCTAATATTAGCTGGAGCAATTTATTTATTTATTTATTTTTATTTTTTTTATTTTTTAAATTATTTATTTATTTATTTATGTATGTATTTATGGCTGTGTTGGGTCTTCGTTTCTGCGCGAGGGCCCTCTCCAGCTGCGGCAAGTGGGGGCCATTCTTCATCGCGGTGCGCGGGCCTCTCACCATCGCGGCCTCTCTTGTTGCGGAGCACAGGCTCCAGACGCGCAGGCTCAGCAATTGTGGCCCACGGGCCTAGCCGCTCCGCGGCACGTGGGATCTTCCCAGACCAGGGCTCGAACCCGTGTCCCCTGCATTGGCAGGCAGACTCTCAACCACTGCGCCACCAGGGAAGCCCAGCAATTTATTTTTTATATTGAATTTGTATCCTATAAACTTGCTAAACTCATTTAGTAGTTCTAGTAGCTTTTTTGTAGCTTCCTTAATATTTTCTATATATGATCATGTCATCTGTGAATAAAGACAGTTTTACTTAACTGTCTTCCAGAAAAAGGCAAACACTCTTTAGAGGAATGAAACAAATCTAGCACTCAATAACATAAACTTACCAATGTTCAGCACCTAATTAAAAGTTATTAGATATTCAAAGAAATAGGGAAATGTGACACATAACCAGTAGAAGAATCAGTCAATAGAAACAGACCCAGAAATAACAGAGATGATTCAATTAGCAGACAAGGACTTCAGCTATTATATATCCTCAAGAATTTTAAGGAAAACCTTTACATAATGAGGAGAAACATGGAAGATATAAAAAACCAAAAAGAACCAAATGAAACTTCTAGACATGAAAAATACATATTTACAAAAAGTACTGTATGGGATTAATACTGCATGTCCCTCCAGGACCTTAGCAACTCCACTTTCTGTCCCTTGAATTCCCTCTGCTTCTTCTGAACCCTAACAGGGTCAGGCATGACTCCCTCCCTGCTGGGATCCGGGAGGCAAGGACTGAGGGAGGTTGGGCTGCTATCAGTCCCACCATCTACAGTGTTTTGTGATCGTCTCTCATTCTACAATATTCGGGGCTACTTCCCGCTGTGTATTTGCGAGAGGAGGGTAGGGGAGGTGGTTTAGGTGATTATGTCTATAACTTGCTTTGATTTGACCCTTTTTCTTGATACTGTTTATTTACATCAGTTTCCAGTGTTATTAAGCAGCTATTTTATGGTCCTCAGTCACTTCTCCTCTAGAAGATAGATGGTAGATTCACAGACAGGAGCCTTGGGAGGACTCCTGGTCTTTGGTTGGGGGTTGCTCAAATCCTCTTTCCCTACACATTTTTATGTAAAATATAACCATTTGGCCTCTGCTTCTAGAACTAGGGCAATCAGAATCTTGATTATAGACAGAATTGTTGAAAATTAACTTGGAATATCCCACTGTTATAGGTATATACAGAGGAGGTGAGAAGTAGACCATAAAATCTATTTCCCAATTTTCAAAAAAGTTCTTCCAGCATTTCCGTAAAGAGCTTGTGTGACTAATAGGCTATAAATAAATATAACTTTGATGCATTATGCAGCATGTAGTCTGACTGGAACTGAGACAAATGAGGCAAATAGATGCTCTATTCAGAATCATCAGAATCTTTAATGATAAAGTTCAGCTAAAGCATATGTGATTTTTTTTCCAAGCCTGAGCACATGTAAAAGAAGTACTTTTGGATAATCCTGTGTGCAGTTGTTAAAGTTCAAGTATTTTTATTTCTCCTTTTTTTAAGATATGAGAAAAATTACAAATTTATAAAAAACATCTAGGAAAATTGGTAAGCATTCCCCAAAATATATTAATGGGAGGGGGTTCTCCTTGAGTTACCCATATCTGTCTTGTTGCTTTTTTCATTATTGTTTTAATAGGTAGAAAATTCACATGGTTCAAAAATCATATATAATTGTATACATGTGTTTGTGTGTGTGTGTGCATATATGTGTGTACAGTAAAGTGACTCTCTCCCAACCTCTGTTTCCCATCTGCTCAGATCTGTACCACCAATGGCATCACTATTATTAACTGCTTGTTTAGCCATCAGGCACATCTTTCTTCAGATTCAAGCTGTTACCAACATATATTCTTATTTTCCCACCTTTTTTACCCGAAAGGTAACATACTGTTACACCACTGTGTACCAGTAGCATGCCAAAGGCAGAGTGGTGGAAGTGTCCCATATAGGCTTAAGAGAAACAGCAATTGTTTCATCAGCAACTTAGACCAATGAAAGAGTTTTGGAAGAAGGAGTGTTGACTTACATTGCTTAGAATTATTGGCACATGGTTATTTTTTTTAAAAAGACTAATTTTTAGCCTGTTTTAAAAATTGCTTTAGAATTTCTACAGACAATGAAGCTTGGATTGCCTGTATCAGCGGCACAATGCTACCCCCACTCTGGTCTTAGTACGTCTGTTTTCCCAATATTCTGCAGATCTTTCCATAGTAGTGGAGAGAGAACTCTATTTTTATAGCTGCAAAATAGTCTATTGTGTGGAAGAGCAACAATTTATTTACCTAGTCCATCGAGGAGAGTTGATGGTCTTTTAGGGTTGCTGACAATCTTTTATTTTTACAAAGTGTGCTGCAGTGAACAACTCATACTTGATATAATTTTGCATACATGCAAAGTATCTGTAGGATAAATTCCCAGTTATGGAAAGCTGAGACAAAGGGTCTATGCATCTGCAATTTTGATAGAAATTGGTAAATTTCTCTCTATAGGAGAGAGTAAATTTACCCTCTCGCTGGCAATGTGCAAGGCTGCCTGTTTCCCCATGCCCAGCTGAGAGAGCGTGTTATCAGAATTGCTCTATATTTGCTAACCTGATATGTGAAGAAAGATGTATCTCAGTGAATTTTTAATTTAGATTTTTATTGTGATTGAGTTTGAACATCATTTCATTTCTTAAAGGGGCATTTTATTTATATTCCTCTTCCTGTGAACTCTCTGTGAGTGTGCTTTGCTGATTTTTCTAATGGCTGATTATTTTCTTATCCATCTCTAGGAGTTCTTTACATATTGGAGAGATTAGCCCTTTGCCATATGTGTTGCAACTATTTATCCAGTTTATCATTTGTATTTTAACCTTGCTTATGGTATTTTTGCTCATGCAGAAGCGTGCGTGTGTGTGTGTGTGTGTGTGTGTGTGTTTGGGGAGGGTTCAGTGTGTGTGCAAAACTGCAGTTACCAATATTTTCATTATGACTTCTAGACTTTGAATCCTGCCTTTCTCCTATGAACTCAGGATGCCTCAAGGTAACCAAGTAGTTGCTGAGGGGAGATTTTTCTTTATGGGAGTATCAATACTTCACCTAATAAATAAAAAAGGAATGCCAGAATCAGAATATCACCTTCTGCAAGCCCTAGTGGGTTAATGAATCTGGACACTGATAATCAGTGGCTACTAACATCACAAATAGGGAGAGAAGCAGGCATTAGTGCCTCCTAGTAGAAATGATAAAATTGCTGCTGAAGGGATCTTGGCAAAATAGTGAATCTGAATCTGATCAAGGCTATAGATCTAACTATCAGTTTACAAAAAATACAGATTAAAGGATGAACAAAAAACATTTCTTCTCCATGGAAAATTGGTACTTGGTTTAGCTCTATTTCCTTGAAAACGAGCTTCTCTTCCACAAGTGAGAGGCCAGATCTTAAGCTAACTCCATCCTGGAAAGATCAGATTAGCCAGTTGTTGGGTTATCAAAACATTTTATTTCTTCCTGGTTAATTACAAAAGCAGGCCCTATGACTCCATGGGGGAAAGCAATATCCATTTCCAGGGACTCATGGGAAAAATTGGCTAATGGAATTGCATGGGCCCTATAAGCTCAAGTCTTTTTCTGAAACCCTTTCCCTCTGTGCCCATATTAAACTGATAGCTATTATTCAAAATAGCTCACGTTTCAGAGCAATTGCTATTCCCCAGCCAACTAAATGCCCAGTTAGTCTTTAATAAAAACAGCAACTTGTACAGCGCCCAGCAGAGAAAGGTATTTAACAAATCCTTTATTGCCCAATTCATTTAACTTGGGTGACCTACATAATATTTATACCATTTTTTTCTAAAATAAATACTACCGATAAGTTGACTATAATGGAATTATCTTGACTAACTCCTTTGTTACAAAGAAAACTAATCCACAACTGGAAAGGGTTATGCATTATTCCTTTTGTCCTCACATTATCCCTGTCAAGAACAGGAGAACTGGTCATCATTATCATTTTAACATAGACTCAATTTCGGGCAACAATTATGTGAGTTTCCCTTCTTGGTCCCAACTTCTAATCGCCTTCTCTCAGAGATGTGCTGGAGTGCAGGCAGGCAGGGATAACAGTCCTCACTTGAGCATCAGCACAGGAAACACCTGAATGGTAAACTCCACAGGAACACGTGTACATGACAGTAACACTATGGTATTGGGCTTCTTAAAATAGAGTTATAACCAAGAAGGTTTCTTTTTAAGTGAAATATCAAAATGCATATTCTTTTGGATTTACTAGAGTCCTTAAATCAGCATTTCAACAATTTTGAGCTTAATTTTGACCACCAATTCCTCTTGCCAGAGAGCTGGCAGTAGCTCTTTATCAGGAGCATCCTGATATAGTGTCCATGTTCTACTTCTCTATCATTATGTATTAATATGTTGTCCTTTAAAAATTTATGTTGCAGAGGACTCAGAAGATTCCCTCCTCAAGGTATCCAGTGTACAACTCTTAGGTTAAGAGAGATTTGCTATGCTTGCTACAAATTCTAATAAGGGCATTTTTTTTCCCCCCTGCACATGGTGATAAACATGCTGTTTTCCTCTCACTTTTACTGTCTGCCTTGAGTTTGTGCACAGAGCTCTCTGCTGTGCTGCTCACCCCCACGTGCTGCCTTTGTGTGCGTTTGCAGCAGAATATTCTCTGCCATCTTACTGTTCATTCTGAGCTGACCTGCATGGGGGCAAGTGCTCATTTGTTTTTTGAGACACAGCATGGAGAGAACGTGGAATCTGAGATTGAAAGACCGGGGTTCAAAACTCAGTTCTGTTGCTTACCAGACATATGACTGAACAATTCAATTAATGTTTACAGTCCCCGCTTCCCAAATCTCTTCAACAGGAATATTACCAACCTTGTAGAGTTTTGTGATGATTAAGTGAGATAATATGTAATAGTTCAAATACATAGTCCATGCTTAACACTCTATTTCATTGATTATAAAACACACCATTATGTGTTGATAATATTTTCTGGGAGCAGGATTTAACATTAGAAGTATATGTACCAGAAGATCCTGTGTATCAAAAGAAAGCCGGTGATTTGGAAAAGTGGACAATGGCAAAAATGGGAGTGTAGAGTAAGGAAAAGCTTTACCTAGTTGTGCCTGGCCCAGGAGATAGAAGGCAGCCTGAAATTTACAATTTTTTTGAACCATGTTTTGGTTTCCTGTGATTCCTGGCTATATTATATAGGACTATTTTGACTACAAGTAAAAGAAAAAAAAAAACCCAAGAGATTTCGAGGATAAGTCACAAAGTCCAAGGTGAAATCAGATGGCCTAAGACTGCTGCCCTGGTCTAGGACACCTGCATGGGTGGCTTCCTACAGTCTCTTCTCCAGACATTGGGACGAATGTGCTCTGTGCTTCTTCCCTCCTGCATTAGCTTCTTTTTATTCACACACTGGGGAGGTGGGACAAAGGGCGCTGAGATTTGGGTGTGGGCCTAGGGGAAAGGAACACGGTAGCCCATTTTTCTGCTTTGATTCAAGACCTAGGTCTGGTTCTAATCTAGACAAAGAAATTCCCTAGCCACAAAGGGACAACATGGGCTTGGAGACAGCCCACTGATTATAAAATTTAAGGGCTCAGGAGCCTGTATCCTGATCTTTTCCAGTGCCTTTCTATTTGCAACATCTGGTGTACATGCATGAAGGAAAAGACAGAATGGAGTGAATCAAAAAGAATCAAATTAGGAATTTCAATGGTTGAAAGGGACAAAGAAAATCTTGTAATTCAGAGGCATCTACAAGACCTGAGATAAATAAGTGCTGTCCCTTAGTTACACTTAGAAGACACTCTGCCCCTGCTTTCTCTCCTAGATCCTCCTTTTCCATCACTCTAGCAATACTTCCTTTTAATTCTTTAAACATTCAAGGAAGTTTCAGATTGTCTAAGAGAGATTCTAGGCATAACTTCTTTTCCATCCTTGGTAGAACAAATGATCTCAGGAGTTTTCTGAGAGAACCTTTGAGCTGAACATCCATCAGACTGTTTATATCCATCAAAAATGCATCAAACTGTTTCCACATTCATCAAACCATTTCCCATGAGGCAGCCTGTGGCTTCCCTCACCAGGGGACCTCAGTCAAGAAAATGGAAGAGGGATGAGCATGAGGGCCAGGGGCTCTTCAGTCTTGCCTCAAGATAGCAGTTCTAGAAGTAGCAGCTTCTTACCTCACAAGAAAAGGTATCTAGTGGGGCTGCATTCAGGAGGGACGGAAACAGGTAGGTATAGTAAATAGAACAGACCAGAATACATGGGCTTAGACCTGGGCAAATGGTTTCACATCTTAAAGGTCAACATTACACCAGGATAAGGTCTTTGCCTTTTTAAGGCTAAGGTCAACTAACTGTATCCTGAAGCCAGGGGACTCCCAATGGGCATGAGATTCTTTGGGCAGAAATAAAATGATTTCTCTGCCTTTTGCTCTGAGCTCTGAGCTCCCAGCTTGCTCACCAAACTGCTGCATTTTGTGTTTGCTGACGCAGAAGAATAGCACTTCCCTATAGCATACCACCAGATGGTAACTGGATTCTAATAATAGAACAAAATTCAGAGAATTCCCAGTGCTTGGCTAGGTTTTAACTGATGTGACAGCAGAGAGTCAGCCTCTCCACTGTGTGCACATGTGGGGAATTAGCTGTGAAGATTCTGGCCTGTTAAACTCCCTTAGAAACCCTGGAACCGGGGGGGAGTCACACAGTTACTGGTTGGGGTGGCCCTGGGGGGCTTTCTCTTGCTAGGTTGTCTCTAGATGATTGTCTGCTCCTTGTATTTTCAGAAATCCCCATGTGAGTTTGGGCTTCTGCATTTGAAGCCAGCTCTTTTCTCTTCTCTGCAGTCTCAGTAGGGGGCAGTTTTCTGGAACCGGTGATTCAACCTCAGGAAAGAATCCAATTTCTCTCTTCACCACCACCCTCAGACCACGTCCTAGGGTTGTGGTCTCCCAGGAAGCCCCCTGCCACAAAACATAAAATACCTTGGATGGAATTGGTTTTTGCCCAGGGTCTTGACTTGAATTTCTGGAAAAATGGGAATTGTGTAATTTGGGTAGGGGAATAAGTGACCTGTAGCACATCTCTATTTATTTATTTACAAGTCTATTTATTTATTTATTTATTTTTGGCTGCGTTGGGTCTTCATTGCTGCGCACAGGCTTTCTCTAGTTGTGGTGAGCGGGGGTTACTCTTTGTCATGGTGCACGGACTTCTCATTGTAGTGGCTTCTCTTGTTGCAGAGCACAGGCTCTAGGCACGCGGGCTTCAGTAGTTGTGGCTTGCGGGCTCTAGAGCACAGGCTCAGTAGTTGTGGCTCGCCGGCTTAGTTGCTTCGTGGCATGTGGGATCTTCCCGGACCAGGGCTCGAACCCGTGTCCCCTTCATTGGTGGGTGGATTCTTAACCATTGCACCACCAGGGAAGCCCACATCTCAATTTATCTATGCTACCTAGAGGACATTTTTTTCAGGGAAGCTGCTCAGCATGTGTAAGTCTTAAGAAACTTGGACTCCCCTGAAGAAAGAGGGCCAGCTGGCCAGTGCTGTCTCTGTTTTCCAGAGATCATTTCTGAAAATATGCCCATGATGGCAATCTACTAGTTTAGGGCCCACCTACTAAAGACCTAGGACTACAAACGGACCTAAGGTTATCACTGATTTCTTGATTAATCTAATAATATTAAGCACTAGTATTTGCTCACAGTACTATAGAAACTCCCCCTGCCGTGACCCCTCCCCCCCAAATCAGGGCATGAGGTCTCCGACCTAAAGGAACCTACAACCTGAATCATAGACTGAGCCTCAGAAAACACATAGACCAGACTTCTCTTTTGGTAGTTGAGGAAAATAAGGATCAGATAAGGAAAGTGACTGGTTCAGTCATGAAAATAAGTGGTAAAAGAGCCAGGATTGGCATTTAACTTATAGCTCATATTCGTAATTATAATCACAATGCAAATCTAAACTGTGTGTGCACACTGGAATAAACTGGAAAAGGAAGGGGGATGTGAGAGCAGGGGGAAGGCCAGAACTCAAATGTCTTCATGTCTGACCTCTGTGGCTAGCCTTGGGAGGGGCTGTGGACAGCCTAGCAGATGGTTTGGAGAATCTGAATGCAAACCCTTTACAACCTCTCCACTGTGTAGGTTCAGAGAGATCACTTTAAGCTGAGCAATGAGGGAAGGCTCCTAGAGGTAGGAACATTTGAACTAAACTTCAAAGGTTGGCTATAATTCAGGTGAGGAGCAATAGTAGGCCCAGCAGGCCCAGCGTGGGTCAAAAGGTGAGTCCTAGACATTTGTAGAAGGACTGCAATTAGTATGAAGCCTGGCGCCCTTTTAAATGTGACTAGGGTGAGAGCTAAATGTCTTACTCAAGAAAACCGTTAAAAGTGCTTAAAAGCATCAGGCATTAAACATCAGTATCAAGAATGAGAAAGTGAATTATCTGAGGCAGTTGTAGGAAGGACTCAAAAATGTTGCTATTGATAAAGTTAACTTTTGCCCTGAATCCGGGTGTTTATATGTATGCAACTGTATTCTGGGATCCATTTCTACAGGAGACCAAGAAAGTTTAAAGATTGATATTATAATAATAGAATTCCTGTGTTGATTTTGGGTACTGAATATGGGCTGAAAGGAAATATCTGGTGAAGAGCAGAGGTTAGTGCTCATGGAGCTAGATGTTCTTTGGGGGCTTGTGTTAGTGAATAAATTACTTCGGAAATTACATATACAGATGTTTCCTGCCTAATATGACCTAATATGAGATGTTGGCTGCCTCCCTTGAACCAGCCCCAAAGATGTCACATAAACAAGTTTGATGCATCTAATAACATGGCAATGAATGAATGAATGGATGAATGAATAAAAGATCCTGGGAGGCAGAATGTGATGGGGTGGCAGGGGGAGATGAAATATGGGGGGAGAGAGTGTGAAGAGGGAGAGAGGATCTGGTGTCACAGTGGAAACAGAAGTTTTCTAGTTGTATCCTGGGGTGTCTTGCAGTGCTGGGGCAGAAAATTGCTTGCCAGGCTGAAAAAGAGGCTTGCTGGCCCCGCACCAGCTAGGAACATCAGGGTGACATCAGGGAAGTACCAGAGCCCACCTGAGTGGAGAGCAGATAATAATTGGGGCAGTGGAAGGCCAGAAAATTTCCTTTCCCAGACCTCCTCACCCCATAGTATAAATTAAGAGCATGGGTTTTAAAGCCGAACAGTCCAGATTTTAATCTTGGTTCTACCATTTACTGCTCTGTGACTTTCAGGAAGTTACCTGCTTTCTCTCTGTCTTTGTTTTCTCATCTCTAAAATGGGCATAATAATACTACCTAACTCTTAGGGTTGTTTAAAAGATGAAATACATGTAAAAGGACTTAAACCTGGACTGGTACGTAGCAAATACTCAAGCAATGTTAGCTTTTTAATTTTTTTAAAAAAAACTGGAGGAACTTCCCTTGAGGGACAGTGTCACTTTTTTGGGAGTTGGGGAGTAAATAGGAAATGGTGGAGCCCAGAAGTATGTTTTTCACAGAATGCCTATTTCCTAAGCTCACCAGAAAAGGCACAGGCAAGGACCTGAGTTTTCATCCCTTATTCTAGATACCCGCTATCAGCCAAGGCAATTGAAGCTCCCAGGGTAATATTAGTCACAGGGAAAAGGTGACAATAAATTTATAATCTCAAAGAAAAGCTACAAAAGGAAAACATATAGCAAAGGATGTAGAATTAATAAACCAAGCAGAATCAGATTTAAAATAAGCATAGGAAAAACCCTCAATAGGATAAGGGAGGATTTTGGAAAACATGAACCAGAAACAAAGAAAAACTGACTGAAGATGCTAAGAGTGAAAAATATAATTATTGAAATAAGGAACTCAGTGGATTATTTGGATAACAGAGTGGATATAGCTATAAGAATGAACAAATGAAATGAAAGCTCAGGTCAAGAACTCTCCTGGAAGGTTTTAAGAAAGATTAAAACAGTTGAAACTATAAAAGTGAAAGTTAGGAGAGATGGAGGATAAAAATAGCAGTTAACATCGGTATGTTAGAAATCTCAGGAGAGAGCAAAGATAAGTATAGGAGAGAAAAAAAGCAATTAAGAGTTTTCCATAATTAAAGGAGGATATGATAGATTTTGCAGTGATGGTCCCCAGGTTGTTTCACCTCCTTATATCCATGACCTGTGGTAGTCCCCTCCACAGTGACTCTAGGCTTGGCCAAGTGACTTGTTTCAGCCAATGGGGCAAGAGAAAAATTGATACAAGCAGAGAATTTAAAACTGCTGCATACTGGGACTTGCCATCTTTTGTTGCTTTTAGATGCCTGAGCTACCACATTAACAAGTCCAAGATAGCCAGATGGATGAGGAAAGACATATGGCCCAGTTGACCTATTCTTCCAGTTGACATCCAGCTAACACCCAGAAGCAGAACTGTTTAGCTGATTAGCAGCTCACCACAGAGGAAACACCAGCAGAACCCAGCCCAAATTGCCAACTTATAGAATATAAGTTGATAAAAATTTATGCTTTAAGCCACTAAGTTTTGGTGTGTTTATTACACAGAAATAGAAAGCTGATATAGAGTATGTTAATAGATCAGGCTGAGAAGGCTCAAAGTGGATTAGACAGGACAGATTTAAACACACACACCCCCCCCCCCCCTTATAACAAAAACATAAAAGGCAAAGGGAAAATTCTAAAATATTTTGGAAAGGAAAAAGCAGATCATTTTCAAAGGAAAAGGAATCAGTTTAACATCAGAATTCTCAACAATTCTGATATAACAAAACTGATAATATTTTTAAAGTATTAAAAAGAAGACCTTCAGGGACTTCCCTGGTGGTCCAGTGGTTAAGACTCCCCCCTTCCAGTGCAGGGCGTGTGGGTTCAATCCCTGGTCAGGGAGCTAAGATCCCACATTTCTTGCGGCCAAAAAACCAAAATATAAAACAGAAGCAATATTGTAACAAATTCAATAAAGACTTTAAAAATGGTCCACATCAAAAAAAATTTTAAAAAAAATAAAAAAGAGACCTTCAAATCCAGAATTTTGTATCTAACTGATCATCTAAATATGAGGGTAAAATAAAGATATTCTCAGACATACCAGGCCCCAGAAGATTTACCATACAAAAACTACTTGAGAAAATCATTAAAAGAATTTCAGCTAGAAGAGAAATTAAAATCAAAGGCTATGGTTGTGACGATGAGAAAATAAAACAGTAAATTTAAGTTTGGTCTGAATAAGCACTGAAGAAAGGAAGGAAGAATGGGAGGGAGGAGTGGGCATATTCTTAATAGTCCAGAAGTAAAATTTTGGATGATAGTAACAGGAAAAGATTGAACGACATCATGGTTAAGCAATAGGACTCTAGAGCCACATGCTCTGGGTCTAAATCCTGCCTTGGCCATTCTAGCTGTGTGACTTTAGATGAGTTACTTAGCCTCTCTGGGACTCAGTTGCCTCACTTGTAAAATAGGATTGGTAAAACAGAACCCATATCAGGATTATCTTGATAATTAAAAGAGCATCGTTTAAAAATCCTTGGATTCATACCAGGTTTATAGTAATCTTTCAATAAATGTTTGATGTTGTTAATATGAGGAGGGGACTAGAGAAAGTTGGGAAATAGACACTTAAAATAAATGATCCAAATGAACCATATTAATTTAGATAGAAAAAAAAGCACTTTGAAGAAAATGACTTGAGTGATACGAGGATTATGGATGCAAAGTACCAGGGACAGAGCCCCACTCCCTTAAAGCATTCCAGGGAGGCCCAGGTTCTCAGTGAGGAATGGCTCATGCTTTCCATGCAAGTACAGCCCCAGAAAGAGGACCCAAATGTAAAGATTCCGAGCCTGTGTGTGGTACAGTCGCAGCAGAGCCTCTCATTTCCAAGGAGATATGTGAGCTTGAAAGATGACGTTCAGCAGTGACCCAGGGAGCAATTGCCAGAGGGGCCTTTCTGAATAGCCTGCTCTGCAAATGAACTTCAGGACTTTCACATGTCCCTGGGGTGGGGGAGGGCAGGAGGAGAGGGAACCCTAGCAATTGAATTTCCCACCAGTTTAGAGGAATGGGGACCTCAGAGTCAGCTTCATTAGAGAAAGTGTCACATTTCTCGCACATTCTAGTTTGTGCAGTAGGATTCAGATGTCTACTACAATAGCAATTCTTTAACTTCCTTGTTTATTCTACATTTCTTCCTCTTCCTTCAATCCAACCCTATAATAGTCATATCTGAAGTCATCTCTAGGAAGGAATGCCTACTATTTTGACTGGATTCAGGAAATGGTGTTAATTACTAAAATATCTCATGACCACAGCTGTACTTTTTAATCACATCAACGCCCGCGTGGGCTCCTGCTCAGCTAATATAATAAGGCTCAAAACAGTGTCTCTTTAGAGTGAAGAGATCTTTCTGAACCCTAACTTGAAAGTCAGGTAAGAATATATTTTGGGTCTCAATTCAGTAGGAAAGATGACAGTGATCAGAATTCAAGACCCTCTTGCAGAGCTTCTTGAAGAGGTGACATCACCACCACCACCACCACCAACATCATTCCCCTGGCCTCACCTCTGATTCAAAAACCAGTTCTTATTTTTAAGCAATGCCTATTGGCACCAAACATTTCCCTCCTGTGTTCCTAATTTCACCAATAACTTTAGATCTCTGATCACTCCAACTCCAACAGTGGTTTTTTTAGAGCTTAGCTCAGTTAGAATGGCCACACTATTTGGGAAATGCTCACTCACTCAAATCTTCCGTTGTACTATCGAAATGTATTATCATGGAAAAATGTTACCCAACTGGCCAGTTTCATAAGGATATTGTAGCTCCAAAAGTCTATGGCTCTGCATATTATATTGTGTGATTTTTTGGGCAAATTAACCTCTCCAAGCCTTGGTTTCTTTATCTGTAAAGTGGAGGAAGTAACCAGATTGATCTGATAAGATTATAATGAGGCTTAAATGAGATAATACATGTAGAGCACTTAGCAAAGTGACTGGCTCATGGTATTTTATAGTAAGTGCTTAACAAATTTTTGTTACACATGGCCTTGGTGGAAAGGGAGAGGTTTGTATCAGGCAGGGTCCAATAGGGAAAACAGAAGCCATGCTATGTAGTCTGGGAATTACAGTTCTTAATATAGAGAATTAGGGGCTCATACAACCACTGGAATTGCTGGGGGAGCCAAGGGTCAGGGAAACCATCCCCTACATCTCAGACTGAAGCATTTAATGGTGGGGGGCTTCTCATGAGCTCACCAGAAATCACGGCAAGTCTCAACAGTTTCTGGGGCATCCCTACCAGTGATCTCAATTTAAGTCACGATGAAAGTACAAACATCAAGAGCTTGCTGGGAAGCTGCTGAGAATCCCAGGTTGCCACTGCCCACAGAGAGCAAGGCCTCGCCTTCTCTCCCACCTGTATTTTCAGGTGAGAGCCTCTCAGAGGTGGACTCCAGCCAGGAGCCAGAGGGAAGGGGATTCTGGGGTATGTAGTTCCAATGCTTTGTTTGCATCCACACTAAAGCATTAACCAGACTTTTTCTCAAGTAGCCAACTGAACTGGTTTCTCTTCTTATATATCCACTCAGTATAGAGCAGAGAAAGAGTCCGGAAACAAAAAGTCCCAGAATAACTGAGATTTTACCGTAATCTGCCTAGACTTTTTTTTTTTTTTTCCCCAGAAAGAACTCTTCTCATGACCTAGGGGTGTATTTCTTATCAAAATAACGATGGCTTGTATTTGTGCGTCAGCTTTCAGGTACCTCACTGGGTTGTTGTGAAGGTAAAAATGAAGACAATAATCATGGAAGTTCTTCATATATATATTTTTTTTTATTGAAGCAGAGTTGATTTACAATTTTGTCTTAGTTTCTGGTGCACAGCAAAGTGATTCAGTTTTATCTTCTTTATCCATTCATCCGTTGATGGACATTAGGTTGCTTCCATGTTTTGGCTATTGTAAATAGTGCTGCTATGAACATTGGGGTGGATGTATCTTTTCGAATTAGAGTTCTCTCCAGATATATGCCCAGGAGTGGAATTGCCAGATCATATGGTAACTCTATTTTTAGGTTTTTAAGGAACCTCCATACTGTTTTCCATAGTGGCTGCACCAACTTACATTCCCATCAACAGTGTAGAAGGGTTTCCTTTTCTTCACACCCTCACCAGCATTTGATATTTCTAGATGTTTTAATGATGGCTGAAGAGGTCTGTTTGATTGTTCTTTCAGGGGAATTCTCTTGATCTTTTAATTGGGAGTGGTTCCTCTGCTTCTTCATTTTACTTATACTTCTCTTGCTCTATGAGTTTGTAGACTTTTTGTCATTTGTAGACTTTTTAATGATGGCCATTCTGATTGGTGTGAGGTGGTACCTCATCATAGTTTTGATTTGCATTTCTCTAATAATTAGCAATGTTGAGCATCTTTTCATGTGCCTATTGGCCATCTGTATGTCTTCTTTGAAGAAATGTCTATTAGGTCTTCCAACCATTTTTTTTATTGGGTTGTTTTTTTTTGTTATTGAGTTGTACGAGCTTTTTGTATATTTTGGAAATTAATCCCTTGTCGGTTGCATCATTTGCATTTATTTTCTCCCATTTGATAGGTTGTCCTTTCATTTTGTTTACAGTTTCCTTTGCTGTGCAAAAGCTTTATAATTTTGATTAGGTCCCATCTGTTTATTTTTGCTTTTATTTCTATTGCCTTGGGAGACTAACCTAAGAAAACAATGGTACAATTTATGTCAGAGAACGTTTTGCCTATGTTCTCTTCTAGGAGTTTATGGTGTCATGTCTTATATTTAAGGCTTAAGTCATTTTAGTTTCTTTTTGTGTATGGCGTGAGGGAGTGTTCTAATTTTATTGGTTTATATGTGGCTGTCGAGCTTTCCCAACACCACTTGTTGAAGAGACTGCCTTTTCTCCATTGTATGTTCTTGCCTCCTTTGTCAAGGACGAATTGACCATAGGTGTGTGGGTTTATTTCCTGGGCTCTCTATTCTGTTCCATTGATCCATATATCTGTTTTTGTGCCAGTACCATGCTGTTTTGATTCCTGTAGCTTTGTAATATTGCTTGAAGTCTGGGAGAGTTATGCCTCCAGCTTTGTTCTTTTTCCTCAGGATTGCTTTGGCAATTTTGAGTCTTTTATGGTTCCATATAAATTTTAGGATTATTTGTTCTAGTTCTGTGAAAAATGTCATGGGAAAATTTGATAGGGATTGCATTAATTCTGTAGATTGCTTTGGTAGTATTGCCATTTAAAAAATATTAATCCTTCCAATCCAAGAGCATGGGATATTTTTCCGTTTCTTTGTATCATCTTCAGTTTCCTTTATCAGTGTTTTATAGTCCTCAGCATATAAGTCTTTTAGGTCCTTGGCCAGGTTTGCTAAGTATTTTTTTTTTTTTTTTTTGATTTTAAAAGGGATTGTTTTTTTACTTTCCCTTTCTGATATTTCATTGTTAGTGTAAAGAAATGCAACAGATTTCTGTATGTTAATCTTATATCCTGCTACCTTCCTGAATTCAATGATCAGTTCTAGTAGTTTTGTGTGGAGTCTTTAGGGTTTTCTATATATAGTATCATGTCATCTGCATATAATGACAATTTTACCTCTTCCCTTCCAATTTGGATACTTTTTATTTCTTCATCTTGTCTGATTGCTGTGGCTAGGACTTCCAATACTATGTTGAATAGAAGTGGTGAGAGTGGGCATCCTTGTTTTGTTCCAGATTTTAGTGGGAAGGCTTTCAGCTTTCCACCATTGAGTATTGTATTGGCTGTGGGTTTGTCATAAATATTCAATAGCTTTTTTATGTTGAGACATGTTCCCTCTATACCCACTTTGGTAAGAGTTTTTATCATGAATGGATGTTGAATTTTATCAAATGCTTTTTGTACATCTATTCAGACAATCATGTGGTTTTTGTCTTTTGTTTATGTGGTGTATCACATTGACTGATTTGTGTATGTTGAACCATTCTTGTGACCCTGGAATGAATCCAACTTGATCACAGTGTATGATCTTTTTTATATGTCGTTGGATTTGGTTTGCTAATATTTTGTTGAGAATTTTTGCATCTATATTCATTAAAGATATTGGCCTGTCATTTTTTCTTTTTTGGTAGTGTCTTTGTCTGGTTTTGGTAGCAGGGTGATTGTGGCTTCATAGAATGACTTTGGGAGTGTTTCCTCCTCTTCAGTCTTTTGGAGGAGTTTGAGTAGGATTGGTGTAAATTTCTCTTTGTATGTTTGGTAGAATTCCCCAGTGAAGCCATTCGGTCCTGGACTTTTGTTTGCAGAGAGTTTTTTGTTTTTTGGTTTTTTTGTTTGTTTGTTTTTTACAGATTCAATGTTACATCTAGTGATCAGTCTGTTCAAATTATCTATTTCTTCTTGATTCAGTGTTGGTGGGCTGTATGTTTCTAGAAACTTGTCCATTTCTTCTAGGTTGTCCAATTTGTTGGCATATAATTGTCCATAGTATTCTCATGTTTTGTTTTTTTGTTTTTGTTTTTTTTTGTATTTCTGGGATATTGGTTATTTCTCCTTTTTCACTTCTTATTTTGTTTACTTGGGTCCTCTCTCTTTTCTTCTTGGTGAGCCTGGCCAGAGGTTTGTTGATTTTGTTTACCCTTTCAAAAAACCAGCTTTTGGTTTTATTGGTTTTTTTCTACTGTTTTAAAATCTCTATATTATTTATTTCCTCTCTGATCATTATTCCTTCCTTCCTTCTGCTGACTTTAGGTTTTGTTCATTCTTCTTTTTCTAATTCTTTTAGGTGGTAGGTTAGGTTATTTATTTGAGATTTTTCTTGTTTTTTGAGGAAGCCCTATATCCCTATGAACTTCTCTCTTAGGAATGCTTTTGCTGTGTCCCATAGATTTTGTATGGTTGTGTTTTCATTGTCATTTGTCTCAATGTATTTTTTAATTTCCACTCTGATTTCATCATAGACCCATTGGTTTTTTATTAGCATGTTGTTTAGTCTCCATGTAATCATTTTTTTCTTATTTCTCTTTCTGTGGTTGACTTCTAGTTTCATGCCATTGTGGTCAGAAATAATTTCTATTGAAATAATTTCTATCCTCTTAAATTTGTTGAGCCTTGTTTTGTGTCCTAGTAAATCGTCTATCCTAGCGAATGTTCCATGTGCACTTGAAAAGAGTGTGTATTCTGTTTTTTTTGGATGTAATGTCCTGAATTTATCAATTAAGTCTAACTGTTCTATTGTGTCATTGAGGATCTCTGTTGCCTTATTGATTTTCTCTCTGGAAGATCTGTCCATTGATATCAGTGGCGTGTTAAAGTCTCCCATTATTATTGTATTCCTATCAATTTCTTTATATCAGTTAGTGTTTGGTTTATGTATTTAGGTGCTCCTATATTGCATGTATATATGTTAATGAGTGTAATATCCTCTTCTTGCATTGATCCTTTTATCGTTATACAGTGTCCTTCTTTATCTTTGTTTATGGCCTCTGTTTTAAAGTCTGTTTTGTCTGATATGAGTATTACCACCCCCACTTTCTCATCATTTCCATTTGCATGAAATATCTTTTTCCATCCCCTCACTTTCAATCTGTGGGTGTTCTTCACCCTAAAGTGGATCTCTTGTAGGCAGCATATTGTAGGCTCTTGTTTTATTATCCAACCTGCCACTCTATGTCTTTTGATTGGAGCATTTAGTTCATTGACATTTAAGGTAATTACTGATAGATATATAATTATTGCCATTTTAAACCTTGTTTTCCAGTTGATTTTGTATTTCTTGTTCCTTTTTCTCTTTGTTTTTCCTATTGTGGTTTGATGGTTTTCTTTTGTATTATGCTTGAGTTCTCTTCTTTTTGGTTTTTGTGAGTCTGTTGTACGCTTTTGATTTGTGGTTGCCCTGTTGTTTCAAGTGTGCTAACAGATTACTATATCTACTTGATTTAGACTGGTAGTCATATAGGCTCAAACACAGTCTCAAAAAAATAAAATCTACATTTTCTTACTCCCCTCCCCCAGATCCCCACATTTATGATTTTGATGCTCTCTTTTGCATCTTCTTGTTTATCCTTTTGCAATTCATTGTAGTTATCATTGCTTTCACAATTAAAAAAAAAAATCTATATACTGGCTTAAGTAATGCGCTATCCAATTGTGATTTTCTCTTTCCTATAGATTCTTGCTTCTTTTCTATTTAGAGAAGACCTGTCAATACTTCTTTTAGGATAGGTTTAGTATTGCTGTATTCTTTTAGTTTTTGCTTATCTGAGAAATTCTTTATCTCTTCTTCTATTCTAAATGATAATCTTGCTGGGTAGAGTATCCTAGGTTGCATGTTTTTCCCTTTCAGGGCTTTGAATATATCTTGCCACTCACTTCTGGCCTGTAGTGTTTCTGTAGAGAAATCAACTGATAGTCTTGGGGGGGGCGGTTCCCTTGCAACTAACTCTGTTTTTCTCTTGCTGCCTTTAGAATCCTCTCTTTACCTTTAACTTTTGCCATTTTAATTATAATATATCTTGTGTAGGTCTGTTTGGGTTCATCTTGTTTGGGACCCTCTGTGCTTCCTGTACCTGAATATCTGTTTCCTTCTTTAGGTTTGGGAAGTTTTCAGCCATAATTTCTTCAGATACATCTTTGATCCCTCTTTCTCTTTCTTCCAGTGATGTAGATATTATTAATCCAGGGCTACAAGTGTGAAAACCAAGGCTCAGAGACTCTCCTAGCCAAGACCTCTTCAGAACCTGCCCTACCACTATATTCCTTAGTGTAATAAGTGAATAAGTAAATGAAATACACAAACAAATACGTAAGAAGAGCCTATTTGTCCCAAAGGTGAAAATAATCCAAACACAAAATTTAAAACTATGTTACTAATGTTAAAAATGTTTCAAGTATACAAGTCATAAGCATCTTTTGTCAAGTTATAATCAGATTGAGAGAATATTAAATGCAGAAAGGACTCTACGGCCCAAACTCCTTAGTCCAGGAAAGCTAAACCTCTTGCCTAAGACATATCACTTGAAAATAATGGATTTAGAACTTAAATTTAAGGGCCTGGACTCCAAGATCCAGTGATGGTTATTACAAGTTGACATAAACTGGGTGTATTGCAGTGGTAGTTTTAGCTTCTGAGATTACCTTCAAAATTTTCCTTTGTTCTTTCTCCACTGCCCATAGGAATTAATGATATCAGAAACCTTTATATTAGACAGTAACTCTTTGATTAAATTTGGAGGCACAAGCACAAAGGTTTGGCCAACAGTAATGTAATCCAAGACAGGAAGTTAGCCTGAAATGGTTTCTAAGGAAGGTAGCTCCAGTATGCCTTAAACATGCTGAAAACAGCTGCACCAATTAAAAGGCAATTAAATGTGTAATAAATGGAAGTGCTACAAAATTGTTCTGTTTAAAAGTCTAAATGGGGATGGCTGGGGTGTACTCACTGAGTGAGAAATGTGTGCCGAGATGAAGGTTACCCATTTTTCAGCTGATGTTCTTGCTGCTCCACAATACCAGCGAGACAGCTTTAAAAAAGACAGCTCAAAAACAGTTCTTTCCAGAGTGTGAGAGAGTGGCATAATTTCTGCTGGCCCTGGCCTGGGAGAGAAAGAAATACAAAGGATATAAATGGGGATGGGGTTGGGAGTGGAAGGAAGCAGTGAGAGGAAAACGGTCTGGCAATTCTGCCTTGGCCTGAAACCTGTGAATCTGAGCATTAAATGGTCTGAGGGGTGGGACAGAAACAGCAGAACATGAAAATGATGTTTTGAACCAGGAAAATGAGCTAATAAGAACTTTACAGATTGTAGCAATCAATACTCCTCCTTTTGGAGAAGGGCCATCCCATCTTTTCTGTCTGATTTCATTACTCCATAGTTCAGGAAAAAAAGCTCAGGTTAAATCCTGATATATCAAATATTTATCACCCAGTTCTATATTACAGGCCTCTCTTGGGCACCAGATAATAGGATGAATCAGTCAGGGTTCAGTAAAAGGAACAGAACCACTCTTCATCATGGAATAAAGGGTTTCTTACAGAAACTAGACCTAACTCAATTATGGTAGGATCTGAGGAGGTGAAGGTCCAGAGTGAAGTTGGAGGATCAGAGAAGGAGCCTATCCAGTCTGTATGAAATGCCAAGCACGTCTGACCTTTAAGATCGGACTTAGCAAAGGAGAAGTTCATGGGAGGTCTGTGGGCAGCTGTGCCTCTGTCTGAGTCTGCTGGCAAGTGCGTGGGGAGGACCTGGAGCTATCCTTGGTCAACAGGATCAACAGTCAGTACACAGAGGGGAGGAGAGTGCGGACAAGCTGGACCCCACTGGCACCTCCGCATTCTAATCTTGGTGACCTTCGCCAAGTAACGGACACTGCTTCACTCCCACCTTCCAAGTCACATGCAAGTTCCTCTCTTGGCCAACTCTCAACCAGAACCATATAAGGAATGGATTTTAACAGACCAGTTAATGGAGTTGGTGCAGGACAAACCACCCCACAGGGTGAGCAGTGATGATTGGCATGATCTGGTCTGGAGCTGAGATTTCAGGTTGCATTGCAGGGTGGGAGAGAGAGGGGGGAAGGAGGGAGAAGGAAAGGAAGACCCAGAGCCAGGTCAGGATGTCAAGGGACAGGTCATGGAAAAGTTGGGTGATCTGAACATTTCTGAGAAGATAATACTGGCTTTATTTCACTGTGGGTGCAATGCTCATTTTAAGCACTCAGTTATGTTGCCTTGAAGGAGGGGCATATGTTCCTAGATGTTAAAAGAGTTCTTATCAATTAGAACTGTATAATCTGTATAATCTGTATGGTCTGTATAATCAGGATTTCTCCCTGTCAAAGTACCAGGACATGTGACAACATACAGAGTTGGCTGGAGCCACCCAGATTCAAGTATCTTTCAATAACAGAGACGTTTTTTCTACCTCGAGTTTGAGTGACAATAAGAGGAAGTGCTTGAGAGGGGCTCAATTACATTATGGATGAATTCTGTACAAGCCTACATAGGTAGGTAGGTAGATAAAGACTTACAGATACGTAAAATAAGCACTCTACAAATAAAACAACAATGTGTTCACCATCCACCGTTTCTTTCTAAATCAAGCATTAACTACTAAGTCACGCTATTTTACTAATTCAGGTATGGGTACTTGCCCAGGAATAGATAAGAAAATATTTTCATAGGGGTTGCCCTGGATCCTGCAGCTGGTAAATTAGAATACCAAACCCACATGAAGGCAGGCTTAAGGTTACAAATTCTCACAGGAAATTTTTGTAAAATTTCCAACCAGAATCCACGTCAAGATAGGCCAGCTTCCCTGTGATCCTTTGCTGGTGAGATGACTCTTTTTTTCCTATTGTGTCTTTTCTGTAGAGTGTAGGCCTTTGAGGGACCTGAATTTATGTGGGACCTCCCACTGCCTACTTTGCATGGGCCTAAGGCTTTGTCTCTTGCCCCCAGCACTGCCATTAAAACCTAAATCTTAGTTCCTGTTAAACGGGCTCCTATTTTGGCTTACAGCTCTGCTTGCAGGATCCTCTTGGAATTTTTCTACTTCCTTCTGCATTCAACCAAGCATTTAAAAAATATTTGATATATTTTATGCTATATTTCCAGGTGTTTTGTATCAGTTGTTCAGTGATTTAAGAATTACAGATTTCTGGGAAATGAAGTTGCCAAGATAATCACTAAAATTTCTTCTGGCTGCTGCACACTGAAGCACCGTTTCACTGGAATTCTAAGTCCTACACAGAATTGAGAAAGACAGGCCTAGACATGAGAGTTTTCCTCACATCTTATCCTCTAAGAGTGGGGGTGTGTGGGAGTATCCCCATCCCATTATCCTATATGTATCATATTGTCAGGGGTCTTTGAAATCGTGGAAGACAGCTTTTGTTTTTCAGCTTTCATTCTTTTATTGAGTTTATTGATGGTGAGAAATCTAATAATTACCGATCTCTTTGAAGGCAAAGGACCAACTAGTCCTTGGTTTAGGTGTCTTAGTGCTCAGCTGTGGCTTTGACACTCCAAATTAATGATCTGTTGAATAATGGAGACAAGCTCCTGGGAATTGCTAGATCTAGCAAACCATCTTCTCTTCTCTCCGGGTGTGCTGAAGATAACCCAAGCCCACAAGCCAATGTGCCTTTTTAGATTAAGAACCAGTCAGTACCTAGAATAAAGGAACAGGAGTGGAAAATCAACTTTTTTTTTGCACTCCCAGCTGGAAACATTTAAATGTAGACTTTGACTTGCTCTTCCTTTTCATTTATTCGAATGCTTCTTCCATGAAAGTAATAAGCGTCTCTTACCTGAGAAAGCGTATGAAAGTGGAAACAAAATTTATTAATATTTATTGTGCATCTTCTGTGTCTGTGTTAGGCATGAAAAGGAAAAACCTCATAAAACAGGTCAGAAGGTCAAAGGAGACTGGCAGATAGTGGGCTGCTCTGGACCTATGTGTGCTAATTGTAATAGATGTGGTTCACATCAGGGACTGAGTAGCCCCAGGGAATGTCCTCTTGCATATATGCAGCATCAAAGAGTTGAGACAGGTGACTGGGGTGGGGTGGGACAGATATACTGCCCTGGTCTCCCAGAAGAATGTCCTGTTGAAAACTTGATGGCGACAGTCAAAAGTACCTAAAATCAGATGATGTGTGAAATGAAAGTCACAATTCTATTCATTCTATGACAGCATAAATAAATCTTCAGGAGGATAGAAAATAAATAGAAAGAATGATTATGAGTGCTATTTTGTACTTTTAAGTTACAAGTGTAACTCTTCTGTATTTCTTTTACCATTTTATCTTCCTTTACAATCCACTCAATTTATGGGTAAGTATAGGCTTCTCAGTTTCCCTCATGCTCTGACACTGGCACTTATCTCCCCACCATACCAGCATCACCATCCATTTTCTTTTTTAACTCCATCATCTTTGCTTCCGTTGGTATTCAGCCAATGGTAGGTATTAACACAGACTTTTCTGAGCTCAGCCCTTTCATATCAAAGCTTTATAGAACACTGCGTTCTCTCTCCTAAGAAAGGGGTACTTGTGAGTAGGGGGAGCATGAGATTAAGCAATATGATGGAGTGTGATCTTCATGAGGCTGGGGTCAGTATCTATCAGTGCTGTAACTCCAGGATGGTAGTTTCCAGTGCCTGGAAAATAGTCACTGCTCAATAAATATTTGTTAACAAAATGAATAAATGAGTGAATGAGGAAAGGAGGAGAGCTGTAGGAAAGTCTACTGCAGAGAAGTTTAAGGGAGTCCCTGCTGCGAGAAACGTCTTCCCCCAAGCAGGATCTTTGGGGTAAATAGCTTCCTCAGGTTTTCAGTTGAAAGAATATAGATCTGCTCCCTGCTAAAGACCAATGAAGTCCTTCCAGGTTGCTGACACCTGAGAATAGTTGGGCATACTCTCAGGCCTTAAAACCATGATCATTAAGAGAGAGAGGGAGTTAAAGCTGGCAAGAAGTCAGAAGAAGTGTGCAGAAGGATATAACGCATTTTCCTTATGCAACGTCATCAGCATCATCAGTGGTCTTGGTGGCAGCAGCAGGACCACCAGGCAAAATGTATTAAAAGTTCACACACCGAAGTGTCCTGCTGAGTACTGCAGAAGGGAAAAGTGACCGCCACTATCGTCTCAAATTCTGGAAGCTTGGAGAGCCCTTCTGTAATTCCACTTGATACGGACCACAAACTCACAACTAATAGCTGTGTCTGCACTTCCCCTTCCCTGCTAAGAGATAGTGCCAGCCCTCCCCCTTTCCAAGATCCTAATTAAATAAGTTGATTACATACAAAATTAATAACTAAATATAAATGGAATTTACATAAATAAAAACAATATAAATATATAAACATAAAAAGAAATGAACATATAAATACACTGAGTTTTGTATCCAGATAAACTGAAGTATTTTCCAGCAGCAGAGGTAGGAGGAAGGGGTAAGTTAAGGAGAGGAGGATGGGGAGGAAAGAAAGGGGTCTAATAGCATAGCAGTTAGGAAACCCAACACTGAATAAAACTTGCCCAGTCATAAAATTCCCTTAAGCTCGACTCTCTGAAACATCCCCATTAACCAAGATAAAGTGCCCACAGATATTCAACCAGTCTAAGCAGTTGATTTGCGGAACATCTAAATGTCTCCATTATGAAAAGAGATACTTTCTCGTTCAGAAGCAATAATGAGCTGTTTCTCGTTGATTCCATTGAGAGGGAGGCTAGGGGACTTCAATAATTTCTTTCCTCTATGATATTTCTGCAATTGTAAAGTTAAAAGTTAAATGTTAATGTTAAGAGTTAGAGAGAATCCCATCTACCCACACACTCACACCATGGCTGAGGTAATTGTGCTGAGCTCCCATAAATGTCTCACTTACTGCAATCTGATTTATCTTCCTCAGTCCCATCATTGAATGATTTGAAGATACACCAAACTAATTTAAGATGACGATGACCCTAAAATTTAACAAATACAAAACCCCCACTTTTTCTTTCTGAACCTTTCTGCTCACTTCAATTCCTCTTTTCTTGGCTTTCTTCTCTTGCTACCTGAGGTCATTTCTCACGTCTCCTTTAAGAGGATCTTCTTCTTTGCTGACTTTAAATGTTGTTGTTCCCTGGTGCCATCCTTGGCCTCTCATCTTCTCACTTTACTCACTGTCCCAGGTGATCTCATTCCCTCTCAATGAGTCAACCAGTCTCTAGGTTAGGCTGCTCCTCCAACTTCATCATCATAGAGCCAGTTGCTCTGTGGTCATTTTCAACTCAAATTCAAGATGTCTAAAAATGCTCCTTCAGCCTCTTTCTCAAGCTGATTCTCTTTCCAAAATTCTCTCAATTTTTTTTTTTTTTTTTTTTTTTAACCTTCATCCATTCAGCCATCCAAACTAGAATTCTAGTAGACAAACTTTGGTTCTTTCCTCTCCCTCACTCCTCATATCTTTTTTTTTTTTTTCTCCTAACAATTTCTCTAATCTGTCTCTGAAGGGCCATCTTAAGTTTCAGAGCTCCCATGGGACTAAACTCCAACCCTCTGTCCTCACTTACAGGTTCCTGAGCACTCTTCTCAGTTAAGTCTCCTGCGTGTAAATCTCCATCTCAGAGTTGGTTTTCTGGCAATCCTACTTATGAAAATTGGTGCCCTGAGCGATCCAAGGAGACGAACTCTGTAATGAGATTTTGGAGATGAGTTATTCACTGGCCAACTGGCAACTATATTGCCATTCAACTTCTCCCTTTACCTAATCCTGCTTCCCTCACTGCCTTAAAGATGTTGTTCCTGAGACCACTACCCAGTAATCGCCCTGTATACAGATGTCTGTCTCTGTCTCAGAATCTGCTTCCCATGAAACCCTTTCCATGGCAAACATTGAAGCACTTGCATGACACCCACATGCATCACTGTTTCTTTCTTCAGTGCTTTTCTCTGGGAAGAAAACCCTTCCCCTCTTTGGTGATCTGTTGCCTAGATCCCCTTCAGGAATGA